>NC_090698.1:74148050-74462639 GCF_040954835.1 Lepisosteus oculatus | reverse complement strand
AACTGTTCCATTCTTCACCCCTCTGCTCTTCTTAGTACCACCATCCACGGTCTCCTCTGTATATTGTAATTGTGTTTTATCTTGTGTATTCTTCTTATTTATTGTTGTTGTCATTCTGTAAAGCGCTTTGAGAAGCCACCTTTAAAGGCGCTATATAAAATAGTTTTTTTGAATTATTATTTTATTATTATTTCTCTTATCGAGATGCTAGAACTGAACTTGCTGCTGCTGCTGTTTCAGCATCACAGCTGTCCTGAGGAAATCTACAGTCTGAGCTGAGCGATCTCACACGAGACCCCAGTCCAGGAGAGCTGCACACACCTCTGGCTTCTCCTCCTTCTTGGGTGCAGGCGTGCCTTTCCCCTGGCGAAGAAACACAGGTTAGTTCATGCAGGACCTCTGCCCTGATAGGCTCTGCGACAGTCAGACAGGAGCAGGGACGGCGTTCTTACTGTCTCCTCCTTCAGCCTGTACTCCGGCGGGAGTGTGTCTTCTCTCTCCCCGACACGGACTCCTTTCTCTGCCTTGATCTTTTCCTGCCAGCAGAACAGGACACACAGTCACATCACAGCCCCCGCAGCCCCGCAGCTCAGAGACGATCGCTGCTTTTCCACTCTCGCTTCCTGCTCCAGCTGCTCCCGCTCGGAGCCCAGAGGAGATCCGGGATCTGGCCCAGCAGGAAGCACACCGGCGCCGGCTCCAGCTCTGCCTACCGTCACGATGTCCTTCGGGAGGGGCCGGGGGGGCTCTGGCGTCGGCTCCGGAGCCGCCAGCGTGTCTCCCAGGGCACTCAGAGCGTCCAGGGACATGGAGGGCTCCTGAGAAGGCAGCACAGGGACAAGGTCAGAGCGGCTCCAGGGACACACTGCTGCAGCACCAGTGTCGGCCCCTGGCCGCACAGCTGGACCGGCCCGGCGGCGCTCAGGCCCGGCGCTCACCTCCTCCGTCTTGGGCTTCTTGTCAGCAGGGGGCTTCGGAGACGAGGCCACGCCGGCACCTTTCTGAACACAGAGGAGAGAGCGATGAGATCTCACAGCGCAGGACTCTCCTGCTCTCCGTTCAGGGCAACCACTGAAGAGAGAGACACCAGCGAAACACGAAGTAACACTCCCGTGGCTCAGACACGACAGGGGCTCGGTATCCTGTGCGGCCCCTCTGACTGGGGGATGATCGGTCCACTGCTGTGGGCCAGTGCCCAGGAATGACCAGCAGGGGGGGCCCTGGAGAGCTGTGCTCTACCTGCTCAGCTTTGGCCTTCTTGTCAGCAGGGGGAGCTGGAGAGCGGTCAGCGCCAGCTGCAGGCTTGCCGTCTGATTTCTAGAAGAGAGAAAAGAACGCATAGAGAAATGAAATACTCAGGAATGACTGAACTCACAAAATAGCTCAGGCTGGTGTGCTCAGTGCCTACCTGCAGGGGGGGCTGTGGGGGCTTCACCACGGGGGCCTGGACAGAGGCTGCAGCTACAGGGGAGACGAAGTCTCCTGCCAGGGCGTCCAGCGCTGCTGTGTCCTCCTTCGCCTTCTGCCCAGAGAGAGGAAATGGGGAGGCGTGAGTCACACGGACAGGACCGCACAGCCGCTCCACAGGAGCACCTCTCCGCCCCAGGAGGCCTCTTGTGCTCAAGAAGTCTGACGGGCGATTTCAGGTCGCGAACTCAAACTGAAGATACGAACAGCCTGTCTGACGCAGTGACCAGCAGGTGAAATCTATCAGTGTGAATACAAGAGCCAACATCTTACAGCTCAAAATACAGACTGCAAACCTCACACTGCATTAGAATTACACTCAGTCACAATAACGAATCATGAGAATAATTCCTTATATTTACACAACACTCTTCACCTGAAAGGATCCCAAAGCACTTTCCATGTAGCTGAAGAGCCACTTCACCCCCAGTGAGTGCAGCCCCACCCTGGGGGACACACTGCAGCCCCTCTGCACTGCAGACCTGTCAGAGACCCCCGACACGACTTCACCAGGCACATGAAGAGGGAGCTCCAGAGTGTCACCCCTGCTCTCACAGCCTAAGAGGAGATGTTCAGCTGCTGTGCTCAGTGCCTACCTGCAGGGGGGGCTGTGGGGGCTTCACCACGGGGGCCTGGACAGAGGGCGCAGCTGCAGGGGAGACGAAGTCTCCTGACAGGGCGTCCAGTGCTGCTGCCTCGTCTATGGGCTTCTGCACACAGGGAGCAGGAAGAGCTGCTGAGCTGTGAGGAGGGGCTGGCAGAGTCTCTCACTGGAGCAGCACAGCAGCCTCAGCCCCCACAGCTCCACACACAACCACAACAACGCACACCGGACAGGCTGCCGGGCTCCTCCAACACTGCCCTGCCTCTGAGCTCCCTGCTAAAGCTGCAGACTGCTCAGTTCTGCCACAGCTCTGCAATGGAGCCCTGACACTGTGTTTGGAGTTTCTGACACTGCTCTCAAATGGTTCAAATCTTACCTCACTGATCGCTGCCACTTTGTCTCTCTTAATGGGTACAGGTCTGAAATTGGTCTTGTTAAGTCTGGTGTTCCTCAGGGCTCAATACTGGGCCCCTTGCTCTTCAGCATTTACATGTTTCCACTTGGTCAGCTTTTAAGATCACATGGCCTCAGCTATCATTTCTATCCTGACGATACTCAAATATACATCCATACCAAACCAGACACTGATATGGCTGTCTATTCTATCTAACTGCATCTCATACAGAAAAATTTGGATGACTCAAAATTTCCTTCATCTTAACTGCGACAAGACTGAAGTCATGCTTATTGGCACCCCCCATCAACTTCACAAAGCCAGTCCTGTAACCCTATATGTAGATGGTTCTGTACTTGAGCTTCAATCTAAATTGAAAACCCTTGGGGTTATATTCGACTCTGGCTTAACATTTGACCCACATGTGCAGCATATTGTCAAAACAATTTTTTTTCATCTCAGAAATAATCGCTAGACTACACCATACGCTATCACTAACTGGCTGAAAAGCTGATCAACACATTTGTGTTCTCTCAAATTGACTACTGTAATGCTCTTCTCGCTGGGGTATCTACATCTACTTTGAACAAACTGCAGTATGTCCAAAATTCAGCAGCCAGAATCTTGACCTGGTCTAGTGTAAATGATCACATTACTCCTATCCTGGAGTCCTTGCACTGGCTTCCGGTCAAATTCCGTGTAGACTTTAAAATCCTCATGCTCACCTACAAGGCTCTGCATGGCTTGGCACCTTAGTACCTGTCTGAACTATTATCGCCCTACTCCTCACCTCACAACCTTCGCAATTCTAATTCTGCTCTCCTTACTGTCCCCCAAGCCCGTCTACATTGTATGGGTGACAGGGCCTTCTCCTGTTATGCCCCCAAGCTCTGGTTCTCTCTGCCCAAGGATATCAGAGAGTCACCTTCTCTAAACTCCTTCAAATCCAGACTCAAAACCTTCTTCTTCAGAAAAGCCTTTACTGAACTGTTCCATTCTTCACCCCTCTGCTCTTCCTAGTACCACCATCCACGGTCTCCTCTATATATTGTAATTGTGTTTTATCTTGTGTATTCTTATTTATTGTTGTTGTCATTCTGTAAAGCGCTTTGAGAAGCCACCTTTAAAGGCGCTATATAAAATAGTTTTTTTGAATTATTATTTTATTATTATTTCTCTCATCGAGATGCTAGAACTGAACTTGCTGCTGCTGCTGTTTCAGCATCACAGCTGTCCTGAGGAAATCTACAGTCTGTGCTGAGCGATCTCACACGAGACCCCAGTCCAGGAGAGCTGCACACACCTCTGGCTTCTCCTCCTTCTTGGGTGCAGGCGTGCCTTTCCCCTGGCGAAGAAACACAGGTTAGTTCATGCAGGACCTCTGCCCTGATAGGCTCTGCGACAGTCAGACAGGAGCAGGGACGGCGTTCTTACTGTCTCCTCCTTCAGCCTGTACTCCGGCGGGAGTGTGTCTTCTCTCTCCCCGACACGGACTCCTTTCTCTGAGGTGACTGTTTTCTGCAGGAACAGCAGAAGAGCAAGAGGATAGGTCCTCCATTCAGAGCTGTCATGCAAGTGCTGCACTCCAGATACAGAGCACTGCACTACAGTATGCAGTGTAGTATACTCCAGAGACCCGTACTCCAGAGTGCAGTGGAGTATAAACCCAGAGTACAGTGAAGTGCACTCCAGAGTACAGTACAGTATACTCCAGAATATAGTGAAACTACTACATCATGAATTAGGAAAGGCAGACTGCAGGTGGAATTTGCAAGCTCCATTGTTTTTAGCCTTGTGTAAATCAGAGAGATCAGGAAGCCCTTGATCCAGTCTATTTACTTCTGGAGTCGTGTCCAGGGAGTCTGCTGGCACGTCCCTCTGTAGGATGAAGCTCTTACAGATAACAGGTGGTTAATCTAACTGATTGACTGATTGGTTGAACATGGCCAGACAGAAACACACAGCTTGCTGGACAGTACGAGACAAGCCCAGGCCACCGAGCAGCGGGAGGGAATTCCGAAACGCCGGAGCGCCACGCCCGTGCCCCAGACACCTACCTCCTGCACCTCGGGGCCCGTGAACTTGGGGGCTTTAGGGGCTGGGGGCTCCGCAGGGGGGAGGGTTCCCGCCAGCGCGTCGAAGGGGTCAGCCGCGTGCTTCTTCGCCTGCAAGGAAGCCCAGACCCGGATCAGATTCCCGGAGCCACCGGAACCGGATCCAAACCCCGAACAACACCCACCAGCTCTGAACACCCAGGGACAAGCCTCTCGGGTGACGGTCCTTGTGTAGGAAACCGTGTTCCACAATCTCCATCAGTGCTCAGCTTGAAGGACGTTTTCTGGTAAGCTCCAAACTGGCGTATTGCTGCTCAAAACATTTCCAAGCTCCTGGAATTAACTTGCCTGCGTTGTATGTTTCACACAGCCCTCACTGAACGAGAAAGATTTTGAAAGGACACCAGGAGACACACGACACCCGAACAGGCTCAGCTCCCCTGAAAATGTGCCCTGGCAGGACCCTTGACAGCTGTGTGCAGCAGAGGCAGTAACATGAAGGATATTTCACCGGTAGTGACACTACGTCTGCGTGAAAGCACCTCCGTGACACAACAGCCCAGTGCTTGAAGTGCAACAGCCATTACAACACACAATGCTGTTGCACAACTCACCCCAGGGTCAGGATGCAGCCCAGATCGAAAAGATGTTTGAACCAAAAGTGACAACTGTTAGAAGTGTGTAACACACTCAGATGAAAGTCATACATGTGGAAGACCATAACAAGCAAGGGTTTTCAAACCCACCCCCGAGGAGTCTCACTCACCCCTGCCTCACCCTAGTCTCCCCCCGAATCACCCCTGCTTCACCCTAGTCTCCCCCCGAATCACCCCAGTCTCACAACCGCCTCACCCCACCTCACCCCTGCCTCACCCTAGTCTCCCCCCGAATCACCCCAGTCTCACAACCGCCTCTCCCTAGCCTCACCCCGCCTCACCCCACCTCACCCCGCGCAGACAGATTCCCAGCAGGCCGCAGCCACGCTGCTGTTACCTACCTCGGCACTCCCCACACCGGCAGCGCAGGTGGCGCTCACTGCGGCCTTCTCCACCGCGGGCTGCAAGACACAGGAGCGGCTCACTCACTCGCCACAGCGAGACACCCCAGCCCACGCAAACCGGCTCGCGGACACCGGCGGCATCTGAAGTCTGTGTGGGCTAACCCCCTGGGGCAACTGTCTGTCCCCGTCCCTCATCAGCCCCGCTGCTCTGAGGAGACAGCTCTGTCCCACACAGGGAGCGAAACTGTCCTCTGTCCCCGTCCCTCATCAGCCCCGCTGCTCTGAGGAGACAGCTCTGTCCCACACAGGGAGCGAAACTCCAAGGCTTTCCCATGAGCCCCTTGGCCAGTAATTGAACCGTGCAGGGTGTCTTCTCAATGTTTCACGTGGAATATGTACATCTTGTCCTCCGTACAGCTAAATGTTACATTTTACATTTAGGTCTTACTAGTATAAATCGTCAAAAAAAGAAATTTATGAAGCATCAGATTTATGAATTTATGAAGCATTATGTCGACTAATCCCTGTAGTATTAAATCTAATAATTAATCATCAGGACCCCACAATGACTTAACAATCACTATACGGTCTGTCCATGGCCATCGTTACGTTTTTGAGTTTTGTCAATGTTTGCCCTCACTGGCCTGTAATACCATTTTAAACCCAGCAAGGTAAAAAGATGTGCTCCAGATCCTGCAGAGAAACCCCATCCCTTTCCAGACCGTGGTCATCATCCCCGCTGCTCTGAGGAGACAGCTCTGTCCCACACAGGGAGCGAAACTGTCCTCTGTCCCCGTCCCTCATCAGCCCCATCAGAGAGATGTTGTCTGCTGGCCGCAGGGTTCCTGACCAAGGACGCTGACTGAGCTCTGCGCCCCTCTGAGACCAGAGAGAGCTGTGAGAAAGCAGCTCCAACAGGTTCACTGCCAGTACTTCTCCCTTCCAACTGGCTTCCTGCCCAAGAGCTATGGCCTCCACCTGTCAGTTGTGTCCGAGCGGCCGGAGGAGCCCGTCACAAGGACGACACTCCACACGGCACCCGGAGCAGGGAGCTGCACTGCAGGGAAACGGGTCGGCTACTGAACTGGCCCTCAGCACGCCACATCTCCTGACCCAGCCAAAGACACTCTCACTGAATGGCAAAGAATTTTCCAAGATGAAGATCTGAAAGACGTACTTGATTCTGTGACAGAAACTTCCAACTGGTCGAAGTGCAAAAAAGAGACGACACAGGGGATCGTTTCGGAGCTTAGCGGTGAAGCGGTTCAGCAGACAGGTCGGAGCCAAGAGCCCGTCTCCCCCAGCATGAGGGCGCCGGGGCTGGAGTCACGCGCAGGGCGCAGGAGTGAGGAGGCCTACCTTGGGCGGCTCCTTGGGGACCTGCTGCGGTGCCTCTTTCGGCTTGCCCTCTGGCTTGCCCTTGCTGGCCGCGGCGGCGGCCGGTGCGGCCGATTTGGCGGGCGACGGCGGTGCTTTCTACGAGATGGAGAAGGCATTTCAAACACCTGACACACATGCGCCCCCCTCCCATCCCACACACACACACCAGCTTCTCCCTCTGCTGACACACACTTCACCGACCGGTGCGGCTGTCTGAAGCCGTGTGTTTGTCCGGAGCAGGCTGAGCGGAGCACCCTGGCTCCAGGACACGAGAGCTGTGCCCCACATGGGAGCTGAACCTGCAACCTCCCAGCAAGGAGCCAACGAGAAACATCGCAGCAATCCATTAGATGACACAGAGTCCTTGTGGCTTATCCGACACAGAGAGGAACAACGCAGCATTCCAGCAAAATCATAAACCAGGCTGTATCTTCGAAGACGATGCCGCATTCAGAACAGGGCTATCAAAATCCCTCTGGAAGTTACGAATTCTGCACAGATCTGTTTGCCTTTTCAATCCTCTCCTTGGTTCCAGCAGAGTCTGAGAGATACAGGCTGCATGCTGGGGCTCAGGCAGGGGCTCGCGATGAGCTTCTGCCTGCAGGGCGAGCAGCTGATTTGGGAAGCACAGCTGAGCCATGAGGACTCTGCCCTGGGCCTGAGCTGTTTTCTCTCCACAAACAACTTACTGTACTCAGAGTGTCCCAGAGTAAATCCAGCAGCACTGTTTACCAGTCTTGTTTTGTATCACAATGCTATGCAAACACAAACCTATAGAGTTTCTGGAAAACAAGACTCCAACTTTCATTCTTCAGTTAACACTGATCACAATTGTTTCCAGGGGTATTTCATGATTAGCTTTCTCTCAGGGTGAAACTGGCAACAATATCAACAGGCTGTATTATTTATAGCCACAGTGCTGTAGCCAAGTGTAATCACAAGCCTCTGTCCTCAAACACAGGAGTCAACATGCCAAGTCTGTCCCCGTGGATACAGATACTTTAATCTTTTACAAAGGATATCAACAGTAGGAAAATACCAAAGCAAATTTAAGAGAGAATACCTGTAATAAATTTCTATCACTATGTAAGTAGCTCGCTTTTAACAGCTGAGGACAGAGCAGCACCAGCGAGGCAGCGCACAAGCTGCAGGTCTGACTGACACACACCCAGGTACACAATGGGACTGCAGCAGCAGGCTGTTGCTGAACAGAACGCCCACTGACTCCGAATCCTGACAACACCTTTTCAAACAGCCACCAGCTCAAACAGCAAGCAGCCCAGAGGCTAAGGTTTTGTCCTAGTTGCTCCCATGGATCTGCGCACTTGAAACACCACAGCAAGCATCCGGCTGCCGTGAAACAAGATCAGGCCGGAGATCGAATCTACCTGTGCGCATGAATCAAACATTTACCTTTAACCAGCAGGGTACTGAAGTCCAGCCCGGACAGTACCTCTCAGCTCAATTGCCGTGTGCTTGCTTGTCTGCTGACTTTGATGACACCTCGCTCTGACTCTGCCTCTGGATCTTCCCCTGAGCTCTGCCTGCCTTCTCCCGTGTTCCAGTCTGGCCTGCTTCCAGTTTGCTTTGGACTGGCTTCTGCGTGACAAACCCGACTTCCTCCCTCGAGCTCTCTTGCAGATTATCCTTCATGCTTTGCCTTGGACTTCTGCTTGCCATTGAGAGCTCAGATTGTGCTTCTGTTTGCCTGCCTGCTCACCAGTCCTCACCTGGACTCAGCTCTCTGCCCCCGACCGCTGCGCTCATTCAGGATAGTGCTGCGATATTACACCTTTCTAACAGAGGTTTTTCAACTGGCCACTCTAGTACACTAATTTAAGGCTCTGTTGCTGTTGTCCATCTTGGTTCTGTTGGTTTAATGCTCTTACACAGGGCAAGGCAACAGGCACAAGCCCTGCTCTATGAGTACTGCCCCTCAGTCCTGCCACCCTGAGTACTGCCCTGAACAACTCAGAATTAGGTACTTGCTAACACTACTTGGCAAATTTGCCAAATTTTACAGCTCTGAACTTATCTGTGAGGATCCTTGAATCACAAACCATGTGCCTATATGTAGTTGCACATCTGCAACTCTTCGTATCTGAGGTCAGAGAAATCAAAGCACATTTATCTCATTTTTTGTCATCACAAACAATTTTGCCGGTGTTGGTAAAAGTGCAAGTGGAGTGCTCCCTTTCTGGTAGATCCTGCAGGTTTCAGGAGTACCCCCAGTTCACCTGCTCTGGAGAGCGCCTCCTGGTGGTCAAGAAGGGAGAATGAACTGCGTACCTTGGGATCTGCAGGCTTCATGCTGGCAGTCTGGGCTACGGGGGTGGCCGATGCCGGTTTGGACTGCGACTGTGGAGAGAACACACAGAGACCCGTCTCACTGCACAGAGAACACACAGAGATCCGTCTCACTGCACAGAGAACACACAGAGACCCGTCTCACGGCACAGAGAACACACACAGAGATCCGTCTCATTGCACAGAGAACACACAGAGACCCGTCTCACGGCACAGAGAACACACACAGAGACCCGTCTCACGGCACAGAGAACACACACACAGAGACACGTCTCACGGCACAGAGAGACCCGTCTCACGGCACAGAGAACACACACAGAGAGACCCGTCTCACGGCACAGAGAACACACACACAGAGACCCGTCTCACGGCACAGAGAACACACACACAGAGACCCGTCTCACGGCACAGAGAACACACACAGAGACCAGTCTCACGGCACAGAGAACACACAGAGACCCGTCTCACTGCACAGAGAACACACACAGAGAGACCCGTCTCACGGCACAGAGAGACCCGTCTCACGGCACAGAGAACACACACAGAGAGACCCGTCTCACGGCACAGAGAACACACACACAGAGACCCGTCTCACGGCACAGAGCTCCTTTGCACCAGCAGCTGTGTTAGAAAGCAGAGATTTCCCATCCTGCTTTGTAGAAAGTGGGCAAACTGAAGAGTGTAAGTGAAATTCTCCACATAAATACACCACATACATTAATACATTTATATACAGTATAAATATGTATTTCAGCAGAAACTATTATTTGTGAAAGAAACCACATGAATCCTTCTGCAGCTGAAACTCTTCATCCTAGAATGATCGAAAGATTCTTTCCCTGTTCCCTCCCTTGAATCAGGGTGGCAGGGTGGTGCAGTGATCAGCGTTGCTGTCTCACACTGCTGGGGTCCTGGGTTCAGTTCCTGGGGCGCTGTCTGTGTGGAGTCTGTGTGAGTTTGACTCCAGGCGCTCCAGTTATCTCCCACAGTGAAAGACATACTGGTGGGTTAACTGGCGTCTGGGACAATTGGCCATGGTGTGAGTTTGTGTCTGGCTGGATAGGCAAGCAGTGGGCTCCGAGACTCTGTACTGGATTAAGCAGTTAGAAAATGGATGGATGAAAATGGATTCCTTCAGTCAGGAAGGCTTCCGAGCCTGCAGATGAAAATCCAGTGAGGCAGCCATTTAGGAATTTCACAGGGTCTCAACAAGGCGCAGTGTGACCAGAGCGCTATTTTTACACGCTGTATTCTAGCCAGAGTGAGGACGAGACATGGGGCTATTTATACTGAGGAGCTCCACTTCCACGGAGGAATCATATTCCCACCAGAGCAGGCGACTGGGTGCACAGAACCGTGGGTGATTACAGATATAGCCAGGATCCTTGATGGTACACTGGCCAGGCTGCGATCCCACAATGCTCTGCACTGGTCCACATGAACAGCTTGGGGGTGAAGTGGGACACTGCGGCAGGAAGAACGAACAGGACCTTCAAGGAGCCTCTTTCCTTCAGTTCCTCGAGTGTCCGTGACAAACTGCCTATCTCACGTCACACTCGGAGGCCTCGAACAAAACTCACAGTTCACCCCAAAATTCCTGGGAGTTTGGAGGCACCACGTTTCGCACACAAGCGCAATATCTTCTCAAGTCAGACATGAAGGCTGCACCCCTCACAGTGTAGATGAGAATTTTCCTGTGCCGTGGTGAAGCCAGTTGAACACACAGCTGCTTTAGGCACAGAGGAGTCTCCGTCTGGAGTCACCACTGCCCTGGAAACTGTCTGCTGCAGCCCTGAGCCTGTAATTCACAAATCCCAGTCTCATGCTTACGAGAAGAGCAAGGCTGTGCACATTGGCAGCATACGTTTGAAAATAATTTGCTGGTAACCCTTGATAAAGTGTAACACAAAAGTAAGAGAGAAGTTGAATGTATGTGGTCATTGTTTTCTTCACTACAAGTGAAGGGACATTTTAAAGATTTACCATAAATATGAATATTTTGCTATAATCCCTCTCTTTGGCTAGAAACTTTAGACAATCTCAAAATCAAAACACACTTCTGTATTGGAAAAATGACACTCTTTACATCTGCACAGAAACGAAGATCTCAATATCATATCATTGTAGAAAGCAATCTGTACTCTAAACTCTACAGAATCCAAGAGTTTCGTTAATATGTTGGAAAGTAACCTGCAGGGTTCGGTCCATCAGACACAGAGTGCAACGGGATCCCAGAATCACTGGGCTGTGCCGATGCTCGTGAGGTCTGTCCCTGGATCCCTGCAGCGGGAGGGCAGGGCGCGAGTGGCCGAGCCCGAACCCTCCTGGAGCTTCAGTACCACAGCCGGCGGGCTCACAGCGGACCCGGGCGAGCCCAGCACTAGAGCCCTGGCGAGCAGCGAACACTGACGTCTGTGCCGACACGCCAGGCCGCGCTGGCGAAAAGAGGAAGTTCTGTACAGTGAGGGGAGGGCCGTCCAGGCGTAGACTGGAATACACAGAGGGAGCGCAGATACTCACAATCCCCACCTCTACAATAACACAGCAACTGCAACACGAGCTGCCCAGCCTCGGCACTCGGAGTGCGCTCCGGTGACTGCGGACGTCACGTCCCTTCTCCTTCCTTCATTGTCACGAAGGACATCCTAGATTACTCCTGCGCCCGCGTAAGAGATGACTAAACCTTTGCTGAAACCATTCAAATGAAAAAAGCCATCAGTGAATCTGCAAAAAAAACTGATTCCTGTGAATCGGGAATTCACCAAACTCATTTTCACCCCGGGAGCAACTCACACGCAAACACACACACGAGTCTCCCCTCGCTAGCCCCTCGGGACAGAGGGGTGTGAACACGCTCGCTGGAGACGTGGCCTCTTCTCCTCCGCGGCGGCGGCAGGGGCGCGGCGCAGGGCGTGGCTCTCTGGCACACACTCCTGCGGCTCCAGCACACAGCTACCTGGTCCAACTTGTCTGTTTGCAACCCAGAGTGACAAAACGCTAACTGCCCTTGAGAATGCATGTTAAACCACAGAGCAACCGAAAAGGCTATTTCGGCATTTATCTTTACTGGGCGAAACCTGTGTATTGCCCCTCCCACTGGTCAAAGTGAGGTTCCCATGTGCCAGTCGAACAGTGGAGTTTCCCCAGGGCTGTGCTGTGCTGTGCTTGGACTGCACGTTTCCACTGGGCTTACCTGGGCTTCCTCAGAACTCTCAGTGCTCTGCATTCTCTACAAGCCTTACAATGAGATCACTGTGCTTTATCATGCTTCACCCTGACAAGTCAGAGCAGGGTCACGCAGATAGCCTGGCCCTGAGCCCTGTGATTTGGGACAGGAATGATGAGGGGTGGGAGAAAGGACAGTACTACTTCTCTGCAGCTGAGCTACTGTCCCAGGACTAGAGGGCACAACGGGAGAGGATTCAGTCCCGAGGACAAGCACAGAGCGCTGAGGCAGTAAAGTACAACTCAAGATGGTAAGTTCTTAGGATACCTGAAGAAAACACACAAGGAAGACGGGTTCTTCTCTTATTTTTAAAACTTAATCTTGTGCACACAGGACAGTAGTTCAGCTTGTCATCTAAGGCAAATTCACTCTTTCTTTCCCAGATGGCAGCAGCCGTGAGGTATTCACATGCTGAAGTAGCTTACGATACAGTGTGGCAGAGTGTGGCAGTGAATGAGCCTGAAAGCACGGTAAGCAGAAAAAGCAAACAGTGCACAACTACATGTAGCCCTTAAACAACGTGTGATACTGTCTTAAGCTCAAAGCTTTTAAATAATGCAGCACACAGAAAACACAGCCCACAGAAAACCTCCCCAAAAACTGAGTCTCCTCAGAGGTGCCGCAAGGCCATAAGCCCGATCAAAGATTTTTGTGTGCATTAAAAGCGTTGCCTAGCAATTGGCACAACAGGAGACTGATGAAGTCAGAAAAACAGAAAAAAAAACTTGGAGTGCCTTCACATTCTTGTCTCGGGGACACGCCCAGCTCTCAGAGAGAGGAAATGGGGCCGAGCAGAGTGTTTAAACTCCGTCCTGCGCCTGACGCTGAACTGATCGCAGGGAGCTCTTCCAGGGCCGTCTGAGGCAGCTTTCAGGAAGTCAAGCAGCGTGCAGAACTTGCACATAGGAAGTGCTGTACAAAAACACCCAGCCTGCCGCTGTGTGCGCTAGCTTCCCAAAACGAACAGCCCCCGTTCGATTCCCGACACTACACGACGCTTCCCGACAGGGCGGCTGGATCGGCACGCGGTTCAGCCGGAGCCGGAGCTTCCTTCTGGAAAACTGCCTGTCCGTGAAGGAACGCTGTCTGCAGGCTGATACAGTACATGAGCAATACCGCAGCCAGGAAGATGCAAGTCCAAGACACATGGGCAGCATTGTGTTGGCACTGCAGAAGATGCAAATCTCCAGCTGTAATTTCAGACTGTCTACCAGACAATGGGCCAGCCCTCTCTCTTCAGCGAGGGCAGATGGAGCGTGTGGGTGAGGAGGAATGCAGGTGATCTACAGATCTTATGTCGCAATGGAAACAAACTGGGCCGTTCTCATTCCTTCCTTCCTCATGCAGCTTCTCTTCTTCCTCATCTAGCTGGTTTGGCTGCTTGTAGCTACTGTAATCGATCTCAGCGTCTCATCCAGGTGTGTCTTGAAATACGCTGGTGTATCAGCTTCAACAACATGCTTGAGCGTCTTGTTCCAGACCTCTACAGCCCTTAGTGTACAGAAGTGCCTCTTTCATAACTCTGTAGAGTCAAATGTTGGCAATTCTTTCAGAAGGAGCAGATAAAACTTTAAGCTCTTAAAATCATACTACAGTGTAAATGCTTCTGAGTAACAGACATTGGACACAAAATCCTAAATTCCTCCTGGCCTTTACCAATGAACTGGCTTCATCACTCTGCTCTCCTCCCCACTGAGATCTGGTGTGTGAGGAGCGTACTGGTGCACTATGGCTACGTGACTATCTGAGATAACACCCTACTCTTCCAGACACTGCTGTGGGATCTGTACTGAGTACACAGGCAGGAGCTTCGTGTCTCAGGCAAAGATCAGCACCGGCTACTGCACGGTGCACCATTCTGGGGCATTGGCCCAGAGGGAAGAGCTCCCCCTACTGGTCCACCAGCACCACCTACAGCAGCAACCCCATTTTTCTTAGTGGTCTTCCTCTTAGGCACTGTCCGGGCCTGGGGCTGTGGATCCGGACGCAGGGTCTAGCCCAGCACTGGCCGGGCCTGGGGCTGCGGATCCGGACGCAGGGTCTAGCCCAGCACTGGCCGGGCCTGGGGCTGCGGATCGTGATGCAGGATCAGCACTACAGTTGCCTGACAAAAACCACTGGAGGAAAATTAATCCATTTTCCATTTTAATGGAAATGCTAGAAATGCTATTTGGAGCAACACCTCCCCATTTCCTATTAATACGCAAATTAAATTATTATTGGCTTTTAGTTAAAACAGGTACAGTTAGAGCATCAGTGCTCGGAATGCCCAAGCACACTCTGTACATAAAAGTCCTGGTGTGCCTATGGATTTTCATTCCAGCTCTGCTCGTGATGACAAGACCCAACTGGTCACTGGTTTACCTGCACCTGTTTAACAGCTTAAAAGAGCTTCCAGGAGCAGGACTGGATACACCTGGTCGAGCCGGGATAGACATACAGTGTACTGGAAATTCTTTTAGCTGCCAGTAAGAAAATTATCACAAGAAAATGGTTCACTAAGAGCCTCCAACATCTGAGCAAATGGATCAATGCTGTGAAGGAGACTTATATCATGAGAAAGATCACCATTCCTCTCAGGCTACAGGTGTGTCAGATACTGACAACAAGGACTCGATTTCTGACTCCATTAAGATCAGATTTGATTCTGGGAAAGAAGATGAAGCAATCTTTTTGTTGGGATTGTTACCTGTTTGTTTTGTTTTTACTAACTTTATTTCCATGTGTAACCTCCCATTTATGATGGCATAATGTCAGTAATTATATGGAGAAAGCATATTTGAAAGATGAAAGTAAAGTATTTTTTGCATACATTCCTTTTGCAAATTCTTCCATCATATAAAGTAAAAAAAAAGCTGACTAGCCCATTTAGCTTGCTTGATTTCCAGTAGGTGATAGACCAGTAGGTGGCAACACTGATTGTACCTATCGGTCATGCTCATAAAGCACCTTGAATTGAATTGAATTGAATTGAATTGAATTGACCCAAGGATATTATTATTAAGAAATCATATTAGTTTTGACAACAGGACTGGGCAGCTTGTTCCACACCCCCACAGCCCTTTGTGTAAAGTACCACCACCGGTGCCGATTGGAGGATCTTACCCAGACGTTTTTTTACCAGCGTCGGGTGCACCATCACAGACGCCCACTCACTGTCTCCAGTCGCTGGAATTCGTCTGTCAGCTTTGTGACTCCGTCCCTGAGGAGCTAAAGGCTCTGGCGACACCCGTCACCAGTAAAATCCACCAACCCACAGGGAGTACCCCACCGGGCTCGAGTTAGGGCCTCTCCAGGGCGGGAACAGGCTTTCAAACAGAGCAGCCAGTGATAACATAAGATAAGATAAGATTTATTGTGCTGTTCCACCACGCCCAGGAGCTTAATCGGAGAGCCACCACACAGGCCCTCCCCTGCTCACACAATGGGTATATATCAGGGTGGAGAGGGGCTGGGCCAGACCACAGACAGACTGGTAAATGAGTCTGTTTTATCACCAGTGCTCAGAGAACATGCCCAGTGCCAGGGTGTACCGTACTTCTGCTCCTGTTCATCAGTCAACCTGTACCTCGTGCACACAAAGATCCACTGCTCTGCGGGTAGGGACGGTCTGAGCTTCATGTCTGGTCGCGAGGTGCTTTGAGGTTTCTCTAAGCCCATGAAGTCAACAAGCTGGTGTTCAGGCATGTCCTCTCACTGGAGTGTCACTAGGAAACGACACTGCCCTCTGCGAGAGGCTGCTGCAGGCCACAACGCATAAAATAACACACCTCATCATTCCTTCAGCCTTGTGTTTGTGTGTTAATCTGGAAAAAAGCCCTACAGACAAACTGTTGTCTAACAAGACTTGAACTTGAACTTTATTGCCCTATGTAACCCGTACTGGTACAATGGAATTCTTGCTTACTTACAGAAGTCTCTCGATTGTAAAACAAGTGTAAAAAACAAGACAAAGTGCAAACAGTGCATCAAGACAATGTACAAACAAACAATAGACAATGTGCAAGTAAACATGTAGACAGTTTGAATGTAAACAATACAGACGTGTAAACAATGACTGGAGATGTGCAATAGATGTGCAAGAGGTAGATGGTGATGGTGTAGGTGTGGTCCGAGGGGGGTGGCTAAATGTGTTCGCCAATCTCACTGCTTGACAAAAACTGCTTGACACTACTTTACAAAAATGCTCACACCTCTATCAGGAGGAACTTGAATTACGGTCTGTACCCCAGGAATCTCAACTATGAGCATGAAACAAATTAAAGGTAAACCAGAATGACCTTTTGAAATGGAAAACTAAACCTATGAAGCAGCAAGCAGAAACGCCAGTCTGACCAGCTTCAAAGTCATTCCTAACACCAACCCCCTGTGCCTCCTGCATCACCTACTGTTCATTCCTCCAGCGGGTCTTCTCTGCACAAAGATACAGCCTTACATCACAATCCATGTAACCAACCTGAGCTGACCAACAGGAATTAGGCAGGACAGACAGCACACAGAGTTTACTCCTCTGACACCAGGGCCTGAGAGGCGAGCAGAGAGTTTAGCCAAAGAGACAAGAGGGGTGAAGAGGATTTTGACAAGACACATTTTACCCATTAATGTTAGAATTTAAAGTGATTTGGAGAGATGAGACATTCACCTTCAGGGGATGAGGGACTCGTACCTGTGGTGTAAAACACCCAGATTTAACCGAACGCCTTGCAAGCATCAGCAAGAATCTTAATTCCTTTTCATTGCTTTCAGTAAGATCACACCTGAAGACAATGTTACACAAGATTTCACACAATCCTGTGCAGTGTTGTTCATACAACATCCACAAAATGAGATGCACCATAATCTTCATATGATGTTCTATCGAAGTTGTATCGATATTACATTTGTGTACTGCTCTGTCTGAATGCGTGTTTCATGTAGATCTGTGGTCAGGCAAGTTGGAACCACATCTTCTAATACTCGAGCAGGTCGTCTCTTATACAGGAACTGGACCAGCTATCAGTCACGTACAGCTTTCAGTCTGAAAATGCTCTTAAATATCTTCCTCCTTCCAAAATAAGCTGGGAAATGTGTGCACAATATCTAGAAAGCCACAACCTACAGCACTAACGTAATGCCAGTGACACAATTCATTGGACATAGAGTTCTAAATAAACAGTAATCAGCACTACCTGTGCTGTGGAAGACTCCTAACAAGACCATAAAGGCGACAAGCAAGAGAAAGCCCATCGAGCTTCTCTGGTATAAAAAACAACTCTACTCTACATTTACATGACATTTGGCTTCTGTGCCTCAGGTCTGTTTACACCACAGCCCAACAGCTGCTTTGAAAGAAGATGACCCAGAGGGCAAGGGTGGGAGCCACAGGTTAATGCTCATACAAATGAGAACAGGAGGGACTGCTTTATACTAAGGGCTGTGGCAGGATGGAACAAGCTGCCCAGACTTGTTGTTGAAGTTGATACTTTGGTTTTTTTCAAGCAACAGCTGGAGGAGATTCTGGGATTAAATTAGCCGCTAAGTATCATACAAACTCTACAACCCTGGGTTCTCAGTGGTGCACACTGTGGCGAGCCCTTGAAAGAGAAGGGGCAATGTCAGACAGCAGCATTGTGTGCTAATCTTGGATTGGCAGCGCTTGGGTCTCGAGAAACAGCCAACACCATGTCAGTAACTGATCATCAGCCACACGGGGTCAGTGGCTCAAAAACATGCTGCTGCCTTCTCTTTGTGTGTTGCCACCAGCGGCTGTAGTGCTGCACGAGCCTCTCACACACAAAGGCATTTGTGCAAACATTACAGCCCTGCCTGCCCTGAAGAGCCCTCTCCACTCCCTCTGAGCAGCTCCCAGCCTGCCTGCGTGTTTGCACTGGGCTGAGGAATTAGCAGCTCTGCTACATGAATCTGCAGGGTGAGGGCTTTCTTCAAGTTAGACCAACGGCATGTTTAGAGCAGTGTCACACTCTACTGCAGAGATGAGAGAAGCCACACAATTCAGAAAATGCTCAACAATCGGAGCAAAGGCTCAACCTTTAAACTGCACGGCAAGAGAAGACACAGGCGCCGAGAGAGATGTGTGAGCCCACCCCACTCCTCAGGGTGCACAGACTGCATTCTGCAGCATTCTGCTGCAGAGCCTAAACACACTCGGTTTTACTAACAAATACGCTAGGTTGCCATCAATCAGAGCATTTCAGTAGAAAACAGAATTCGGAACAAGTCAGGTCCCTGCGGCAGCTGTGGAGAGCTTAACACACAGAAGACGCATTTCACCAAGAGATTCCAGCGAAGTGGAACATCAGCCCCATGCAGAGCAGTCCAAGCTGACCTGTACATAATACTATAATAATAATAATTGCTTACACTTATCTAGCGCTTTTCTGGACACTCCACTCAAAGCGCTTTACAGGTAATGGGGACTCCCCTCCACCACCACCAATACTCCCATCCAATTCATAATACCCACATCAGGGAGACAGTATAGGGGACCAAATTCAAATAAAAACATTTATAAGGAGTCTTTTGTCCCCTCTGCAATAAAACTACTCAATGAAGGCATGTAAGTGTGCCCCCCCACCTATGTATTTACCCATCTATTTGTGTATCACACACTTCTGTTGTGATCTATGTGATCTTATGTTGCGCCTGTGTGTTTTGTACTTCTGTGGGTGGACAAAGACGAATTTCCACAGGGGTGGACAATAAGGTCTCTCTGTACCCTGACCCACAGGCCAGGGGAGCCAGTCAGCCCATCTCGTCTGTGTGGTCGTTAGCAGTCCAATTGGCCCAGCCGGCCGTTTCCTGAAAGAATCCAGGGTATCGGCTTCAACTACATTTGCGTAAAGAAGCGCCTCCTGTTCTCAGCTTTAAAAACACACCCCGATGGGTGTTTCAGTGTTTCAGTGTTCATTCTGAGGATGTCTGCTAGGGTTTTTTTGTATCAACTAAACTTGTACTCGATGTTCCTGGTTTATTAACTGTGCTTTAAAATGAACAACAACTGAATTTCAGTACAGTAATACCTGCTTTACATCGATTCATTCTCCTTTGATTCAGAAAATATGTTGCCGTTACACTTATACTAAGACCCTTACTAAGCAGAGCATAAGCAGCAGTGCAAGAAGATATTTAGAGTGGAATGCCTTTGACACAGCATTAAACAGAGCAAAGCAACAGTGGAAATCATCTCAGCAGAAAACGGAACAAAAAACAATAAAAACCTTCAAAAAAGTCATGCGAGGTACTACACAGTACTGTTCAAAAAAGGGTGAAACTAAATGAGTCTGCACATTTTATCCTCACAGATTAAATGAATGCAGTTCATTTAATTTTCTGCAGTGTTCTCAGTGTTATCAAGAAAAAGAACAAATGTCACAGAATACTGCTTTCGAGGTTGCTCATACTATATTTCCCAGACCCAGAACCAAACCTCCCTTCTACATCAGTCCTAGCACAACTGATGTAGCACTGGGGTACAACTGTGCTGAACACATCCCCAGTGTGTGCTGGGGCACAGCTCTGTATGTGGTTACCCCAACAGACGTGTGGCCCATTCTCTCGCTAATCTCTGCCTCTTGGCACAAAGTAAGCCATGACCAGTGGAGTACATCTCAAGAACTGGCAGCAATAAAACTCCTCTCTCCCCTGTGGCACTCTGTGGGTAACAAGGCAAAAGGTCAGAGCTCCCGGCTGTTTTCTTTTCTTATTGTGGAAACGGCTCCAGTCCCATTGGCTCTTAAGAAAGCTGCTCATTGTGAAAGCACGTCCCCCCTGCGCCGGGAGACTCAGCTGATCCCAGAGTGGTGCCAGGACCGTGGGCGCGCGCGTCAGGGGATCGTGAGTACGAGCCCACTGACCCCGGAGAGACAAGGATGCCGGGGCGGTGAGACCGAGAGGAGACCACCTGCCCAGGACCCCGCATGTCTCGGAGAATACGCGGGCTCCGATTGTCAAACACATACCAGAAGAGAATCTATCCTGAGAAATATTTTTACAAAAATGAGCAATCAGAATAAAATCACCTAAATGCTGGCACATTAGTTTGTAATCACCTAACCCACCATATCAATCGCAATACTATCACACAGTGCTGACAACCACAGTATCAATAATGGTGTTATCCAATAACCCTGACTATTGAAAGATCAATAACGATATTAACACACAGTGCTGACAATCACAGCATCAATAATGGTGTTATCTCATAACCCTGACTATTGAATGATCAATAATGATATTATCACACAGTGCTGACAAACACAGCATCAATAATGGTGTTATCTCATAACCCTGACTATTGAAAGATCAATAACGATATTATCACACAGTGCTGACAATCACAGTATCAATAATGGTGTTATCTCAAGCCCCTACCGGCTCTTTATCATATCTAGCAACCAGCAACAGCGCCTAACAAAAGGTACTGGTAGCACCACAATCTACAAATTAAAATATATCTGAATCATTACAAAAAGACTAAAACCAGGAAAATGAAGCTTTTCTTTGCATTCAGATGAAACACAACAGCTGACGTGAACCACAGAAGAGAAGAGTCACACCCAGGCAGCAGGGTCACACACTCCCACCAACATTTCTCCAGGGAACACCACAAAAAGGATCTGCTTGCACAGGAGATTAAATACTTGATGTTGCTTGCTGTGTATTTACAGAATATCAAGGCTCACAGCCCTGTTTTGATCTGAAGGGGTTGGAGATGAATGCTGGCTGAAAACAAAAGCACTGAAGCACTTCTGCTCTTTTCGGCAGCGATGAGTAACTCTGAAAACCTGCCCTCCCCGCCCTCCCCACCCTCCATCAGAATGGAGACATGAAGATACTGGGCTTCTCCACCCCAGGGGCACAGGCAGAGAGGGACACAGAGCGACAGCTTTCTGCACTCGAACAGCAGTGGGGAGACGCGCTTTGATAGCAAAAGCGATTCACCGAGTTTCGCACAAATTCCCTTTCTGGGGCGGCTGCTGTATTCAGATTGTGACTCGCGTTCCCCTGCGGGGCTGAGCAACAGGGACAGTTTTTAACACGTAACTAAACAAACACCTTCATTCGCCGACCTGAATCTAGAAACCAGAAGGAGGGCCAAAAGCTATAATGCAACTTTTGCCAAGAACTTTTAGCTAACAGCAGTGATTAGGGCTGAAATCCAGCCCAGACTCTTTCACGTCCAGCAACAGAAAGGTTTGTGGGCACAGTGGAACAGGATGGGGTGAATCTGAACTTCCTCCCGCACTTTGCTGGAAAGACACCGTCATGCAGACTCACTCATCTTTCTGAAACACGCTGTGCCCTCTCTGGCACTCGAGGAGATAAATTCAGTCTGTCATGTGCAGCAGCTCTCAGTGCCTCACATCCTGTGCCTAGTCAGCTCTGCATTACAGCAGATACGCCACATTTCCTCAACACTACGCTCTGTGCCAGCTACATGAACAGGATCAATCGGCAGGCTGCAGACCTGACAGCCCCACAGTACATACCATCAGTGAGTGTCTCTCTCAGTATACTTCCACAGATACTCCCCGCACTGGACAAAGCAGAAGGCTACCTGGACTCCCAGCTTTTCACACTTCACTGTGCAATCCAGAGTTACCCATAATAACAACTTGAGCAGAACTCTGCCTCACAGGCTCCTCCTTGTATCCCAGAAGTCAGTTCAGCAGTCCAGGCCATTGGCTCACAGGGCATGTGTCCCGCCCCCTGCACAGAGGCAGTAAATAGCAGCGCAGTGCAGAGGCACAGGCTCTCCAGAGCACAGCCTGCAGCACTAAATGTATTAGTTTCTAGACAAATACCAGCAGGGTCCTGCATGGAGGACACCTGGTGGAAAATGATGAAACAGGCTGCAAAGCCCAGAGTCTCCAGTAGGTGCAGGGACAGTCACCCCAGAGGAATGTGAGCTGAGCTCCCCACACTGCCAGCAGCCCAGCCTCTGCGCCCCACCCTTCCCAAAGCGAGCTGCGATCTGCAAGTAGAAACGTGTTTCCTTCTCAAAAAGAAACATATTCAGCAAACCATCTGTGAAAGCCATGACAAACACTTACAGAGCAGAGGACAAATACACAAACTATTGTTTATACGGTATATTTAGTGTTTGTGCTTTCCACAAATTCATAAAGAAAATCCCTGGTGCACATCTGTGGAATTTAAATGCATAAGTCCAGATACACATAAATATCATTATTCTTACAGCGCAGTACCTATGTAAAATACAGGGACAATTCACCTATTGGTATACACTGTCTCCCTCTCCTGCACCAGGGACTCACTCTGCCCAGGACAGGGGTATTCACTGTCTCACTCTCCTGCACCAGGGACTCACTCTGCCCAGGACAGGGGTATTCACTGTCTCACTCTCCTGCACCAGGGACTCACTCTGCCCAGGACAGGGGTATTCACTGTCTCACTCTCCTGCACCAGGGACTCACTCTGCCCAGGACAGGGGTATTCACTGTCTCACTCTCTAGCACCAGGGACTGCCAATTCTTGTCATGCTTTGCTCAAACTACAGATACTTCACTAGATTTCCTACACGATTTCACTGTGCTTGACTACAGCTTTCACATTATTATTTCTGGATGCACATCAGTTTTCAAAATAAGAAATACCGATTGCTTATGTATTCCTTCTGAGGGGGGTGGGGTTCAGAAAATATTTGGAACTAAAAGCTGCTTGTGAGCACAAGGCTGACAGTTGTGAAAACAGGCCCTGTGACGCTGAGGTTGCTGCAGAATGAAGGCCTCAGCAGGGATCGGCCCTGCTCTCCCGTCACGTGATGCAGCTGAGCACCGTTGACTCACTACAGCTCTTGCTTTCCAGCAGCTATCGGCACTTATCTGACATCGCTGCCAACTTCCCATGTGCTGATCCTGTTTCCCAGCTAGAAACGCCAACATCATGTGGAAGTGCTGCGAAAATGGGGAACAGGAGGCATGTCTTTACGCAAAGGGTTGTGGGAGTCTGAAACCTACTTCTCAGTTTCAAGAAACAGCCAGCCAGATCCAGACGGATCTCGGATCAATCAGCTACCAATCAGGCTGAAAGAGCGGACTCGCCTCCGTTCTGCTAATAACAAATCAAAACAAGCGTCTTGTCACTCAACATCACAGCTGCAGTGTTCAGCCTCATCCGTCCCTCAAGCAGAGCTGCAGGCGACCCTGACTGACGAGCACTAATCCCAGAGCCTGTTCAACTTGATTCCCGTCCCGCAGGCACACGGCTTGGCCCGCAGTGGACCTCCCTCAGGCTGCTGGCCTATTCCTGCCAGCAGTTTAAACAAGGGGCGCGGTGCGTGGGGAGGGACTGGAGAGCCCCGATCACTGTATATCAATATATCACTGTAATATAGGACTGGCTCCCCTGGCCTGTGGGCCTGGAGGCACGTGTTGTGTGCACCCAGCACAGGCATGCTGGGAGTCCCGACAGGCAACAGTAACAACCAGCCGCGAGAGCTTCTCATCAGACCGGGACCAGGCGAGGGCTTAGACGGGCGCCGAAAACGGCGAGTCCGGCCTAGGCGAGGGGGTCGGGGTTAGTCGGCCATGGCTCTCTCTCAGAAGCACAGCGCCCCCTGTGGCCGCCCAGGCAGCTGCAAGCTCACAGGGCTGTTGCTCAAACCCGAGCAGCTCTCAGGAGTCGGCCCACGCTTCCTCGGTCTCCCCGCAGCTGGTGGGGCTGTGAGCCGGGAGGTGATGGCGCCACGCGGTGGTCCAGAGCCCCAGAGAGCCCCCAACGAGCCAGGGCGCGGGGCGCGGGGTGCAGTGCGTGGGGAGGGACTGGAGAGCCCCGATCACTGTATATCAATATATCACTGTAATATAGGACACACAATCCCGTGTAAATGAAATCTTATTGTTTAATTGGAATATTAAATGAATGCATGGATACAGCTCTTTTTATCAGCCTCTGAAGTGCAGCCCCGCCTGTGTGACACACAGCTACGCAACTGCACACAGATCATCAGAGGGAGGAGAGAGAGCCGATTCACCAGGTGGATTAAGGTCGACCAGATCAGAGACCAGAGTTTAGTAAGGACACAAGGGATAACAACCCTACTGTTACAAACAGCCATGTCATCTTTCATGACCAAGTAATCAGGAGCTTATTTTTATCTGTACGCCCTTTAACACAGTGTGCCCAGCGACAATACTGGGGCTCTGATAAGACAATTCCGGTGCAGAGGGAACAGCACCACCTACTGGTCCATCAGCGCCACCTACAGCAGCATCCTGGTGGAAACGCTGCTGTCAGCTAAGTAGTCGGACACACACTAAGCAGATGAAGGAAAGACGAGTCAGTGACATTTCAAAAGTACGACTCGAGCACCTGGAAACCTCACATGCTGAAGGGCTCTGCTGTTTGGCAGACACTACCGCACTTGCAAACAGGATCATGTTGTGACAAAGAGGGAAATGATACAAAAGGACTCTTTAAAAATCTCAGAATCCCACCCTTGCCAAAGCAAAACCTGCAATGTCTGTACCTAGAGAAATGCGGTGTTTCTAGAAATGCCACACCTGCTTCTTGCTGTATCTTTAGTAGAGGGCGTAGGTCTGGCAGCACCTTTTATACTGTAGTACACTGCAGTGACCCCAGCCTCTGTAATCTCAGTAGGTAGTACAGCACCTCCTGTTGTTGAGCAACACAATCAGAGATAACCGTGTGAGCAAACGCCTGGATTTGTAAAGCCTTTAAGAAAGCACACTGTGCTGCTGGGCACACCTTCGTCAATGAAATCATTAAAGAGAGCTCATTCAGACTCTTACAGCTGTGATGACCACGTGAAGAGCAGGTGTGCGGCACAGTCTGACTGTCCTGCACTGTCGTGCAGATCGAGCTGTCAGCTGTGCTGAGGCGGAGGGGGCTCTGGGCAGAGCAGGGCACCTGTCGGCACTGCCAGGACAGCTCCAGGGAAAGGCCCAGCTGTGCAGAGATGCAGGCTGTCACTGTCAGCAAGAATCTGGTCTCCTCTGATGTACCGGGCGGAATAAAGTCAGAATAAATCGACTATTCATTCCCTGTTGGACTATTGCTGTCCTTCAGGATCCCAGCACTTGCTACCATTGGCCATGAGGGGCTGGACTCTCTGTAAGCTCGTGTCCCATCTACAGTTCGTCAGAGAAAGCCGTCACAGCGTGGTCTGAACTGTGCTGCTAGCGGGCTTCTCTTCAGGCGTCCCCAGGGTTGAACAGCCTCTGTTACTCAAGATCAGCGTGTCATTACTCGATCAGATTATTCCCTGCCCTCACATCACCCTCCAACTGATCTGTTGACTAAACCTGACATGTTCTATCAAAATCACATGAATTCCGACCACGCGTGCAACAGAACATTCTGCACCTGCGCTCTGACAAAGCGCAAGTAATCATGCTTTTGTTTTTCAAGCTATTTAAATCTGACGTCTTTAGAATGCGCACAGATAACCACGAGATCAGTTCTGGGTCTGAGTTTAGGAATCATTTGCTTTGGTTTCATCTACAGGTCCTTCGCTGCGTCTAAGTGAGCATTGCGTTGCTGCATTTTGTTACCAGACTGCGAACAGAATTCAGTTCAGACTGAACTGACAGCCTAAGAGACTGAAATCTGATTTTGGTGTAGCTGTGTAACTCAGAATAGTTTTTCCCTATGGACACAGAAAGCTGGAGGTTTCCAGGGAAAATGTATCTCCAGACACAGTCTGCGGACTCTAGAGCTGTCCGATATCCGAAGACTTTGCCCTGCATGGAAATTGGTTGTTAATCCAGTAGACTGTGATACACTGTTCCTCTGACAGCTAGCAGCTCAGAGACTATGACTTAAAGAAAGAAAAATAAAGTCTTCTGCTTCTCTTATGCTCCATCTTTTTATGTTCACGTTTAAGTCACAACTGGATAGTGCTAGAAAGTTGTTATATTACTAGTTAAAAAGTTTCTAGGGAATAATTCTCAAATTTCTTGTTACGCTGCACAAAACTTATTAGAGTTCTGCCCTGTATTGGTCACTGTGTTTGAACTGTTACCATCTTTGCTAATTAACCATCCCAGTAAGGACGGTGAGGCAAACTGTCAGATTTCTGTCTATTAATGTTGTGACGGTACAACCCTAATATGTGTCCCCTTGCAATTTCCTGTTTACATCCATTAAGCTGACTTATTAGAGTTCTGTATCCAGAAAGACTTAGTTCACATCACAAACACTCTAAGCTGAAACAGCCAACGCCAATGTATGAAAACCTGCACATGCACAGATTTTGCTAACTGAAAAAATCCCCAAAATCGCAAACTACTCAGAGAAGAGCAAACAGCCATTCGCACTGACACATACTGCACAACTGTCAAACTGCACACATTAAAATTCACCAGATTTTCAATCCACTGCAGAAGAACCCTCCTGCGCTCTGAAAAAACAATTCCCACATTCCAATCAGGACATTGTTTTGGAAGTTGAGCCAGTAGACTGAAGCCCCTCCAGGCCAAACTGTCTGGTTAGAATAACATTACCTGCTGCTCCTGGGGCACATCCTGTATCATCTGATTCTCGTTAGGGGTCCTTAACCAACTCAGAACCTGGCCCATCTCTGCAGCCTCTGTGTCTCCAGCAGACTGACTGCCTTCTGAGCACCAGAGCCCTCTGATCGCATATTAGGGGAGGTCCTAACACTCAGGCGTTACTGAAATAGCTGGCTTGGGTGGTGTTGGCTAACCCTGCAGTTAAGGGAACCGCGCAGCACATAAGTCATTCCGCCTGACAGAAACAAATCTGATATGTGTTTCAAAGCAGAGAGCAGGGAAGAGAGAGAGAGAGAGAAGTTGTGTAAGAACATGTTTATCGTTTGGTAAATGAATGCCAAGATGTGACCCTTATTGCTCAACAAAATACTCAGTGACTTACAACTCCAGACAAAAGTCACAATCACATTACAGCCGGCCTAATCAAACAGTAACTGCTGATTAGAATCAGACAAGCTGGATTTTATTGCATCTCACCTTAAATAAATCAATTCAATTCAATTCAATTCAATTCAAGGTGCTTTATTAGCATGACCGATGGGTACAATCAGTGTTGCCAAAGCAAATAAAAAATAATAAAATTAACATAGTTAATGACTGACTGACACTCTGGTCTCCCCTGTGGAAGCTGTGCTCTGTGCAAGATGGAAGTATTCTGCATGTTCTTGCAGCACCAGACAGAATCCTAAACCCAGGGTCAGAGCCTGCTGGCAGTCGTCATGAGCACCGACACACCTCTGAGCGCCTGTCTGATGTAGCGCAGCTCCTGGGAGATCTTCAGAGATCTTGGGGAGCACAAGAATGGTTACAAACAATAGGAGCTGTCTGGTCCATTCGGCTCATTTGGCTGTTAGTAGTTACTTGATCTGAGGACCTCATCCAGCGGTTTCTTGAAAGAAGCCAGGATACAGCCACAACCACGTGCCTGAGAAGCTTGCTTCCTACTCCTACAACCCTTTGTGAACAGCAGTCCCTCTGTTCATGTTTTAACATCTACTTCCAGAGTTTCCTCTAAATAGGTTCATTTGCCATCAAGTTTTCCTATTAGACCCAGCTGGCAATACAGTACGTGAACTGGGATTAGACAGCAGGCCACAGACAACAATGCCCAATGCCCACACACGAAGGCAGCAGTAAGAAACCCCCAAGTACCCCCAGCTCACGTGGCTTGAAATACCAGCTGCCTATCTGAGGCAAGGAGAGGCCGAGACAAGTCTGTCACATTTCTTCAAAACTACCAATTATAACGCTCTTGAAAAAAACTCTCGCAAAACTCTCCCCCCCTTGGAATGTGTGTGTGTGTTTGTGGGGGGGGGGGGTTATTTGAGAGAAAGCAGGTTTCAAACAGACAGCCTCCCAGCAGAGCCTCAATCACACCCCTGCAAACAGATCTGCATGACATCACACAGCAAGGCAAGTTAAGGAAAGACACTCACCAGACAGCACCTCTCAGGACAGGGCCTTGCAGCTCTTACAGCTCTTACAGCTCACCCTCCAAACTGACTGCTGGTTTATTTTCACATTTAAATCTGAATGCCCTGGTTCACAACAGAACAACAACTCACATCTCATGTCAGCACAAAACAACTTAAAGCTTCATTACTGACACCCAGAAAGTGCTGGATTTCTAATGCTTATACTAGGACATGGTCAGAATCGTTAACAGTCATTTTGCCTAGTTTAATTTCCATGTTTCTCAATAGGCGTGCTGTGCAGTCATGTCCCCTGACTGATCTAATAAAGGAACAGGCTTATGGAGCTGATAACTGGAGAATGGCATCGGTCTGGATTCCTGCTGGCCTTTCAGACAAGGTCATCTTGCGTCAAAATTGCTCCACAACTTGTTCTACAGGTTGTTCTAAAAGCTGCTGCATTGATGTTACAAAAGAAACTTCTAAACACACTTCCAGAGGGGTGCCATCAATATCAGACACTTCATTCAGCACTTTCACAGGTGACGCGGTCGTGTTTCGCTCTTAATTCACACCAACGCGTGAGGAAACGGTGAAGTGAAATTCCTGAAAACAAGCCTGCAGATGCTGAGCTCCTGGTATTTAGCAGCAGTGGCCCAGGGGAACAGTGTGGGTTTGATGTCCCGATCAGGGAGTTGGGGCCTCACAGGTTGAACCTCTAACCTTACACGTTCAGCAGCTGGAGATTGGAAACAGGGGTGACAGACTGTTCACGGACGAGCTCAGGGTCACGAGACCTGCAGCTCCTGTCAGAGGTGGCACACAGGGGCAGTGTCGTGGCTGACTGATGCTGTACAGACTGCTTCATGCCAAAGAGTGTCATAAACAAGACTGATAAACAGCGCTCTGACTGCTGTATGGCAGTTCACACATACAGAGCTCGTCTGAATGGCAGCTGGAGGTTAACGAGGGGCCGTTGGCACACTGCCACACATGGGGACACTCTCACATCGTGTCCCAGCGCCACCGGATAGCAGCAGGACACCGTTCCAGCCAGATGAGCTCACTGTGGAATCGCAGAGGCCCTGTCAGGATACACTGTTAAAAGGGCCAAACTGAACTGCAGAATGTGATGTGTACAGCTGTACAGGTAATGCGCTAGTAAGGCATCATTTAAAATTCTGGGAACACTTTTGGTCACCACATTGTAGAAAAGAGAGCACTACGCTGGAATCAGTCCAGAGAAGAGCAGCCAGACACATTCGGGGTCTAAAGGGAGTGTCCAGCGGGACCAGGCTGAAGGAAATGACCCTCTTCAATCTTGAGCAGAGGAGAGTATGTGGGGACATACAGATAATTCACCTTCCTGAAAGACACTTCACACCCAGCTCACCGGCTATGGGAAGGAGCACAGGGGGCACTTCTTTACCCAAAGGGTCAAGAATTTGTCTCGACTGGACAAATGGGTACAGCAGGTGTACAGCACAACACCTTCCTACAGAAACACCTTCCACTCATTAACAAAGAAACTGTTCCAGTCTCACACAATCAAACCTTACCTGAACTGTTCTGAAAGAACTGGTAACAAACTGCAGCCCACCACTACTGCTGTCTAAAACTGCAGGCCAGCTCTGTTTAGGACAGAGTAAAGCACAGTCTTACCATGTCAGCTCGCTATCACCAGGTTTCAATCTCAGATTCGTGGATTATTATTATCACACAAGCATACAGGACAGCAACTTGAGAAAAGGATGATGTGTGGAAACATGCAGACCCTCTCCTGACCAGACCTGTCCTGAGCGCCTACTGTACTTCCACAGTTTCTGCTGGTCTGTTGTCTCTCTCCTCAGACCAGAAGGAGCCCCCGAGCTGCGTCAGAGGCGCAGGCACTTCTCCGAGTTGCGTTCACTTCCTGTCCTGAGACTGAACCCTCACTGGGTGCTAATCTGTGACCTGGCAGGGTGCCACTCTATACAGGTACCTAAACCACAGGGCTGAAACACGCTGGGGCTGCAGAGTGGTCTCGGGTTCGAGCCTAGGTCACGTCACCAGGCGGCTGTGACTGTGGCAGCGTGAGGTCAGCTGCGCACCGCCCAGGCTCCGGCGGCTCCGGCGGGCTCGCGGGCACACAGTGCCGTCAGCGGGGGACACGCCCCTCCACTCATCGAGGGCCACCTGTGCCAAGAGGCTCAAAGTGCTTAGAACCAAAAGTCACGAGGGGGGACAAACCTGTGCCGAGGAAAGAGACTGGACAGCTCAAGCGCTCCGGCCATCAGGGCGTCGGTGTGTTTCAATGACCGAGGGGCTGCAGCAGGGTCTGGGGCCGCCAGCAACACGCACACAGAGCAGCGCACAGGGCTGGGGCTATTATTAGACACATCAGCCACTCCACTGGAACGCAGGGCTGGGAAACACTCCAGCAGAATTACCGCGAATCCGAGGCCTCTCCTCGGGTACAGTCCAATTACGCTAAATGTATCCCACGCAGGCTGTATCAAAATTCATTCACTACAAGCTGAGGGCTCTTACATAACGTTTTTATATCCAGTAGAGCTGAGGGAATGGCAGAGCCCGACTCTGACCATAACCCGGAACCAGCAAAGCCCTGACCCAGGAAAGCCCTGGTCCAGCAGAGCCCTGACCCAGGAGAGCCCTGACCCAGGAGAGCCCTGACCCAGGAGAGCCTTGGTCCAGCACAGCCCTGACCCAGGAGAGCCCTGACTTTGACCCAGCAGAGCCCTGGCCCAGTACAGCCCTGACTCTGACCCAGTACAGCCCTGACTCTGATCCAGCAGAGCCGCGGGTGTGGCAGAGCCCTGACAATCACTCCAGTGCTCCTGGTGGCTTTTTTTCTTCCCTATGAGTCAGTGCAGTTCCTCCCCCACTCACAGCTGGTCTCGATTTGAAACCCTTTCATTCTCCAGTGGGGGAAGCAACTCTGCACTCGTCGGAGAGCAGCGACGGACAGAGGACAAGCGCCCGCGCCAGACCACGGGGCGGCGTGCTACAGGCAGCCCACATCACCGCGCAGGTCTTCGCACTTCCAGACTGACTGGGCAGTCCTTCCGGAGTTATTTTCCTTTCTGCAAATTGCCCAAGTCTTTATTTCACCTGCAAACAAGCATGAGGCATTTTGCAAAGAGTGCTCCTGTCTTTTACAAGGCATGTAAGTCGCTTTGGATAAAAGCGCCTGCTAAATGCTAAATTCGCCATGACGATCAGCTCAATTATCTCATAAAGAGCGTTTGTGAACTCCGGTTGCAAACAAACAATCTTAACTAAAACAGCACACAGTGCTCTGTGGGAACTGACTGTTTAAAACTGTTTTCAGTTCTGAATTTGACTGCCAGGTTTGTAGCTGATCAGCTACTTAGATCCTGTGTGCTGACATGAGGGGCCGGGGAGGCGTGAGGGCCAGGCAGTGCCACAGCACTTATTTCTGTCACAGGAAGTGCTGGTGGCCGAGCTGCTGGAAAGAACTGGTTCCCGTGGCAACCTGAAAACAAACGTAGCACGCCAGGCCCAGAAACCACAGCTCTGCGCTGCGCAAACTAAGCGTGCCACCTAGCTGAGCTCTTGACACACAGCCTCCGTCACACAGTACACAGCAGCACGGCTTCCTTCCTGCTGGGCTGCTGCTGTGTGAGAGCAGAAGAGCAGTCGAGTGTGTTGGGCTCCCCCTCAACCAGCCCACGCTGCCTCACTGCGTGCATGCGCGCTGCCTCACTGCCTCACTGCGTGCATGCGCGCTGCCTCACTGCCTCACTGCCTGCATGCGCCCTGCCTCACTGCCTCACTGCGTGCATGCGCACTGCCTCACTGCCTCACTGCGTGCATGCGCACTGCCTCACTGCCTCACTGCCTGCATGCGCGCTGCCTCACTGCCTCACTGCCTGCATGCGCGCTGCCTCACTGCCTCACTGCGTGCATGCGCACTGCCTCACTGCCTCACTGCCTGCATGCGCGCTGCCTCACTGCCTGCATGCGCACTGCCTCACTGTGTCCTCTCTACAGATGGCAGCTCGGGTCAGCTGGTCCGGCTGCCTCACTCACCCAGACACTGGGAAGAGCAGCTGGAACTGGGAAAAGTGCTTTACTTATTATGTTATAGTTCTATTTTGTCCTAGTGGTAAATGATTTTGCCAGACGTATGAATCTCCACCTTGGTTCTGGGGAGCCCCAGTCCAGTTATTCTTTTACTGTAGGTCAACCTAAATCACCTGTACTTAAATATTAGGGTCCCCTGGTTAAGAAATTAATCCATTAAGCTAGTAATGTTTCTAGAAAAGGGAAGCTGATTATTAAGAGATGAGGGATATTCTGATTTTTGTTCCAAATGATCTCTGAAATGCTTAATTGAACACACTGCCTATGTAACGTATCACAGGTGAACGAGAGATTAGAAATTGAATATTGAAGGGCCATCAGTATCTGAGATATTATTACTACTGTGCAAATCATCTCATCCTGAAACCTGAATCTGAATCAAGACTCTGGAAAGTTTGCGCTCGGCTGTACACAGTAAAACATCCACAACCAGAGAAACATGCCTACACCGGCACGATTTCACATGCTTGAGAGCTGTACTGCATTTTACACTCTTCACCAATCAGCACAGAGCTAACACTGTGTGCAGCATAAACCCCTGTTGTGTTTAGGGGAAGAACTTCTTAACTATACAGTACTACGTGGTGGTGTGCTGAGGCTCTGGGATTAGAGCAGGGGATGCCAACAGGCTGAACAAGCTCATCAGAAGAGCACGCTCTGTCATTGGGTCTGGCCTGGACCCCTGGAGGTAGTGGCTGAGAGGAGAATGGTGTCCAAATGAATTGCATCGTGGACAACATCTCTCATGCCCTCTGTGACATGCTTGTCAGAACGAAGAGCATGTTCAGCAATAGGCTGATTCATCCACGGTGCGACAGGGAGCGCTACAGGAGGTCATTCTTGCCTTCTGCCATAAGACTGTGTGTCTGGGAGGGGGCAACATTGACCTGTTTTTGGACTAAACATTAAACTCTCTGCTTACATCTGTTTTTTTCCTGTTTACAACTTGTTTGTGCAATATATGCTAGGGATTTGTGCAATATATTTATAATGTGCAATACAACTTTTTGTGTGCTGTACTTTCTGGTCTGTTTCTGTATATTTTGTACTGTGTCAACTCTGTATAATCCATTTTTTACCTTTTACCGCGCTTCTGACTGACTGGACTGACTGTATTGTATTGTTTCGTTACACTGTGCTGTGTTGACTTGCTAAGCTGCTGTTGCACTGCAGTTTGCCTCACGGGATCAATAAAGTATCTATCTACAACAACAACAACTTTACAGGGCCAAAAACCTGCAAAGTCTGTTAATAGTTAACATGAATATGTTACAAATGTGCAAAAACATTATTTGCATTATTTACATTATTTGTGAAAAACACCAATTAAAGCAGAAGCCTTAGTTCTATCAGTAAAGACCTGGCCGATGTCAATCTGAGCAGCTGTAAAGCCTATATGGACACAGTGTACCAGCCAGCCCAGGGAGCCCATGCCTTGTCTGGCTGTGAGGGAAATCACCATGTGCTACCCTGCGTTAACAGCAGGTGGCAGCACTCAACCGGGAGTAAACGTTCCTCTCATCCTTCCGCAGCACTGAGTCACAGTTCGACAGAAATAGTAAGGAAGGGGCTTTGAACTTTGCAAAGGAGGGCGGCGAGCCCGTTTAAGTAAAGTGTGGTTCCTTTGACAGACTGTCCAGGCTGCTCGTTTGTTTTCCAAGAGGACCGAGGGAGCAGGTGCAGGCAGTTACCACAAAATGTCTTCCCTTTCTCAACCTGCATAACAGCTCCCGTCCTCGACTTCGCCATAAACAAACGAGCTGTGCTAAATTCTATGCACGCATAAATAAGCTTGGAGATTAAACAGGTATTAACATGAGCAAAGGAAGAGCTTTCTGAGGAGAGCAGTTATTTCAGTACTACTGTAGCACAGCCAGGTGCAGAAATACGTTCTCCCTCTCCTGTTTGTGGGACGCCAGGACCCACAAATGCAGGTGGGTAAAGTTGGGTCCCCTAGTGCACTGAAAGACGGCCTAAAATGTGTGTGAGAGGCTCATCACTGGCCCAGAAACAGCCTGAAGCACCTCAGCACACCCCCACAGGAATTACCAAGAAATCGCCAAAACAAGAGCCTTCTCAGCGCACGTGCAGTACTGTTCCATGTGCTCAGTGTTCTGTGAACCGCCCCAGCACTAGAAAGGGATTCATTTTAGAGTCAGCAGGGTCTGCAGGCCTCCTCTCTGCCAGGGACAGACAGGTCTGCTGCAGGGAGATCAAGAGGGCTGAGGGCTGTGCTCCTGCTGCGTTACTGAGCTGAGCCCAGGCTGAGCCGGGATCGTCTCGTCCCGACACGTGAGAGACGTTACTGTTTGCAAAAGTGATGCACTCACTTTGAAACAAAGGTGAAGCAGTCAATTTAATTGTACATTTTAAAACAACAGAGTGGGACTAGTAGATGTACACTTCCCTGTGACTCATTTTTATTCCACAACATTAACCCTTTTTAAATATTTCACTTCTGAGGCAGGCTGGCTCAGTGGTCAGGGTTCTGTACTTACTGTACAACTGGGAGGCTGTGAGCTCAGATCCCAGCTGAGACGGTGCTGTTGTACCCCTGAGAACTGCTCCAGTGAAATATACTGTTGTATACACGCCCTCCACAGCCGAAATGTTGTGTTTTCTTTCTTCTCTTATCAGCCTGGAATAAACCTTTACTTGTCTCTTTAGATAGACTCATCAGCTAAGTTACCAAGTAGGGTAACGAGAGGGGGGTCCAGGGCTCCTGATGATACGACTCAGTAGAGATGATAATATTTTGGCCCAGCTGTTATACTTGTGATCATGGAAGATCTAATCTGCTGGGGAGAAAATACAGCATATGGACTCTAGTATTCAGGTTCAGACCCTGCACCCGAGCAGGAAGTCTTCTTCCTGGGCTCTTTCCACAAGGCGTGTCCTGACCAGAAGCACCCCAGGGTGTTGGGAGTGTCCCAAGGGTGTCAAGCAGAGGACTGGGGCTGAGGAAGGAGGAGCAATGGCAGGAGCACCGACAGAGCCCCAGGCCTCCTTCGGCACCAGCAGGCGCAGGTGCTTCATTCCACGATAGGGAGGAGACCTGCAGGCCACGCCAAGCCGCGCAGGTGAAATGAAGAGACGCCGGTTCAGAAAAATGTCCTCATACCGGGCGCACCCCAGCACGCGCCGAGCACCCCAGCTCCCGAAACGAGCAGGTGCAGGTTTCACTGTGGGGAGCCCCTGGCCTGCCCACACCCAACCCACGACCACTCTGCCGGCAGCAGTGTGGAGCAAGTGCTCAGGGGTCTGGAGGGTTGCGGGTTCAAAACCCAGGTGAGGCACAGCCCTCATGCCCCTGAGCAAAGTACCTCACTTGGGTCTCTCCAGTAAAATGCTCTGGCATGTAGATGGGTAAAAAGGCGTGTCACCTTGGATAACGGCGTCAGTCAAATGAATAATATGTAAAACAGAAATATCTGCCACTTTTCTCAAACCAAATGAACTTGATTATGTCCCAAGAACCTACTTTTCAGTTTTATTTAAACAACAACCTTCACACTCATTACATTACATGGCGTTTGTCAAATCGAATATAAATCTTAGATCAAATATAAAACAGTACCTGCTGAACAGGATACCTGAATATCTGACCTGAATTTCCCTGGTTTCCAACTACCAAACTAGTTTAGTTCTGTGTTAAATGAGCAATACAGATAATCTCTCCATGTAAAACATCCTCTCAACAGCTTGCCTATACTGAAGTGCTCTCTCTGATCAAACAACTTTAAAATATTTCCCAGAAACACAACTCCATAGCACTGTAGGACACAAAGTAACACGTCGGTTTTCACCTTTAAAAAATATTTAGTGATAATGTAAACTGGGAGCAGTGCTGCCAGGGAGGGGCCTTTCTGTGCACAGGAGAGCACAGTGTGACTCACAGCTCACAGCCCTGTACCGCCCCTGTCCCAGAACTACACAGCCCTGTACCGCCCCTGTCCCAGAACTACACAGCCCTGTACCGCCCCTGTCCCAGAACTACACAGCCCTGTACCGCCCCTGTCCCAGAACTACACGGCCCTGTACCGCCCTGTCCCAGAACTACACGGCCCTGTACCGCCCCTGTCCCAGAACTACACGGCCCTGTACCGCCCCTGTCCCAGAACTACACGGCCCTGTACCGCCCCTGTCCCAGAACTACACGGCCCTGTACCGCCCTGTCCCAGAACTACACGGCCCTGTACCGCCCCTGTCCCAGAACTACACAGCCCCTGTACCGCCCCTGTCCCAGAACTACACAGCCCTGTACCGCCCCTGTCCCAGAACTACACAGCCCTGTACCGCCCCTGTCCCAGAACTACACAGCCCTGTACCGCCCCTGTCCCAGAACTACACAGCCCTGTACCGCCCCTGTCCCAGAACTACACAGCCCTGTACCGCCCCTGTCCCAGAACTACACTGCCCTGTACCGCCCCTGTCCCAGAACTACACAGCCCTGTACTGCCCCTGTCCCAGAACTACACAGCTCCTGTACTGCCCCTGTCCTAGAACTACACTGCCCCTGTCCCAGAACTACACAGCCCTGTACTGCCCCTGTCCCAGAACTACACAGCCCTGTACCGCCCTGTCCCAGAACTACACAGCTCCTGTACTGCCCCTGTCCCAGAACTACACAGCCCTGTACTGCCCCTGTACTGCCCCTGTCCCAGAACTACACTGCCCTGTACTGCCCCTGTCCCAGAACTACACAGCTCCTGTACTGCCCCTGTCCCAGAACTACACAGCTCCTGTACTGCCCCTGTCCCAGAACTACACAGCCCTGTACTGCCCCTGTACTGCCCCTGTCCCAGAACTACACTGCCCTGTACTGCCCCTGTCCCAGAACTACACAGCCCTGTACCGCCCCTGTCCCAGAACTACACGGCCCTGTACTGCCCTGTCCCAGAACTACACTGCCCTGTACCGCCCCTGTCCCAGAACTACACAGCCCTGTACCGCCCTTGTCCCAGAACTACACGGCCCTGTACCGCCCCTGTCCCAGAACTACACGGCCCTGTACCGCCCCTGTCCCAGAACTACACGGCCCTGTACCGCCCCTGTCCCAGAACTATACAGCCCATCCATCGAATTAAAGCCTGCCTGACCCGCCAGCGCTGCCAGAGCCTACAGCCTGTTTTCATAAAACGCCTCCTGAGCTTCTTCTGAAGAAAGGGCCGATTCCTCCTGACCCGCCACCGGCGTGACCTCTGACCTGTGCTGCAGCAGCCGCTCCATCTCTGGCCGACCCCGCCGGCGCCGCCTGGGCCTTCTTCTCCGCCTGCTGTGGGAGAGAACGGACAGGCGTCAGTCCGGCCTGGCCCCACCGGCATGCTGGGAACACAGACAGCCCCACTGCCACCCGAGGAGGGCCAGGGTAGCCGGGTAATAATTACAACAGAAATAAATAAATAATAATAATGAACAGACTGCTCCTAAAAGACTGAGATCACGAGAAGGAGAACGCTGCACGATCTAAGCACATAAGACAGGAGGCCTTTCGGCCTGTCTAACCCAGTCAGTGATTAGTAGTTAATTGTCCCCAGTATCAGCCATTTCTTGAACGGAGTCAGTGTGCTTCAACACCAGGGCTTGAGTCCCACGAACACAGGAATAGGAGTTCCTCCTCTCTCAGCAGGTCTCTGTAATCGCCTCTCGGAGTGCTCTCCTGGCCCAGGGGGCAGGCACTGAGATGCAGCTATTTCAGAATCGCCCAGTTGAATATCGCCAAAACACACCCTTGGAGCCACTGATGCACATCAATTAATCTTTTTCAGCTGCGGCGATTCTGCTTTGATAAATGCAGCAACTTTGAAACATAAGAAAGGTTCCAAGTGAGAGGGGCCCGTGATGCCCATCCAGCTCATTTATAGTCACTGCTAGTAGTGCAGGTTGCTGGTAGTTTATTCACTTTGTGGTTTCTTTAATGATCTGATGGAATCAGCTTAAATAACATGTCTGCACCTCTTGCTCCAGACACCCACCACTATTAGTGCAGAGAACTGCTTCCTATTCTCAATCCTAAATCCTCTGTGTTCCCTGGTCCTAACCACGTGATCCTCAAGTCACCACTACAGACTCACAAGGCATTCGTTATGTAACAAAACCCTCCTCTTTCTTGGATAACAATATGAACATGCGGTTGTTGGTTTAGGAGCAGAGTGGACTTGCCCAGCCCTTCTGCCCCTTGGCTTCCAGCCCTTGATAAAGCAAGGGAAGAGAGCAGGCAGCAGGCTGCTGTGTTACTGGGGTTCCTGGGTTCAGCTCACAGGTGCTCTCCAATCTACAGAACAGGAGCAGCAGGTATGAGAATAGCCCACAGTCTGATCTCTCCACTCACGCCGAAGACCTGAGAGAGGGCCGCTGGAGCCTCACAGTGCTCCAGGAATCCAGATGTTGTTCTCACAGTGAGCTAAAAGCCTCTGCCCTCAGAGTCCCAGGACAGGAGAGGCGCAGAGAGGACAGACGCACTGAAAGCAGCAAACACCCCCAGCTGGACACACGGCCCCGGGGCTGGGAAGAAGCAGAGCTGCTGGAGGAGGGCGAGCGGGCTGGCAGGCTGGTCCCGTCAGGCGCGAGGCAGGCACACGGCACCTCGGCTAGGCCCCCGCGGCAGGCCAGGGCCAGAGCGCAGGGCACCGCGCTCAGTCAGGTCGCTCGCGCGGAACGGATTTGCATAGCTGTATCAGAGCGGCCTCTGTTCACGGCCTTCAGAGAAAGCACAATGAGTCTTCAAACAGCTGGGGTTAGGCACACATCCGCCGTCACTGCTGCCACCTCACACATCTCGGGTCCCGGTCCGTCTCCTGCCTGCAGAGCCTTCTGCGTGGAGCTTGCATGTGTCCTCCTGTGTTTGCATGGGTTTTCCCCGAGTGCTGCAATGTCCTTCCACATCCCGAAGACAAGCTGATAGGTTGACTGGCTCTGCTAACTGCTCTTTCCAAGAGGGAGCCCTGCCTGGAGCAGCACTCCTACAGCTCCGACCACCAACATCGTTAGGATTAAGATCAAGAGAAAGCGAGGCAGATGTGAGGGGAACAAGAAACAGGAACGTGTGATCATGTGAAACAGGGACACGGAATGCTATCCAGAAACTACAATGTTAAAAAAAACTGACCAGCAACACTTTCTGAGCTACACTTTCCTAAACCTGTAGGCAGACACACATTTCCCTCCAGTACATCACTATAAACTGTGTGATTTGCAACAGTACAGCAAGTTTGTCGATCTGAAACACACAGCAGTACATTTCCTGAAGAGCCCAAACAAACCACGGCCACAAAATGGGTCCTAACTTGTCTGTGTGAACACCCTCTCTCCCCGTCTGTGTGCCTGCAAGTCTCATGGAGAGCAAGCTGGGGTATGCAAAAAGACAAAATCCTAATGCAAGAAATTGTATAGGGCCAATAAAGTGATCTTATCTTATCTAAGATACTGTACAAGTTTCTGGAGGTATCCCAGCAACACTAACTGCTGCTGCACTCGTCCAGGGGAGAATGTTGACTCAGTGGTTTCTTTTCAATTCAATTCAATTCAAGGTGCTTTATTAGCATGACCGATAGGTACAATCAGTGTTGCCAAAGCAAATAAAAATAATAAAATTAACATAGAACAAAACAAAAAATATAAGTAAAATAAAATCTACAGACATGTTACAGACATTTACAACAAAGACATATTATATAATATTGACCCAGAGTATCTGTCACAGTGCAGTAGGAAGTGCACCTCTGTCTCTATTTCTCCCTGCTGGCAGTCAGCCTGTCCTCTCTGGGCAGCCAGGTCTGCCTGTGTCGCCCAGTTTCTATGGCCAGGTTGTGGTCACTGAGCCTGTACTTCGTCAGGGTCTGTTTCTGTTTGTTATTTTTTATTTTGGTCAAATATGTGTATTGTCTGTTTTAGGTTCTGTAGCATTCCAGTTTATGTTGTGTTTGTGTGTGTGTGTCCCAGTGTGTGAGATATTGCTGTTTGATCTGTGCTGTGATGTGGTTGAGTCTGGGTTGTGGTGCTCTAGCAGTGCTGTCCTGAGGCTGGTTAGTGTTGGTGTGGCTCAGGTCGGTGAGCCTCAGGACCAGCTGGCTCAGGGGGCTCTGTTTTGGGCTCAGCTCTTGGCTCAGCAGGGCTTTGTGGTGGTAGGAATTTTGGTCACTGTTTTTTAGGTGTAGCCAATACTTTAATATTCTTTTCTGTATGTTTATCAATAGTGGGTACTGGCCTAATTCGGCCCTGCACCCGTTGTTAGGAGTTTTTCTCTGCACACGGAGGATGATTCTACAGATCTCCATGTGCAGAGTTTCTGTGGGGTGTTTGTCCCATTGGGTGTAATCCTGGTCTGTGAGGGGACCCCAAACTTCACTGCTGTATAGGGCAATGGGTTGGATTACACTTTCAAATATTTGGAGCCAGATTCTTGTTGGTGGGTTGATGTTGAAGAGCCTCCTTCTTATTGCGTAGAAAGCCCTGAGTGCCTTCTCCCTCAGTGCCTTCACTGCCAGGTCAAAACTCCCGGAAGAGCTGATGGTGAGTTTTGACCTGGTTTCTTTTCACTGTGTAGAGATAACCTGTGAGCCCTGCACCCACGCCTTACTGTAAAGAGCACAGCAATGCAAGGAATGCTGCACTACAGACTGTGCATTGCACACTGGATACTGAATACTGCACACCACAGACAGCACAATGGATACTTAACAGTGCTCTCTGCAGACTGGATACTGTCTGTGGACCCAAATGCAGAAATGAATACGTGCACTTCCAGCAAAGTAATTGCAAAGATCTGGAAATGACAACATCAATATTGTACAATATTCAAGCAACGCTTGAAATATGAGCAGGGGTGAGTCACAACAACAGTTTAATATTGCAGTTGTTTCCGATCTCAGCTTTCGAAAAGTGCAACTTATTGCCCGAGCCTATCAGAATAATCCTGAAACTTACTGGTGAGATTTTCAAGAACATAAAAACAGTAACAAACAAGGGGAGCCTTTTGGCCAATGTGGCCGGCTTGGCAGGGAGTTAATACATCAAGTGATCACCAGTGAGCCATTTGAACAACATGGCTTGTTCCACACACCCGCCACCCTTTGTGTAAAGAAGTGTTTCCTGCTCTTGGTTTTAAATGCACTTCCAACAGTTTCCGCCTGTGGTTTTTCGCTCTGATTGAGCTGGAAGAAAGAAACACAGTGGTACAGGCTGAGTTTGCAGTGCAGCTCTGGTCCCTGAAGAAACTGGACCCACTGCTGGTAACCAGGGCACTGCTCCGACCCACCACAGCGGCACCAAAACCAAGGACTGCTTCATGCTGCACATTTCCTTGACCAGGCTGCAGTTCAGTAAGGGAACAAATGGTCTGCAACCCGTGTTGCCCTCTCTCTGACTCTTTATGTGAGTAGATAATACTGGAACCACAGTATTTAACTTTCCAGTAAGACACTGCGAATAACCAAAGATTTCACAGCACGTCACGCGCAAAAACTGCATTTGATGCAGCCTCCCAGCCATGTTTTCCACTTAAATATTAAAACCAATTTGTACTGTGGGGAAAGCAGTATGGAAAAACTAGAGAGCGTCATCTGTAGTGCATTTTACATACTGCAGAGTGTGAAACCGCTGAATAGCTTTACTGCTTGCATTACCTTATGAGGCTACCTGAAGATATTTCAAGTACAAAATAAATAGTAATACTGATGCCGAGAAATCATTCACAATCTCCTTAAAATGAGATGGACGAGGTGGAGTATTGTGCTGCAATCCTCCGGGTATCGCTGTGTTCTCACACACGCTGCTTGAAGCAGTAATAAGTCTGAACTTAGAGAGCAGCTCTGTGTCGAGACTCGTATGTCCTTTCGGGTGTCTCTCTGCAGACTGAATGCCGAGACACGCTTTGTTAGCGCCCCTAGAGGCACCAATGCGCAAAGACGCTTCATTCACTGCACCTAATCCAAGTATCGAGTCTGCAACTTCTACACCGCTGTTAAATCTTAAATCAGAGTGAATCAGACTAAGGCTGTTACTTTCCCAATCACGGCTCTAAACCAGGGGCGTTTAACATGTACAGCAAGCGACTAAGGCAAAGGAGAAGACACACGAACTGTCCGTATTCCAGAGACACGCCTCTCGTGAAAACTCGACTCTGAAGTGTTTGGAGAGTCCCGGGCGGCTCCCCGCACGGAGCTGGAGCTGCTCTGGAGAAGCGCCGGGAGTTTCCTGCGAACGCGGAGCAGGTGCTGCTGAGGACTGTTTGCTCAAGGCTCCGCGCACAAAGCGCGTATCGCCTGCAGGAACGGCAGCGCTAGCACTGCTGTCAGTCAGCCATCCTGCAGACACACGCACGGGCATCGCGCTCTGCGCACCCAGCCCCTGCAGTCACAGCGAGCCTGCCCGGACCCGGAGGGAGAAAACAAACCTCCGCTCTTTTTTTTGGTCCTCACGCTTACCCCGAAGCCCCCCAAACGAAAGCCTCCGAGCTGCGACTCCTCACGCCACTTACTGTCATGGACCAATACTTCGCATAAGCCATCTGCGGCTCCGTGCGTCAGCGCGCTGGCGTGAAGGGACGAGTCCGAGTCTCCGACCTGCCGCCTCGGGCACCGGGAAGCGCACAGACCGGACGGGCTTCCTCCAGTCAGCCCACTCGTCCAGCCTGTCCGCGCTCCCCGAGTCCCACGGGCCGTGCCCGTCCGCCCCCCCGCACCCTCGCCCTCTTCACGCGTCACCCTGCCCCTCCTCCAGGCGCTGCTGCCAAATTCCTACATTTTCCAAAATCAGTCTCCCATTTTGACCGAACAAGGCGGGGCGGGGCGGAGAAGAACACGACAATACTTACCGACACACATATAAAACTCAACGACAATAATTACACCCAACGTGTTTAATTACCCGGCGGTCTGGGAATACGTTCTTACCACGGGCAGAGGCGAATTGCCAAAAAAAAAGAGTCAAATTTTAACCTCGTTGTGCAAGATTCCAACAGACACGAGCGGAGGTATTATTGTCACGTTTTCCCCCCGCGTCGCTACGGAGTAGTGAACTTGTGTAACAATGAAGTTGTGTAAACTTGTGTGAAACAGTCCTAGAAACCCTTATCCCCGCCGGTCCGTGGTCCCTGCGCAGACCACCCTGCCAAAACCGACTGACGCCCCTCGGCCAGGGGGCCGGCCGCGTCCAGGGTCGCCGGGCCCCGGCTTGGTGTTCGGGAATCTCGCACTGAGAGCCGGGCTCGTCCCGGCAGGAAGGGGCCGTTGACACCACGCCACGCATTCGCGGGGAGAGAATACCTGCTGCGACATCACTTACCCCTCTCGACTTCTTCGGACGGTTGTGTTTGCCTTTGTTCGGCATCGCTGCAAGTGCGCACGGATGAGTAACAAGCACTCGCCCTGTGAAGACAGACTTCCAACCTGACACACAGTTGACTTTCTAACCAGGATTCGCCCCTCCCGCTGTCAAAGTAAGACCGAGCGCTAGGTTTTGATAGATTTACTTCATAGGCCGGACCTGTGGCAGGCTATCGCTACCGAGAGGCGTGTGCAAGCGTCGCCCTGGGCGCCTGTCATGCTGGAGCGCATATTGAAGTGGTTCAGACCTAATTATTCCGCTTCACGTTTCTGACTCCGAGGGAGGCTCCCTGCTGCCGGCGCTCCGGTACCGCCTCTCTCCCAGCTGCTCCAGCTGCCCCAGCTGCCCGGGCCGCGAGCGCAGCAGCGGCGCGCGACCTCCCACCGCCTTCTCGGGATGAAGTACCGCTGAGCTGCTGACCCTCTCAGTGCAGTACACTGTCACACGCAGACGTGCAATGAAATGCTTATTTGCTTGTGTGCTCCAATACACGGACAGAAACAGCGGCAACAACAACAAGTTAAATAACATCTTAGTGAAAAAAAACGAACCCATCAGTGTGAGCCGGTGGTGGGGGTAGAGTTCAGTAATCTGACAGCTTGTGGGAAGAAGCTCTCTGTGGATCTGGAAGTTGGTGCCTTTCTGCTCCTACAACGCTGACCAGAGGGAAGGGAGGAGAACAGTGAGGAACCAGGATGACTGGTGTCCTTCACGATACTTCCAGCCTTCCTGAGGCTGCGAGTAGTGAAAATGTCTGAAATAGAGGGGAGCTGTACCCCAGTGATGGAGTGGGCTGACCTGATCGCCCCCTGTAACCCTTCTGGTGAGACAGCGAGCTGCTGCCAAGCCACACCGTCCTCCCACACGTGAGCCAGTCTCCACAGCGCACCTGTACCATGTGGTCAGGACCGCTGGAGACAGACCACACTGATTCAGCTGGCTGAGGAAGTAAAGGCGCAGTTGTGCCTTCGTTTGAGCTCCAGTTACATGCTGGGACCACGTTCAATCACTAGTGATGAAGGTACCCAGGAACCTGGAGCTGCTGACCTTCTCTACAGCCACCCCCTTGATGTGAACAGGGGTGGGGTCCCCACCCTGCTTTCTAAAATCGATGACCAGCTCCTGCAGTGCACAATGTCATAGAATGAAACACTTTAACGCCCCCAAGGCTCTGGAATTCTATCAGTCTATCAAGAGTATCAGTCAGCTTCCCTGATCGCTTCCAGACCTTCCGAAAGAATTGGACTTAATCGGTTCTCTGTCTGCCCCTTCTGCACTCCAAACCCTTGTCCTTCTACAGAGAGATTCCAGGATAATGATTATTTTACTGCACATTGAAGTGATGTAGCATGAAAGATGCTATATAAAAGGAAGGTTATCATTATTAACAGCCACACTGTGTCTCACCAGCACTGACACAGTGAAAGCCTGTGCCAGGTAGAATATTCTTTAAACCCAGAGTGAGAACTGAAACATTCCATTACAATTAACACCTGTGCAATTTACACTTCAAACTCAATTACACACACTGTGCACAACTACACTTTCATCTGTGCCTGAGTCAGTACAGTCCTCCAGTTGGCTCCACTGGGAAATCCACTACATTGCAAAAAACTCCATTGCACTCTTCACCTTGGTCTGTAGTGAATGGCAGAGTGAAGAGAGGGTGTGGGTGTGGGGAGGGACCGGCTGTCAAGGGCTGTGTGATGCCAATTTGCCCTAATGGGCCAGCGACACCCTAGTCATGTCATTTGCCAAACCGCTTTATACCATACGTTGTGGCAGGAAGCAACGAGCACAAGGCAGGGTACACCCTGGACAGGGTGCCAGTCCATCGCAGGCAACACCCTGGTGTTGATGCAATTTCACGCCTTATCCTCTGTGTTTTCTAGTACAAGGTCCTCTTAGCATAGATCCCAAGTAATTACCAACGATTTGGGGGCAACATGTTGGGGTTTGACTGTGCCTGTGATCGAGAACGGGCACGGGGTGCGCTTGAACAAACTGTTGATACACCTGGCCGTCTGTATACAGTACAGCCACTTCCTGAACACGCCCTGGGCAGGGAGCCTGCCCACACCCAAAGCTTCTCGGGATGAATCTACAGCATTGTTGGGCAGCCCTAGAAAAGCCTCAGTCTGAAAAGAGCCGAGGTCTTTTGGGAAGGAGAAAGGACAGCAGGAGAGACTGCAGCAATCAGACTCTGTAGGACTCAATCACACACCAGTGACAGGGAGCCTCCTCTACCTGGAACTGGACTCGGAGATACACAGGACAGAAGGGAAACACCAGAACACAGAGTCCAGGACACCCAGAGCTGAGGAGGGTCCTGGAACTTCACTGTCTCCGCTCTGGTGTCAGGAGGCAAACCAGGTTACTGAGTGGAGCTGGGTCTGGAGAATAATGCTATTGGACTGTTCCTCTGGGACACTGGGTTCTGGGACCTGTTGGTCCTGGACTGCGCTATGAGTAAGCCGTGTCATGTTCTGTGCATGGAGTGACATCCGTGACACGAACCTTATATAATCTAATTCTGCTACAGGGAGTGCCCTTTAGAAATTCAAATCGGGTGTCTTTTCTGTGTATCTGTAACATACACTGCTGCCTTTTGAACATGAAGCTTGTGCAAGGAATATCAGGCAAACAAGAGTCTTTAATGTTTGTCTTGAACAGGTGACGAGTCAGAACTCCTTATCAGCGCTCAGATAGCTCTGAACTCAGGTGTGAACTTCAGTGCACAGGCAAGCCTCAGCATGACAGGCCTGAGAAGTGAGTTCAGTCATCTGTGCCTCCACATCCTACCAGTCGAGATTCAGCCTGGAGGAGTGCAGGCAGCTTGTGAAGGGATATTTTTTTAAAATATCTGATAACAAACTTCTCAGACAGCACAGGACATGTTGTTAAAAGCCACGCAGAGATGATCACTCTTGAGAAGGTTGAGCAGCTCTGATGCAAGGAAACACACCCAGAGCTGCCCTACACACGTCTGGCAGAGAGTGAGCTCCTTTAAACACTGGGTTTCCTTTCTTCTCTTTTCAGCAGGGAATAAACCTTTCCTTGCTCTTTTAAACACATTCCGCTCGGTGAAATGGGAATTGTAGTGTCGGGGGTAGAGCCGAGCTCTCATGGATTACAAACACGGGCAGCACCATGACTGGCCACAAGCAGAACCGGCTGACCCACGTCTACACCAGCAGTGCCAATAGTGCTGCCTCATCTCCATTTCACTCCCGATGTGAAAAACTACCATCTGAATGACGTTTCAGAGGACCAAAGGACACACATTTTTTTTAAAAGTATTTCAGTCATTCTGAGACCTGTTACTCCTTTAAATTCTGATGTAGGGGCCTCTTCAGAGCATTGCTTTGACAGCATATAGTGTAGAAAAATGCAGCTCACACCTGAATCTTATGGTTTTGAGCTGTACTGTATTGATGTTTATTGTACATTGATTGTATACATCTGTAAAATCCACTGAATGATTGATGTATTCAATACAGTATATACACATTTTGTATTGGAAAGTAAATTCTGATTCTAATGTGAGCTCACATGTGAATGTACCATGTAAGAATAACATGCCCTCAACAAGTGGCTCTTCCTCAGAAAGATCCCTAGTTGGTCAGACAGTGGTGATCTAAGAGAATGAATGCCACAGACGTTCGTGCAGCACAGAGCCTGCTCTACGGAGAGTCATTCAGCCGAAGTGACTTACAGAAGATAGGTGGAAAACTACCGCGTTCATGAGCTGCTGCTGCAGAGTCATGAGACAGGGGCACAGCTGAGGTTTGAACCAGGAACCTCCTCATGTGTTCTTAAGGTGGTGGATATTAATTTAAAAACGAAAGGCAGATTCTGTAGAGTAACACAGGATAAAAACTGGATCAAACTTATTTTTATAGCAATAGTAAGCTAGTGTCCAAAAGACGAACCCAGCGCTACTGTGTGTTCTGACTGCAGGGGTGGACTGAGCACTCAGGGGAAATGTGAGGGTGTATTGGGGTTCCCTTGTTTTGGGGGTGATGAGCTGAATCAATGTGAAGATTCCTAGTTCTACAGTTTTTGCAAGGTGAATAAAGTGTTCCTCCTCTTCTGTATTTTTTACTTTTTTTAAGTCATACACTAAAATACAGGAAACACATAATTATATCTCTACCATTCATTCATTCATTCATGCTCCCTGAACTGAAGAAAAGGTAAAAAACTCAGACCAAGGGATTTGCACAAGTACGCAGCGTATCGATCGACCTGCCCCCACTCCAGCTCACAGGCTCCTGCCTGTCCAGAGGCTGCTGTGTGCAGTCCGGAGCCGACTGCCTGGCTCAGCGCTCGGAGCACAGCAGGCCTGTGGGAGAAGCGGCTCGGACTTCCTGAGATTCTTCACCCAAGGAGCTCGGCTTCCCTTGGCGTTTCCTAGCACGCCTGTGCAAACAGCGCTTTGCTGGCGGACCGACAACACGCCGTGTGAACCGTGGTTTTGCCTCATGCCTGCTCTGCTCTGCTCTGGCCTGAGCACTCGGGCTGGGCGGATACGTCAGGCCTGGTTAGTGTGGACACAAACTACGCTGGAGCACTCAGCACTTTTCATTTCAAATAAGAGCACTAATGGTAAAGTCAAGTGTGCATTGAGTGTAGTGAATCCAGGCCTGGTAAAGCCTGATTCAGAATCACAGGAAAACAAGAGGCCAGTTTCTGTTTGATTTGACCGGGGGCTGGTAGGCGTGGTGCTCTCTCGCTTTGGCAGGAGAAGCAGAAAGGGAGTGTTAGCTTTGACAGAATGAGGCAACAAACGCGAGTGTCTTTCAAAACTCTGTCAACTTTACACAGGAACGAGTCATGGAAGTAAGTGATCACAAAGCCAAGGGCATCTGAGAGAATCTCTTACTGGCACTTTCCACACAAACAGCCCGGGTGAAATATTTTAAAAGAGGAATATCAAACTCCCCTGTGCCTTAGGTGGGCTTCTGATTAATCACAACGCAGTGACCTGCTTCTGGCTTTCACATATGAATAAAAGGGTGAAGGGTCCATATTGGCAACTCTGGACAGGCCAGGGGACAGTTTCAGATGTCTGTATGAGAAGATCCAGACAAGCACACGCCCCCTGCTGTAACAAGCGCAGTCTGCTCACTGGTTCAGACTCCCGGCTCCGTTGCAATGCTCAACATGAACACAGCCCAGCCCATGAATTCAAAGCAGTCTTACTCCCTGAATTGTCTCCAGTGTTATGAGGAAGCAGTGCTCCCCCTAGTGGATTCAGAAGACATTGTCATTTTCATTTTGAAGTTTAAAAGTTCCTGAATTGTTCCAGCTGCATGACTAAGTCAGCGACTTTCCTTAGGTGTGCCTTTGGACTCAAGTATATTTAGTCTTTCTTCTCTTTTGGGTCCTACAGACTGTTTTGGGACCTTGGATTTATGAGTCAGGCCCCTGTATTTTGCAGTCGAGTGTTCAGACTATCAAAGAAGAGTGAAGAGTTAGAATTTAAATGATGTAGTTTAGGAGGCTTTCTGTTTGTACCTAAGCTAGGTAAACCCACGGTACACTCTTGGAGAAAGGCTAGCATGGTGTTATATTTATGTGAGATATTCTGTTCACCATGACCGAATCCCTGGGAGGGCGTGTCTTCTCTAGTGTGGAGTTGTCCTTAGGAGTGCAGATCGTAGAACTGGGAGGTTGTGGGTTCACACCCTGAGCGGTAGTACCCCCGAACTGGGCAGCGCCCTCAGAACGCTGCAGTAAGATGACCAGCGGTCTAAAGGGGTACAGCTGCAAGTCGCTTTGGAAAACACTGTCAGGCAAATGAACTCATAATAGTTCAGGTGGGTAGCTGCGTCGGCATGCTGCAAAGGAACAGGTAACGTTGCGTTTTCTTTCTTCTCTATTCAGCATGGAATAAACCTATTACTTGAACTAATAATAGTTTATATTCTGTTCCAGCCAAGATCTTAATTGCAGGCCAATAGATTTCAGTTTTCTACCCGGCACATTTTTACATTCACTTTTGAGTTTTACAAAGGCGATTTGTAAACAGTATCAAACGTACTAACTTGGGGGTTTCAGACCTGCCTTCACTCACCTGTGTGACCTGGGGGCGTGTCTGATGCAGTGTCATTCGCATCTGCTGGGACTACTGCAGAGAGAAACAGGAGAGGAAACTCTTACTGAACAAGCTGAGCACAGACTGTGCTGAGCGTTGTGTGCTGAGCTGGGGTTTGTCTGAAACCACGGACTGAGTACAGAAACACCCAGTCCAAAATAAGCAAGAGATCTGGGGGCACAAAATCAAGAAGACACAGCACCCTGTAGTGTTGTTTATATAGAACAAAGCACATGCCTTTACAATGATCATAAAACAGTCAGGGACATGTAAATCGAAGGCCAAACCAGATTGGGCTCATTGACCCATCTTGCACATTTGTTTTAGAGTTGTAAGGAAAGTCACACAAGTGTGGTTTACAGTTTTTTCTAATTCCACACTACTCTTGGAGTGAACACATACCTCTGGGTGTCAGCCTTAAGCACGGGTCCTCTAAACTCCTGGTCGCGTCCCGATGCTCGCTTGCTGCTGTGCACACGTTCATCCACCAGGCTGATGCCCTCAGCGTCTCTTGGGATGAATACTTGTATAATACTCACTCATTACTCCATCTGTTAAAGATCGGAGACTTCCTCACTTATCTGTTCAAATATACAATTAAACCCCAATACCCATGCTAGAAAAAGTATATCTACTCGGAGACAATCGTTTTCTCCTCGTTTATAAAGACAGTAGTACAGTATCTTTCCCAGTTAAACACGACTCTTGCAGAGCGACAGTCAACAAAGAGCAGTACATATACGAACAGTATCGGAAATCTCTTAACAGTTGATATAAGAGCACGTTTGTCCGCAGAGAAGCGGCTGAGTGGTTAATGTCCCGCGGTACCTGTGATTGGGCACTCAGGTGCACCGCCAACGACCTGCAGGTGCGAGGATGTATAAATCAGAGGGAGGCGCGCACAGCGGTCGTTTTGGGATATCGACGCAGAAGTGAGGAAGATGGTAAGGGCCAAACCTCTAGTTTATCCGCGTATCCTTAAGAGCCCCGATAAATGATGAAACGCTTTCTAAAGTTTCGTACACGGTAAACAAAAGTGTTAAGGGGGGGAATCGTGACACGAATAAACACAAAATCAAATCGAGATGACTTATTACAGCGTGGCTGTATTACTTCAGTTTCTTGGCGCAGAGTTTGATGTTGATCTCCTAGTAAGAAACGACCCCTTCAAAGAATACCCCAGTTCGTCCACTTCCGATATCGAATGTGACCGTCTCGGGTGAGCTTGGCGCCGCGGTTCGGTACCGCTGGTGACCCGCTGCGTGTGCTCGCTCGCCCCGCAGAGGGAGTGTATCTCGGTCCATGTCGGCCAGGCGGGGGTGCAGATCGGCAATGGCTGCTGGGAGCTGTTCTGCCTGGAGCACGAGATCCGGCCCGACGGCACCGTCTCGGACCCGAACAGCCCCTCCGTCGTGGACTCGTCCTTCTCCACGTTCTTCAGCGAGACCGGCTCGGGGAAGCAGGTGCCGCGGGCCGTGTTTGTGGACCTGGAGCCCACAGTCATTGGTAATGTATCTCGGGGAACAGACTCCACGCACTCCGGAACGGTGGGGGTGTTTTTAGTACTTTTCTGTGTTTTGATAGATTAGCATCTTTTAGTCTGTTAATAAAACGCGTCCCTCTTAATTGTTAATTCGTGCAATGACAAGCTCCATGTTAATGGTCTGTTTCTTGCATTTGTTACCTTTTTCTTTCTGAACAAAAAGGTCTATTTTAATGCCAGTCAAAGGGGGGGGGGGGGCAGACTGAAAGCCTTTCAGATTAAGAGCTCATTCCCAGTCCTTATTGTTGGTAGGTTTCTTGCTGGCACCAGTCACTGTACTATCCCTGAAGTGTTTTCGGCTCAGCCCTTGTTGCCTTAATGCTCTTAGCCAGTGCTCGTTCTTGGTCCTGGACTGCTGTACTGTACAGCCCTGTAAATGTGAGGAACTTGCCCTTCATGCTTAAATGCCTGTAAAAGGACTAACCTGCAATGGCCAGCAAGAGGAGAGCCCAGCTGAGGTGAAACCAGGAGGATGAGGAAGGAGCCACAGGTTGGCCCAGTTGGCTGTAGCCATTGAAACTGGACTATATAGTGATGTCACAAGGAGGCCTGCAGCTTCAGACGAAGTATCAAGTCGCAGTTCCTCAGTGGCTGAAAGGCACCTCTGTGTATAGAAGTGCTTGGAGAGCCCGTGAGCTGAAAGGGAAATGATTAACTGGAGTCATTGCTCTTCCAAGCTCATGGCTGCGAGTCCATGTATGAAGTGAAACTGTCCTGGATGCCAGTTTCCCTGGCGCCTGTCCGAGCTGGATCTGTCCTTTACAGATGAGGTGAGAAATGGGCAGTACCGCCAGCTGTACCACCCTGAGCAGCTCATCAGCGGGAAAGAAGACGCTGCCAACAACTACGCCCGCGGCCACTACACCATCGGCAAGGAGATGATCGACCCCGTCATGGAGAGAATCCGGAAAATGGTAAGCAGCTGGTACTTGAAGTCTTAAGGGAAGTTGTCGGATCACCTCAGTTTTCTGCTCTGGTTTGGTTAGTGTAATTCAGACCAAACTCCTCTTGCCTGGAAAGGTGAGCTGTGAATGATGACATGGGCAAAGGTAGAATTTCATTGTAATGTTGTAGCTATAAGGCCATTATGCAAATTCCATTCCATGTCTCTTGGTTGAAATCGGGACCTGGACTGGTGAATGGGAAACTATGCCACATCAGCTGGTGTGGTGGTCACTACGGTGGCATCATTGTTCAGTCCTGGGGTTCCTTGTCTCTGCCGTCAGTGTTACTGTCCCCCCAGAGGGTAGTTCAGCTCCAGTCTCCAAAATGGACTGGTCTAGTCTGGGCTGCAGTTCCACCTTATGTCCTGTGCTTCCAGGTTACTCATGGAAACCTGGAGAACTTGTACCAGGAGTAACTCCCATAGGTGGATGTGTACCTATTTGCTCATTTAGACACCATGATCAAGTTCTACACATGTATAAGCTTCATGATCTTGCAACACTACTTATTCCAGTGAAGCATTCAAAGGTTAATGCAATATTTTCTTTCCTAGGCTGACCAGTGCACAGGTCTGCAGGGCTTCCTGGTGTTCCACAGCTTTGGAGGTGGAACTGGCTCAGGATTCACGTCCCTGCTGATGGAGCGCCTCTCTGTGGATTATGGCAAGAAGTCCAAGCTGGAGTTCTCGGTTTACCCTGCTCCACGGGTCTCCACTGCTGTGGTGGAGCCGTACAACTCCATCCTGACCACCCACACCACCCTGGAGCACTCGGACTGCTCCTTCATGGTGGACAATGAGGCCATCTTTGACATCTGCAACCGTAATCTAGGTGTGGAGCGTCCATCTTACACCAACTTGAATAGGCTAATTGCACAGATTGTCTCCTCAACCACAGCCTCTCTGCGCTTTGATGGGGCCATGAATGTTGACCTCACGGAGTTCCAGACCAATTTGGTGCCATATCCCAGAATTCACTTCCCCCTGGTCACGTATGCTCCCATCATCTCTGCAGAGAGAGCCTACCATGAGCAGCTGTCTGTGCCAGAGATCACCAACGCCTGTTTTGATCCTGCCAACCAGATGGTGAAGTGTGATCCCAGGCGTGGAAAATACATGGCCTGCTGTCTGCTCTATCGTGGGGATGTGGTGCCCAAGGATGTGAATGCAGCCATTGCCAGTATTAAAACCAGGCGCTCAATCCAGTTTGTGGACTGGTGCCCTACAGGTTTCAAGGTTGGCATTAACTACCAGCCTCCTACTGTGGTGCCTGGAGGAGATCTGGCAAAGGTTGCCCGGGCTGTGTGCATGCTGAGCAACACCACTGCCATCGCTGAAGCCTGGAGCCGCCTGGACCACAAGTTTGACCTGATGTACGCCAAGAGGGCCTTCGTCCACTGGTACGTGGGAGAGGGGATGGAGGAGGGCGAGTTCTCTGAAGCCAGAGAAGATATGGCTGCCTTGGAGAAGGACTATGAGGAGGTTGGTGCCAATTCTGAAGATGGTTTGTCTGAAGAGGAAGATGAATATTGAATCTTGTCAAATTATGCATTAGCTGTGGTTTGCATCTTGAGAGTTTCAAATCTTGTGCATGTTTGTCGCCTACATTAATGCCGTAATTAGCTTTTTTTACAATGGTATGACAAGAAGACTGCTCCAATCTGACCCTTCATCTTTCAAGTGTGGAAAGGTTAATTCTTATAAAATACTTGAATGATATGTGACCTTGCACACAGTGGCACTTATTTTCCTAATAAAAGGCACTGCATAATTACTTTGTGTAATTTGAAAGATTTCTTCCGTTGATAAGCACCATCAAAGATTGAAATGTTCCAATCTGCTTTCAAAATGATTTTGTATTGTAGCCTTCATAATTGGTTCACTTCATCACTGGTTACACAGTGATTCCTAAAAGTGGTTATGCAAGTCATTCTTGACCTACTACTGTAGCAGCAACATCTGACAGATCACCCTGGTGTCCAGTCCTGAAATTCCAGCCTGGGGGGTTTGGTTAAGAGTCCATTACATAAACCTCCATGGACAGGATGTTCAGTCTTTCCCCTCCAGAAGCAGGAGCTCTTCTCATGACTGGAGCTCAGGCAGACCTCTAGATGCCCATCACTGGCTGTTCAGCAGTTCCCTGAACTTTTAAAATGGGGATGGAGGCAAGCTGTGGGTTGGTTTGTGTTCAGGTCATACGTGTTCTTGACACTGCATATGTAGCATTCATCCATTCACTAATCCTGTTACTGCTGGCATTGTTCTGGACACTTCCAAGCTCAGAGCTGGTCTCCAAGACTGAATCAAAGCAGCAGTAGCAGCTGCCGACACCCTGCATGTTCTGCATCAAGGTCTCATTAGATCAATACCTACAGTTCCTGTATATCATGTAGAAAATCGCAGGTGGGAGTCTGGACAGTACCTGGATGGGAGACTCCTGTGGGGAAAAGCCAAGGTTGCTGCCAGAAGAGGGTTTAGTGGTATCAGTAGGGAGCACAGGACCGTTGTCTGTAAGTCCTGATGCCATATTATAATGGGGACACTATACTATAAAAAAAAAAGGGGGCACCATCCTTTAAATGAGACAGTGAGGTTCTGACTAGGTGGTCATAAAAATCTCAATGTATTTCTCAGAGTAGGGTTGTTACCCTGGTGTCCTATTTCCTATTGTCTTCTACCCATCATGGCCTCCTAATAACCCCATCCCTGAACTGGCTCCATCACTCTGCTCTCCTCCCCACTGAGAGCTGGGGTGGGGCTCCCCATGACCTGTAAGTGCTGTCTAAGTGTGAGGGATTAGCACGATGGCTAGAATCAGCAGACATGCTGCTAGTCCTTTAATGTGATGACTGCAGTCGCTGATCGATGGTTCTGCTGGCCTTGGAGGAAATTTAAAAATCGATTGAAGTGAGCTTTATTTTAAGGAAATGGAGCTGGGAGATGGGTTCTGCACACATGAAGCTCTGCAGCTGAAATCTCTCTTCCTTTCAGCAGGGATTTAACCTTTACCTGTTTCTTTGCAGCCTATGCTGCTATGGCTCCCTATGCCAATGTCTTCAATAAATATACAAGCTCTCCATTTCATGTGTCTTAAGCTTCAGCATATTTTATACAGTAGGTTTATGAAACACAAACGGCACCAGCACCTGACCCACAGTACCCTTATAGGGCATCCTTGATATTCCTGGACTTTAAACCTGTGTAATATTTTTTACCCTGTTTTTTTTTTTACACTTTACTGAACTTTATATAATGATTTTTAAAAAGTTACAGCATACTGTACAAAACAAACATAACACCCATCATAAGCTACTTGCCTACCCTGTTTCAATTGCCTTGTACATCGCCTGTTACTGCGGGGGAAGTCTGGTATTTTTGTTTTTTACAGACAAAATTCCCCTTTAGCAGATTTTGTCCATTAAATCCAAAGTCTGTTAAAGCAAAGTTTGTTAAACAGTGTTCATACTGTATTTTTCTATGAAAATGCATGCATGAATAATGATGAGTGTCTTTTGGGGCTCAGTATATGTAGTGTATAGCTCTTATCCCCAGATCGCAGTCACACTGGGATTGTCTCTAGACTACAGCAGCTCTGTGAAGTGCCTTGGGAAGGCTCCGTTTTGATTGATGTTAGTTTCTAAGGCTTTCGCTAGCCAGGTGGGTGGTGACTTGTTTGTGCAGGCATGTCAAAAATGTTCTTAATGGGTCAAAAAGCTGTTCGAGCCAGATTGTGAGCTGCAAAGCAAGCCTGACCAGACCAGCAAGGCTGAGGACTGTGTGCGAGATTCTGGGTGGTGTAGAGCAGTGGGGTTTTCTTTGTATTAGCCAGCTCAGGAATTGATGTCAAGGGTTCAGTGGAATATTTCCTTTTCTGCTCACTCATGAATAATAAGAATTTAACAGTGGGTTTGGACTATACATACAGAGCCATGGGGACAACACAGGAAGCAACTGTGCAGGAGTAACAGATACATCACAGATACAAACCTGACTTAATTAGCAGTTATGTATTTGTCTAAATACAGTGACAACACACACAAACATTGTAAACCTACCAATATAATATGAAATGTGCTTTATGTTCTGCCCAGCTTAATACTTTGATAATGTAACACCAACAATGTGAACAATGTATCTCTGAAAACATTCTTTAGAATGGTCTTTTCATATTTTGGATGTGATAACTAATATCTAGTGGCATCACACTCTATTAATCCATCCCATTCTATTTTAAACCACTAAAGAAAGTTTGCTTTTAGCAAATTCACTTCTTAAAACAGTAAGAGTATTAAACAAACATGAATCCAAAGCAATCTCTTTTACCAGTTTAAAGAAAATGTTTTTTAAATCAACAGCTGTACTGATGTGATCAATGAATTGCAGTGTTTCCCCAGCAGTAACACTTCACCCGACATTTACAGGCAAATACTTCAGAGACGGAAAGGCATCATCAGGCCTTTGAACAAGGTCCTCAGAGATAATGATAGAGCAGCTGTAGGGTACAGTACTGCAGAGAGAGGAAGAAGAGACAGAACTGCCTGTTAGTTCACTGGGGTTTATTTACCTTGATGATCGCAGGGGGAGTGAGGCAGGTGACTTCCACCCCTCCGTACAGGTAGGATTAAGCGGGTGTTAAGTTACAGGTAGGGCAGGAGGCAGTCCAACATCAGGGTCGGAAAGCTACAGTACACAACACCTCATTGTCTGCCAGGCAGCACTTCTATTCAGACTACAAGTTGGGTTGTAAAGAAAAAACAAATCTGGCTTTATTTTGTAAAATCACCAAACATCCAGTTCAGCTCCCCAGACTACTGCATTTGTACTCTCCATCACATCCTACAGCGGCCTCTAGTGGTCAGTGGGTCAATCCACATGTGTACTAGTCTAGATCCCTTTCCAGATGCCCACCAAGAACTCCACAATCGCAGCATGAGGATCCTGGCTGTCAATGGGAACGGTCGGAGATTTGCTGCAATACAAAATATGATCGTCCACTCAGGTATTTACAAATAGCAGATTTCATAACTTCAGAGTTAAAATGCATTGAATAAATGTGTAGTACAGTCAAGATCATAGGTCCTCTTGTATAATTAAATAATTAATATTCTCAGCTACAAGTAAATACAGTACTGCATTCACTAACATGAACTAAACATCACATCTTTGGTGGGGATAATGGTTTAGCTCTTGAGAATTATGAGAATGATTCTCAAAGACCCATTTGGCAATCGCCACTGTGGTGTTAAACTCCCCCCTGGCCAGAGGGAGCTTGGCCCGTCCTTGGCAGCTGTTCTGTGCTGGGATGGCTCTGGCTGCAGGGAGAAGAGTAGCAGAGTTGGGCCTTGCATTGGCCTGCAGGCAGCTCTGCCAGAGGTATTAGTCTCTTGCTCAGCTTTGCACATTAAAACCAGTCTATGCAGCCTGTAAAGGTTTATTCCCTGCTGAAAAGAAAGGAAACCATTTAGGCAGTGGAGCCTTCTCCAGGTGTGAGAGCGAGAGCACCTCTCACACCAGGAGAAGGTTCCACAGCTGAAACAGTTTCCTTTCCCCAGCATGAAATAAACCTTTTACTTGTTCCTTTATAGCCTACCCATACTGATGCAGCTTCCCACCTGAACTACTATGCACAGTATTTTCTTAGGGTCCAGTTGCAAAGTAGACCAAGGGGAACCTAGTTCAGCCTGGCTAGAGTAGGGTACTGAATTTGCTCAGATATTAAATGTGGTCAAAAAGAAATAGTCCAACTGTAATATTTCTGGCCAGGCAAAAGTGACTGAACAAGAAGGCTGATCACCAGTTTAGTGGCAGGGAAGAGAATTGAATTAACCACTGAACATGAGCTGGATTCTAGCTTTTAAAGTGCTGTACAGCATCACAAGGTAGAGACTGGGTGAAATGTTATCAGGTATAGTTCTGAATAGTACAGACAGACCCCCCTATTTGGTGGATGAACTGTGACCTTGGATCTACAGCCTAGGTCTATATACACACACAATTAAATGTACAGCACTGGATCCATCTTTAGGTCTCCTATCAGGGGCACCACTTTAGCCATGGTCCTCTGCTTTCAGAGAACGATCCAAGCTTCCTTACTCAAGGTACACAGTAATTATTGGAACTCAAACTCTTAATTCTAAGGGACAAAACATTGCTATAACACCTTCAGCTTAGTCAAGCTGAACAGCAGATAGAAGGCTGCAAAGCTGTTGATGCGGTGAGCTGTCAAGGGCTCCGCTCACCCAGCCTGAACTGGTTATCTTGCCCCACTGGGGCAGCTCAGTGGGAAAGAAAGTGCCAAGGAGACCACAGCATCGCTGTTCTTCACATTGCTGCCATATTCCAGTGGCAAGAGAAGATGTTTTTAGTTTTGAGCTGTGGTTAACAAGTTTCATTGCTTCCTCAACTTAAGATATTCAGGTACAGGGCTAGGGTAGAGGGAAAAATACTTCAAACAAAATTTCAATTAGCTTACTCATCTAGCTATAGAAAAAGAACTTCACAACCTAAATGATAGCATATCAATTTAGTCTATCCAGCCAAGTAGGTTGGACACAGTCTGGACATTTGTCTTTGGCCTAAAACCCAGAAAATAATGAGAAAATCTATGCTGTGAATCCATTTATTAAGTACAAATAAAGTGCTCCACGTGCAGAAGCACTAGAAAACAGCCCGATCTGCACAAATTTACATATTCCTGAAGTCTGACAGGGTTTAGTACTCATCCTCATCTTCTTCACACAAGCCTTCTGCAGAATCAGCTCCTACTTCCTCATAGTCCTTCTCCAAGGCAGCCAAGTCTTCTCTGGCTTCAGAGAACTCGCCCTCCTCCATCCCCTCTCCCACGTACCAGTGGACGAAGGCCCTCTTGGCGTACATCAGGTCAAACTTGTGGTCCAGGCGGCTCCAGGCTTCAGCGATGGCAGTGGTGTTGCTCAGCATGCACACAGCCCGGGCAAGTTTTGCCAGATCTCCTCCAGGCACCACAGTAGGAGGCTGGTAGTTAATGCCAACCTTGAAACCAGTAGGGCACCAGTCCACAAACTGGATCGAGCGCCTGGTTTTAATACTGGCAATGGCTGCATTCACATCCTTGGGCACCACATCCCCACGATAGAGCAGACAGCAGGCCATGTATTTTCCACGTCTGGGATCACACTTCACCATTTGGTTGGCAGGATCAAAACAGGCGTTGGTGATCTCCGACACAGACAGCTGCTCATGGTAGGCTTTCTCTGCAGAAATGATGGGAGCATATGTGACCAGGGGGAAGTGAATTCTGGGATATGGCACCAAATTGGTCTGGAACTCCGTGAGGTCAACATTCAAGGCCCCATCAAAGCGCAGAGAAGCAGTAATGGAAGAGACAATCTGTGCAATTAGCCTATTCAAGTTGGTGTAAGATGGACGCTCCACATCGAGATTGCGGTTGCAGATGTCAAAGATGGCCTCGTTGTCCACCATGAAGGAGCAGTCCGAGTGCTCCAGGGTGGTGTGGGTGGTCAGGATGGAGTTGTACGGCTCCACCACAGCAGTGGAGACCCGTGGAGCAGGGTAAACCGAGAACTCCAGCTTGGACTTCTTGCCATAATCCACAGAGAGGCGCTCCATCAGCAGGGACGTGAATCCTGAGCCAGTTCCACCTCCAAAGCTGTGGAACACCAGGAAGCCCTGCAGACCTGTGCACTGGTCAGCCTAGGAAAGAAGACAGAATTTCAGTAGGTTTCTTCAAAGAGGGGCACTAGCATTGTACTACAATAACATGCACAGAATCTAGACCCAGATTTAACCATGACTTGGATCCACCTCAGACTGAGCCCAGGTGCTCACTTGCTGGGTTAACCAAGTGCATTAAATAGGAAGCTGGCAGCCAAGTGACATCTCATCTTTCACCCAGGAAAGAGCACTTGCCATTTTCCGAATGCGGTCCAGGACTGAATCGATGATCTCCTTGCCGATGGTGTAGTGTCCTCGGGCGTAGTTGTTGGCAGCATCTTCCTTCCCACTGATGAGCTGCTCAGGGTGGTACAGCTGGCGGTACTTTCCTAGTCGGATCTCATCTGCCAAGAGAGGACCAGGGCCCAGGTCGTTCAAGCAGGAGGACCTTTCCTTCCTCACGATTCAGGGTTTTCAAGTCCCACATTAGTCAGAGTCTCGGTCACCATTGAGCCCCAAAGACAATATTTCAACCCATTTGCTCATCGTTGTGGATCTGTATTTTTAAGGAACATTGTTACCCACCTTTGAAAACGCTTACTGAGCCTCAACTAGAGCCTAATCAACCATACAGATTTTAAATTGTAATCAGATATATCCTGATGGAGTCCCTTCAGCAGACATTAATTTAACTCCTTAAACAAATCCTGTATTTACTGTATGACCTCACTTTAACAGTCAAGTTTTACAGATAAGCAATTGGCATCAGATGTAAATGCTATTTGAGACTGGATTCTGGATAGGGAGTTTTGAGAATCCATCATCCCATTTGTTCTGCAATTCATAGAGCTTTAGTGCTTTCAGACATCAGCATCGACCCATTTGTAATCTTCAGCCCCTCCAGCCAGTTTTTAAATTGGAGTCAGAAACTCCTTGTGGGCAGCTCAAAGTCATAGCCAAACGCAAGAGCTCAGAAGACCGATTCCTTCCTAACTTTTATAAGGAAAGCAAACCAACTGAGGGGGCTCTCTCAGGAGAGCTCTTCCTGGATTTGCAAAATCCCTTCAAGTTCAACCAAACCCCCCCCACATTACCCACAACTGTTGGCTCCAGGTCTATGAAGGCGGCTCTGGGCACGTGCTTCCCAGCTCCTGTCTCGCTGAAGAAGGTGCCAAAGGAGGAGTCCACCAGATCAGCCTGGCTCACAGTGCACATGGTCCCATCAGGGGTGATTCCATGTTCCAGGCAGTAGAGCTCCCAGCATGCATTTCCCATCTGCACACCTGCTTGGCCTATGTGGACAGAAATGCACTCCCTCTGCAGGGGGGAAATACATCATTGAAGAGATGCATCAGGGTTCCCATTCATTCTCTGATCACAATAGCATTGGTTTTACCTTCAGCCACACACAGCCTACATAAATTCTGTGCATTTCCTCAATGCATGATACATGCTTAATTCCTTCTGTTGAACATTTCACATCCAGCAGTACAGCTGCAATTTGATTTAAAGCAGTGGTCAGGATAATTGGAATATTTGCTGTTTATTATAATAGTGAAGCATTAATCACCAAGTGAACATACAGACAGAGCTCCCCCTACCCAGGGAGCAACTATAGCCCAGAGCTGGAGCACAAGCCCTTACCATCACGACAGGCAGGGGCTTCGAGGATCTCCAGCCAGCTCCTCAGATCTTCGTGGACACACCTAAAAGAAGATCAAAGTTCAGGCAAGACACACCCAGGGAGTAGGAAGGAAGAAGAGCCCTAGGACAGATCAAAGTCAGCAAGATGCTGAAATATATGCATTGTAGCATTCTACAAGTCTTCAATGGGCCTTGCAGTTCAGAATTATATTGCCTCTTTCCCTGCACTTGGAAGTGGTCTTTTCAGGAAAAGGTCAAACAACACAGCACCTCTTCTGCAAAGGAAATCCAGGTTAAAAGACAGGAGTTTAAACTAAATGTAACATGAAACCAAACAGCAGCAATAACTACAATAAACCATGAGCAATTTCTGCATGTAAACAATCTGCTCACCTGAGATGGTTATGGATTGAATCCTCATCTTCTAGTGGCCTTTATATAACCACAGGGGGTGTGTCTTTGCTCCAAAAAAAGTTGGCCATAGTGTGAGATATTAAAGGGGAAGCACCCCTCCATTCTTCTTAAAGGTGATGGCATGACATAGCTTGAATGTTAAAGTTAGTGTGCAACCTAAGCTATTACAGAACATGGCCCAGGCCTAAGGGTTTTGCTGTAATTAATGAATCGACGGGACAGGCCTTGACATTTTACAGGTGACTGCTCCTTAAATCAAGTAAATCTTTAGAAACTATTTAAACGCAAATGATCTGGAAAGCATACCTGCCTTTCTGTTTGCCCGCGCAATTAGATCAAGTTGGTTAATTGCTGAACAAATGCTAGGCTGAGTATGTAATTAGTGCAATTAAGGGCTGATTTAGATAATTGGGAGCTCAGCTGGAACAAACGCCAGACAGTAGCGGGGTGCCGGGAAGCAGGGAGGGGGGAGGTCTTGCAGTGGGGATGGACTCTCAAGTGGAGCCCGACACTGATCAGTCTCCATCTGCTACCAGCGCCCACTTTGTTTTCCGGTGATAAATCTTTCAGTGCTGCTGACACCAGCTTTGAAGGTTAATTACCAATCAGAAGTGACACCTCTGCCCTCGCTGACAGAATGTAGGAAGAAGGAGGGGGAGTGTGCAGTCAGGCAGTGAGTGGGGATAGAGGCTCTGCTTTATCGGCTGGAGGAAATTAGAGTTCAGGAAGCTGCATCTGATGGGACAGGGCCCGGCTGGTGAACTAGGCATACCTGAAGGCATATCAGTGCATAGCAACAGATCTGAGTCACACATGTCACAATGAATCAATATGCTTATTCTGAGAAAAGAAATTGATAGCAGGAGCTAAGTTTATCAAGATATGGCAGGGCACGGCTGGATTGCAAGAGCAGGGAGAATATGCAAAATTCAATTTCTGTGACAGGCCAGTAAACCAGTCACTTAGCAACCTCATGTAGACCTTTCGACATATTATAAAAAGGAAGCTGTGAAAATTAGACTTTTCTGCATTCTGCACCAGCAGCCCCACCTGGGAGTCACACAGGAATCATTCTGCACCAGCAGCCCCACCTGGGAGACACACAGGGGCCATTCTGCACCAGCAGCCCCACCTGGGAGACACACAGGGATCATTCTGCACCAGCAGCCCCACTATGGAGACACACAGGGATCATTCTGCACCAGCAGCCCCACCTGGGAGACACACAGGGATCATTCTGCACCAGCAGCCCCACCTGGGAGACACACAGGGATCATTCTGCACCAGCAGCCCCACCTGGGAGACACACAGGGATCATTCTGCACCAGCAGCCCCACCTGGGAGACACACAGGGATCATTCTGCACCAGCAGCCCCACCTGGGAGACACACAGGGATCATTCTGCACCAGCAGCCCCACCTGGGAGACACACAGGGATCATTCTGCACCAGCAGCCCCACCTGGGAGACACACAGGGATCATTCTGCACCAGCAGCCCCACCTGGGAGACACACAGGGATCATTCTGCACCAGCAGCCCCACCTGGGAGACACACAGAGGCCATTCTGCACCAGCAGCCCCACCTGGGAGGCACACAGAGGCGATTCTGCACCAGCAGCCCCACCTGGGAGACACACAGAGGCCATTCTGCACCAGCAGCCCCACCTGGGAGACACACAGGGATCATTCTGCACCAGCAGCCCCACTCCACAAACATCAGGAGGAGACAGAAGCTGCAGCACCAGATGGATCAAGGGGAAAGGGAGGTCAGACTGTAAAAGCCCAGTGTGGAGTTGAGCCAGGATCCCCTGGTTAATCCTGTGTAGCTGGGATCAGAATCTCTGGTCCTTGAGAGTCCCTATAAATCCAGCAGGGATTTGCACATTTCTAAAGAACCACATTTACTGTAATGAGTTTAAATCAGTGGTTCTCAATCCTGTGTCTCCTGTTTTTTGTTCCGAATGCACCCTTAATCACCAGTCCTCATTGGGGCCAGTAACTGATTTGCTTATTGGATTAGAATTTGATTTCTGCACTCAGACCTTAGTTTTAAAAAATGCCCCAGTTAAAGTGCATTATTTTCAATAGCTTCACATTTAGGACTTTACAGCTTCTCCTCACTGGCTAATTAAGAGTTGTCTTGTTTACTTCTGCCGAACCCCGGCTCTTAACAGGTTATTTATTGACGGCGAACTGACACAGGTGGGAATGGGCCTGTATCAGACCCTTCCACAGTGAGTCTGTGTTTGTTCTAGTCCAGCTGGTGATACTGGAGCTCAGCTCACACACCTGTATGAGGGCAGACCTGAAACCCACCCACTAGCATGGGGTTACAGGACTCCTGCCATTTACCAGTGTCATCCAGCTTTTATCAGAACTAAAAGCAAACCTTTAAAAAGTGAACACATTGCAAATTAAAATAAAGTAGCCTATGATTAGGAAATCAGCTGGAGCAAAGCCCAGAAATAGTTAAATGAAGCAGGTGATTCGGGGAGACCTGTAAGATGGCCTGTTCTGGGATTTGGAGACCAGTGCAGTAGAGGTTAGTACTTCTGAGTGGAGTGGATTTTGTTTAAATGGTGATATTCTTGTCTGTTTTTCTCACGTGTACCTCAACCTTTTGAGTAATTGTTTCCTGTGCTTTCCTTGACATTTTAATCATCTTGCCCTGACATCGCTGCCTCCTGCACGGACTTCTGTTCTGCCACTCGAGGGCCTTCAGGGGTGACCCAGACACGTGGGAGGTGAGGTGAGTTGACACTGTTAATTACAGGTGGTGGTGTTTCAGCCCTTTGCTGTAGAAGTATTTGCAGTATGTGAGAACACAGAACAGAATATATATACTGTGCACTCTCCTCTCGGATTACAGGAGGAAGTAAGTGCAGCATCTGAGCAGAGGAGAAGCTATAAAACCAATTGCTTGCAAGGTTCAGTAGATGGTGCTGTTACTACACTTAAGCAAAAGTTGAAGTCTTTTTTTTCAATTGCAATGTAAAAATATTTTCTTCAAATTTCCTCAAATGTTTCTAAAACTAATTTTGAAGCGGTTCTTGAGTTAAATGTATTTTTTTGAGGTGCAGTGTGAGTTTGGGGGGCTCCTCTTATTGTCTGTAATGTATCACGACCTGTGTCTTTTCATGGGTCTGTGCCTGAATAACAAAATAATTTACACACCGCTGTTTTTCTTGTGCATGTGGAAGAAGTTTGTTTGACTGTGAAGGTTTAATTCAGAAACGAGTTGAAGTGTTTGGTCTTGATGCAGGAATAAGACAGATGTGTAATTCCATAATTCCAGCTGTGTAGTGCTGAGAAGGTGTTTTTGTCTTACCCCGTTTATCCCATGTTTTGTTATAATCACCCATTTCAGCTGGTTTCTCAGCGCCTACGTCGTAATCTGGGATCCTCTGGGCAATCAACAACTCTGTATGAATGTAAGGACCTGTTACTAAGTGAATTAAAGTTGTTTTGTGCAATATTACAGTCCTGCGAGAAATAAGCACGCATTGATGGAAGTACTGTAACTGCTGTAATTTGGAATAGGCTTATCATGACTGAAGTGTGCTCTTGATGAGTAGGAAGTTGGAACTAACTATAATCTTGTTAGTACTTCATTGTCAAAAGGCTTAGTTATTTAAATTAAAGCTCTTGTCAATCAATTTTGCTTGTGTTAAGATTTCAGTCCCGAAAATGTACAGCATAGTGCCATAATATGTTAAAAACTATACTCGTCCCTCTTTTATTGGAAGGAAAGCAAGAAGCAATTTACACGGAGACCTCTAAACGGCCAAGGGAAAAGTAATTGAAAGATGGGAGATTGAGAGAAGGCGCTGAGCTCTGAATGCTGTGGTGGAGATAACATTTACAGCACAGCGAACAAGAGCGCATTGTGAGCTTCCAGCAGGAAGAGATGATCTTTCTCAATGACATGCTTCAGGGGTGAGTGGTTTTTCATTAATCCCTGCATATGAAACAGCCGTCCAGATCGGCGCCAGTACTTGGAGCAGGGAGCGAGAGCGTGCTTTCCCTCCCCAGCCCCGCGCAGGGGCGCAGAGCGGCGCGGCCGTCTGAAATCAACTCGCTCCTGGCTGCACACTTCCCCGGGGTCAGGGAGCAGAGCGCTGGGAAACCCCAGTGGAAAACGGGGCGTCTGGAGACACAAGTACCCCAGGATGCAGCAGGGCAGCATGACCTGCTCCTGGGCCTCCCATTACTCTGGGGCTCATACTGGACACCCCCATCTTTCCCAGTTACTTACAGCACTCCCCAAAGGAAGAGCCATGAGCCAAGAGACACGTTTCCAGTTTGAATTTCGAGAAGCTGAGTGGACTGATAAACTGCACGTCCGCATGAGCTCTGCTTCACCAGTCCTACACCTGTACCAGGTGCATCAGGCTCTATACAGAGTATACGGTATATAGTCACGTTTTCTTACGTAAAATCATGTTGCTAACAGGTCTCGGTCCTTGCAGGCACACTTCAGGGGCAAATGAAGAAACGTGGTTTTAAGTAATTATAGATGGTGACTCTTCTCTCATGTGCGGAGGATTCTGTTTCACTCCCTGCAGCAGCATGATTGATCTCCCGGTGTGCGTGAGTCCGTGACTTTGCTCTCCGGCCCCTTGTGATCCTGATCCTGTGCATCGGGCGAGAATGCCGTGTGTAATGAGTAGAAAGGTGATGAGCTACCACAGGAAGCCTTTATAGCCTCTTACCCCTGGCAGATGGGGTGAAAACAGACCTGACGTCACAAGTGAAGTCAGCGTGATGCTCTCATTCTGGCCGCGAGCTGACATTCGCCCACAAGCCTGAGAAATGACACCGGTTAGCTCACATCGCCACTTTCTCTGGGGCAGGTCCAGGGCTGAGTGGAGATGGGAATCACGCCAGGCCTGAGGAGCAGCCGTGTTTCATTGTAAACCTCACTTAACGGGCCTCTGGGTTCATCAGAACCAATTTGACTTTCCTGATTTCCACATGTACATTTGTCAACTGTTGTATTGAATCCAGTTGACTTCAATAGTTGTTACTCAACTAGTGGACCTTCCAGTCCGGTCCTTCTGATTCAAGCTTGCTGCTTGATTAGTTAATAGGCAATTTGCAGGATCAATTTAACATTTAAGGTGGATGTGCAGTGGTGGTGTGTCCCTGGAATATGACAGCACAGGAAGTGTCCTCTCAGGATTGGAACCTGGAATAAAGGAATATTTTTATCTATCTGCAGGATATATCCAGCTACAGTACATGTTAGTGCTTTACCCAGTGATCCCCTGGAGCCTCCCTTAAGTATTATTTCATGACCTGTAAGACTCTGATGAAATGTTACTTTGATGTTAATTAATATTAGCATGAAACCTAGACCGCTGAGAAAACTGGCCCTGGTGTGAGTGTGTGTGTGTCTGTGCCTGTCTGTGCACACCCTGCGATGACTTGGCGTCCTGTCCAGGAGGTGTCCTTCTTTGTGCCTGTCTGTGCACACCCTGCGATGACTTGGTGTCCTGTCCAGGAGGTGTTCTGCTGTGTGCCTGTCTGTGCACGCCCTGCGATGACTTGGTGTCCTGTCCAGGAGGTGTCCTGCTGTGTGCCTGTCTGTGCACACCCTGCGATGACTTGGTGTCCTGTCCAGGAGGTGTCCTGCTGTGTGCCTGTCTGTGCACGCCCTGCGATGACTTGGTGTCCTGTCCAGGAGGTGTCCTGCTGTGTGCCTGTCTGTGCACGCCCTGCGATGACTTGGTGTCCTGTCCAGGAGGTGTCCTTCTGTGTGCCTGTCTGTGCACACCCTGCGATGACTTGGTGTCCTGTCCAGGAGGTGTCCTGCTGTGTGCCTGTCTGTGCACGCCCTGCGATGACTTGGTGTCCTGTCCAGGAGGTGTCCTGCTGTCTGCCTGTCTGTGCACACCCTGCGATGACTTGGTGTCCTGTCCAGGAGGTGTCCTGCTGTGTGCCTGTCTGTGCACGCCCTGCGATGACTTGGCGTCCTGTCCAGGAGGTGTCCTGCTGTGTGCCTGTCTGTGCACGCCCTGCGATGACTTGGCGTCCTGTCCAGGAGGTGTCCTGCTGTGTGCCTGTCTGTGCACACCCTGCGATGACTTGGTGTCCTGTCCAGGAGGTGTCCTGCTGTGTGCCTGTCTGTGCACGCCCTGCGATGACTTGGTGTCCTGTCCAGGAGGTGTCCTGCTGTGTGCCTGTCTGTGCACGCCCTGCGATGACTTGGTGTCCTGTCCAGGAGGTGCCCTGCTGTGTGCCTGTCTGTGCACACCCTGCGATGACTTGGCGTCCTGTCCAGGAGGTGTCCTGCTGTGTGCCTGTCTGTGCACACCCTGCGATGACTTGGTGTCCTGTCCAGGAGGTGTCCTGCTGTGTGCCTGTCTGTGCACGCCCTGCGATGACTTGGTGTCCTGCCGTGTACCTGTTGCTTGCCAGGACAGGCTCCAGCTCCTGCGGCCATGTATCGGATAAAGCCCATATAGGATAGAACTTGGACGGATGAATGTTGGAAGGCTGCTGTCCCAAACTGCAGGGCAGCTGCATGATGAATCAGCAGTCTGGCGCTTGGCTACCTGAGCTCAGATTCTTTTGGTTGAGTAGGTTCAATCCCGTTTAAATTGAATTGAATATTTTTTGTTTCATTTGCTGCTTCTACAGAACATACATGAGTACTATAAATATTATCTTTCTGTTTCTGCACACTTGACTAGTTTATTAACCATCCCATAGTTTATAACTATACCATTAATCTAGAAAGAGCAGTGTTCCTAGTACAGACCCCTGTGGTACTCTAACAATGACCCCAATTTTAGTATTTACCCCTTATTAATTCTTTGTTTTCTATTTTTAACTAATTCTCAATCCAAACACATACATTTATCCAAATACCTACCTCCTGTAATTTGAGAATTAATCTTTTCTAAAAATCGTTCTATACTGTATGCTGTGAGTGTCCATTACTGTTGTTACTTGAACAAAGAACTCTAACAATACATGCTTGTTTAATAAATTACCCATTTTCTGTTCATTATCTAAATGTATCCTGGATACCTTTGATTTAATATTTTACAGTTCTTTTGCTGTTGTAGTACTGGAAGAATCTTTTGTTATACACTGCCTGCACTGCAGTATTCTTGTCTCGTTTGTAGTCGTTTTAACATTCTCTTTCACTTTATTACTCTGGTTTTCTTTTATTGGATATTATTTTAAAAAGCGCTTTCTTTTCCCTCCCATGGTCAAAATCGTTTTGTTATACCATAAATAAAACAGCCGCTCTCTTTTAGGCTTCGATTTGCTCGTCTTCAGGGCAGACTCTGTCGAACCTGTCCCTGTCCATCCCCCTCCTGTCCTTGCCTGCGTCTCCTGAGCTCTGTCTCACTCCTGTGCAGTCTGCGCTGCTGGAAGTGCAGGTCTTTGTTCTGGGATCTGCCTGTGCAGTTTCAAAGTAATGAAAACCAAACCCGTCACAGTTCCCTGATGGCTCTCTCACCTCCGTCTGCCTCACTCTGCGCCGTAACGGTTTGAAAAGACGAGATCTGTACCAGATTTTTCCTCTTGTAGGGGCTCTGACAGACTGGGGAGGAAAGGAGTCAGTACCCCTGTCCACCACTGCAGTTTCTATTCCTGGTCTTTCCAAGTCTGTTTGGGGAAAGTTAGAAAAATAACTTTTTCTAATTTGGTGCTGAAGATTCTTTTCAGACAAGTTCAGTTTGCATCTTATTGCGTCAAAGAGTCACCATATTTATTTATTAAAAGTGACTCTAGTTCTATTAAAATTCTGCAGTGATGACTTTGAACACATTGTTTGTAATTATAACATCTGGACGTGAATCTTTACAAAATAACTTGAATGATGTTCTGCTGAAAACAGTGCATCCTGATTGAAAGAACAGTGAAGCAGCAACCAGAGGACACAAGCGGCAGCTATGTGGAGGTGGTTAAATCCGGGGACAGGAGGCACATTTACAGTACACAGAGGGTGGTGGGAGAGTGGAACAGGTTACCCTGCCATGTTGTCTAGGCCGATACCCTGGCTTCTCTCAAGAAATGACTATGAGATCACGACTTTATTAGCCGCTAACTACCAAACTGGCCCGATGGGTGGAATGGTCTCCTCTCCTGTTGTTTCTAACTCTTGGTGTTATAGTTCTGCAGTGTGCTTGACAAGAGTGGTTGATAACATTGAACAGAAGGAGCCGCAGGATACTGTAAAGGCAGAAAGAAAGTAGGCGTTTTGTTGTGTTGCTGAATCTCCAGAGTACGGGAAATGTCTGAAAGTTGCATTCAGTATGGTAAGCACACATCCACAAACACAATTTATACTTGTGATGTGCTTTACACTTAGAGTCGTATAATAGTATTATAATGTGTCTTTATAAAGGTAATGGATGGGGAGCCTGGAATCAAGCCAGTTATGTTCTGTACTGCAGTGCCTAAAGGGCAGTTGGTAAGCATACATTACTTCATCTGTTTGCTGAGAAAGCTATTATGATTAATGCGATCAATATTACCCTTGTACAGTAAAACAAAGACCTGTAAGAGTTACTGAAAAAGCTTTGTTATGGAGCTAGAAAATAATCAAGCAGAAAGTGCTGCTATGATTATTCTCAATACCTCATTACAGACTGTAAATAATGCAGATCCTAGATGACGCATTTCAAGGAGAATGAACATAGCAGAAAGCAATAATAGCTGACTGTGCTGTGTTGCAACACGCATGGACTAATTTGTCTTTAAATTGTCACTCGGGGTATTTCTGTGTAAACCAGATAATTATTGAAATTGACTGACAATTAGAAGTTATTACTACCTCATTTGATAGCTAGAAGCTAATTAATCTGAACGTTTCATTTGTCAATTTTCTTGAAAGGTGCCCAAGTATCGGCTTCAACAACATGGCTGGACAGCTTATTCAGTACCCCAGCAGTGCTCTGTGTAAAACACTCCCCCTGTCTTCAGGTTTTAATGGAGTTTCCACTTGTGCCTTCTGGGTTGAGTCTGTCAGTGCCTTTAAGAATTGTGAATATTTGTATGTCTTTGAAACACTTTATGGCTGCTTAATCCTGTCAGTGTGGGACACTCCTGAATGCATCTGGTTGCTCTTCTCTGGACTGATTCCTGAGCACAAGTAGCTTGTCTATAACATTGCCAGAATCATACCCAGTATTCTAAAGGAGATCTTACAGGTACCATGTTTTTACATGCTTCCCTGGGTTTAATGACATGTTTTTAAATACAGTATGAATCCTAACATTTTGTTCACTTTTTACATTGCTTCCTTACATTGTGTAGAAGACGGGACTGATGTCCACATCGACACCCCAGTCTTGTTGTCAGTAGTCTCTTCCAGCTCGGTGTTTCCTGTCTGTAGTTCCTTCCTGCATGCGGAGCCCAGACCTGGTTTGCAGTACTGCCCTCCGTCAGGTACTGTAGCTGAGCAGCTCTGAGCTCTGTGCAGGGTTGGGGAGTGAGTGTACAATCTCTGCAGCCCAGGAGGGCTCTTACATTTCCCTTGTGGGCAAACCTGCACCAGGTTTCTGGATTCCGGAATCACAAGCCAGACTGCGGTGTGCAGTTCAATCAGTGTTGATTTTTGCTTGGGGTAGCATTTCTTCGTAATGAGCTCTGCGTGTGCGATAGATGTGACGGGTGACGTTTCATGATGAATGCAGGTGTACAGAAGCAATATGTTTAAAAATTCTTTCCTTGGGAACAGTTTATCTGATCTTTGTTTAGTGTGGTTTTCATAGTGTGATTTAGCAGAAAATCACAAGGCTGACCGCGCTGGTGTGCCTAAGATATTTCTAGGACACTTGGATTACGACGGGGAAGTGTGTCCTAATTCAGTTAAGATGTTGGACTATTATAGCAGCAGTACAACCTCCTGTCCCTATGAAAGCTTTTGAAACTGAGAAGGATGTGTAATTTTATTATAATAACATTTATTTTGCGGGGAAAATACAAACATTCAGATATGAAATATTTGCCAACTGTGAAACAAGTGTAGGACAAGGCAGGAACTCACTAACGTTTTATGAAAACAATCCACAAGGTAAGGGACAGAGGAGGTTACAATCTGGTCCTAAACATGCAGATTTACAGGTGAATATAATCTGAGCAACAGTTCTTCTAGAAAACCACCCTAGTCACTCTGAATACAGAGCATCATCATTAAGAGATGTACAAAAAATAGTTTCTCTTCTCTCAGTGTGGACAGACTGTGTGTCTTTTCAACACAGGTCCCAAGGGGAACAGAAAAAAATGAGGCACTTCTTCACACACAGAGTGGTGGGAGTGTGGAACAAGCTGCTCAGCCGGGATGTTAAACCCCCTCTCTTCTGTAACCTTGCTTACTGTATGTTCTTATTCCCCATGATGGCTAGTGGCATGATGCTCAGATCGCTTCACTCTCGCTGCAGAGTGTCCCTCGCTGAGATCGGTCGCTGTAGGAGTGCGGCACATTCAATGCTTTATTAATGCTACTGTAAGTCTGTACTCATGGACATGAAACTGCGGTAAAAAGCCAAACAGAACTCAGTGGAATCTTACAGGAACTGGGAGGTCTTATTAAAAATGCATTCCTTTATTTTATTCTTACTGAATGACTATCATTGACAGTATGAGTGGTAAGAGCAGCCCCTGGACTCTGAAGTGTTAACTTCATTAACTGTGAGAACTGCTGAGGCCACATCTTTCACTGCTGATGTCTTCCCTCGGCCTGGACTGTTTGCAATATCAGATTCACCTTGTTAAATTGTGCAAAAGAAACGAAAGTGGAAAGGGGCTTATCGGAAGACTGCCGTTGTCTTAGGATCTTACCGTCACATTCAAAGGACACAGAGGAAATTAATCACAGTGGAAAAACTCACATATCTGTGCCTGGCTTTCTATTTATTTTTATACAAAAGGGCACAGATGACGTCATGCTAGTGTTATGCAATCCCAGATTTCACTGATTGGAACTACAAAGGCAATTAGAAGAGCACACCTGAGACCTCTGAGGGTTCAGAAGCGCTTGATGACTTCTGCAGCTGCCAGCATCTTCACTGTCAACACGTTCCAGGCGAAACCTCCAGCACAGAGCTATTTTTGCACAGAGGTTTAAAAAAAAAAAAAAAAGCCGTTAAACTTTATAAATGAGAAAAGACAGCAAGTATGAATGAATCAGCAGCTCGGCTCGTCTCCCACGGCCCCTGCGAGAAGCTCTCTGACTAAACGAAGCCCAGAGCCAGGCCCAGCCCCCCCTCGAGTCGCTCCGGGCCGCGAGGCTCCGCGATCGCAGGGGGCCGCGTCCCGCCGTCTGCACTCGGAATGGTAACTTCCTGTTGGGACTCCTCTGGGAACGCGGAGTGGTGAACTGCTGCATGACTGGACTGGCAGAATGTCTTTCAAAATTGGAATCGCCCAATTTCAAATGTATTTATTTAAAGGGATGAGAATGACAGCTTGACTTTGCCTTAGGGAGAAACTTGGCCTGGGTGTCCTTCCACTTGTAAGATAGAGTCCATCACAGGTGACTATAAAACACATAGTGCAATGAAAAATAATTACTTGGAATTTAGGCTGCTAAACCAGTTCACCCTGAATACAAGTAGAGTTTCAATCTGAAATTTGCAGACACATACGAGTTCTCAAACATATGTATAAATATATGTAACTGTAAGGGTACGACAGTTCAGATGGACTTTGGTGATTTGGCAAAGATTTGTTGTTGTGAGAATTTATTTTTCCTTGAGCTCACTGTTTAATGTATTAGTTATATTTTAATCCAGTTAGTTGAATACATTTACAACTTTCCTCGTCGGATTCAGCTGGTAATTTCAGCTGACGTCTACAGGACAGTTTGGCTGGACTGTGTCCTGCAGACTCTGTCTAATGATACTCAGCACATCAGAATGGAAGCAAGTGAAACATCATTTACCGAATGTCCAGCGTGTTTTGCATGAATTACTAAGCTCTGTTTCAGATTTTTAATAACTTTGACTTCTTTTTTAAATGTCTGTGCCTTACTCATGGTGGAGAGAGGCAGACACTGCTTCTGTAGAGGAGCTTGTCGGTGACTTTGAATCTGGGGGATGAGGAGGTGGAAGCTCCTAGTGAAGGTCAGGGCTGGGAGGGGGAGGACGACAGCATGCTACAGGTGTCTTCTAGTGATGCTGAATTAATTCTGATTGAATTAACCATCAGACCCCTCATTGATTCTGGCCTGATTCTCTGGACTGATGTAACAAATCAGGTGACTGTGAACATCCGATATACAGCAGAATTAAATTTCTTGATATTAAGAGTGGTAATCCTGAAATTCAGAGAAAAACTGTCCAGCCGACATGGGGACTCGGTGAAGTTTAACGGCAGCGTGAATATTTCTCAGTTTTATGAAGATCTGTGTGGCAGGGGTGTCACAATGGGAGGTTGTGTGTAATATAGCCTGGAATGAACCTTCTTCCTGACTCAGCTGCACTTAGCCAGGCGAAGGAGGAGCACAGACTCTCTCTGCTGGCACAGCTCTTTCCTCTCTGTTGTCAGGGGTCGATACGAGCTGCTTCCGCCGGGCTGCACGGGGGCGATGTGTGTAAACCAGAGGCTTTTTTCTCCTCGGCTCCGCCAGCATGTGCACCCCAGTTCCCCCTTCCTGTAGTCCAGGCTGTGTTTGGCACAGGCTTGTGCTTTGTGTTTCACGGTCGGCAGAGCAGCTCAGAGGAGAGGCCAGGAAGGGTCAGGCTGAGACTTCCATGACTGCTGTCCCTCCCTGCACGGTGATCTCCATCCTGCAGGAGGGCTGTGATGGGGTGCGTTGGATTTACTGGCAGAATCAGGAATTGGAACAGGAAATGGCTTATGGCCACTTGGAAGTGGACAAAACAAGAAGCAATATTGGCACACAGACTCAAGTATGCAGTTGTATTAATGCAACCACAAACCAAGTGTAAACGTATATGTGAATCAATCTGCTGAGGTACGAATGGCTGCCCACCCTCTCAGGGATTTATTCCATGCGTGCTGAAAAGAAAACACAACTTTTCAGCCGTGGAGCCTTCTTCAGGTGTGAGCCAGCATGGAATAAACCTATTTCCTGTTCCTTTGTAGCCTACACATGCTAACACAGGTACCCACCTGAACTACTTCTATTCATACTGTCCAAGACAAGTACACATTAACTGTTATGAAATAAACATCATCAAAGAGTGTTTGGAATAATAGTTTATTTCTCAAGGTTTGTGATCTGAATGTTGAGCTTCTAGCTGTCCAAAGCATCACGCAGGCCAGGCTGTTTCTGGACTCCTTGCTTCTGCCGCCGTCGAAGTCACACACTGGTCTGACTGGGGTCCGGCCCGGTGAAACCTCCACCAGCTCGCTCGCCCTGGCTGGAGCTGCCGTTGCGGGGCGCACGCCGATATTCCAGCATGTCGACAAAAGTCCGTTTCTCCTTGATCAGGAAAAATTACAGTCGGAGGAGCTTGGAGTCTGTTATTGCAGGGAAGTCAGGGGCAGAATTCTGCTTTGCATGTGAACTCATTCTCCCAGCCTGGTGGTGTAAGGGGAGCCGGTCCAGGCTCCCGCGAAGTATAGGTCAGGACCCTATGCAGACGGTATAATCCGGAAGTAAGTGGGGAAGGACATCAGGGGAAGGTACAGCAGGATAGGACAGGTTGACAGACAGTGGGGCACGATGACGGTGATCCGGTGCTCGGGGAGGGCGTGGCGCAGGCAACCAAGGGGAAAATCCAGGACGCAGTCCAAAGTCCAAAACCAGGGGATCCATCCAAGACGAAACAAACAAGGTTAAAATCCGGACCATGGAAAGGGAATAAAACCAGGGTGACGAGGCCAGGCGCTCCGAGCCCCGGACTCAGATGGTCAGGAAGCTGTGATGAAGCCTGGACTCGCTGTCCGTCTACAGGTTGATTATCAAACAGGCTGAAAGCGGAGTGTGTCAGCACTGGGTACTGGGGGTGGTCTGCCCCTTAAAATTAGTTCATTTTTCCCCTAAAGAAATGAAGGAAACTGGTGCCTCTGTGATCTGTGACTTCTGTGACCGTCTTTCTCATGAAACGTCTAGGGCATCTCCACAGATTTAACCCCTTCTCTACCCATCGAACGCATTTGAGCTGGTTCAATCCACGATTACCTGGTGGTAACCTGTCCGCGCCAGTTTCCTCCACTGTGTCTAGCTATTAGTGCCCCAGTGTGATTCAGATTATGTATAAAAGACTTCATTCATCTTCAAGGGGAAGCAGTAAGACCTGGTGAATAGAAAGGTCTATAGACCACAGGGCAGTTCCCAGCTGCCTCGTCCAGCTAATCGCACCTCCCTTCAGCTCTCCCTGTGAGACGGGAGGATTAGAAGGATCTGTCTCGTTTGGTCCTTGAGATAAGCAGCTCGAAATGAGGCGAGATGAGAGCAGACCCTTACGACCCCCCAGGTGCCACGATCTCGGCAGTGCAGCATCACGGCTCTCCCTTCGTCTTGTGAACTTTGTGTGGACGTCCTGTGTCGCAGCCAGTGTGAGGAGATGGTGTGCGTACACCTGCCAAAGAGTTCAGGCTCTCTGTGGAGGACTGCGACTCCCAATGTGCACACAAGGGACTCGGGAAAGAGACGCACTTGAAACTGCATCAGATATTTCAGCGTTTGGAGAGGCACGATGCCCTCCATACTCAACTTCCACATTACATTTCCTACGGCAGGGAGCAGTTAGCAGCTCCTCCGGCGCAGTGACACATCCACCAGGCCCTGACTCATCTGTGGCTGTGGGAACGAAGATAACAGTGTTGACTCTGGGCCACGCTTACACAGAGAAAGCACACTCATTCAAAGGCAAAAGCAAGTTAATTAGCCTCACTGGATATCTTTTGTTACTGTCAATTTCATCAAGTAGGGTTTTATTCTCCCCCAGTCACTTGAGACTAGGAAAGAACACCACACCTGGGAATTGTACTGGTTCAGCTTTGCATTCAGTTTGATTATCTATCCCAGCCTTTTGTTAGACTAAGTCTTCATGTTTTAGATGAACTGAGAACCGAAACAATGTTCCTCTTTTAGGCTGCCTCCACCTTGCTCAGTATTTCTCATTTCTGTTACCAGTGACAGTTTGTGCTTTTGTCAGCGAACTTCAGTCGCTCGGCTGCAGTTGGCAGTGAGCAGGGACCCTCCGGGGTACGTGCTGAAGGAGAGGAGTCGACAAATCTGCCTGGACCAGATTAGAAATGAGTTTTTTTCTGGATCTCTACAATCTGACAACTCAAGTTATATGCTTGGTTTGTTCCCTTTTGGTTTTCGTGTTTGGTCCACAAAGCATTATTTAAAATTGCTCTGCCTGTGAAAAGACGACGCCACCTCCCCTCTGCTGTCAGCAGGACCCCCTGCCGAGCCCCTCCGCTGAGCTCTGCTGGAGAGGGCTTTGACCACACCAGCCCCGCGGGCCCATGGGTCCAGCGATGGCAGGGGAGGGGTGGCAGTCTCGCAGGGCTCGGCGCACCGAGCCAGATCCGGCAGCGACGCCATCTAATCTTCGGGGGGAGACGCAGAAGCAGAGGGCCTGGATCTGTTTCCGCTGCCGAGAGGGGTGGTGATGGGAGTCATCGTTTCGCCAGAATGCGGGATGTCCTTGTTCAGAACAGCGTCAAAAACACTGTACAGCAAGAGGAGGCCTCTTTCCTAAACATCACTACACCTCGACAACCCTTAAACACGTAAGGTGCCAGACTCCCCAGGACGGAACCCAGTCCACAAGGGGCCAAGCACACCCTCTGAAGAAGCTTTCAGTCAATCATGTGATGAAGTGGAATTTGTGGAAGATGAATTTATATGGTCCCAGAAATGTTCTTATTTCTTAACCTAAATAGTAACAGCTGCTAGAGGCCTGCATAAACCCTCTATCAGAAAACATAAACCAGGTAAGCAGAAGCAGACATCCTGCAGACCAGGTGTGGGGTGTGTAGGCAGCCTTGTCCCCCAGGGGGCGCCATAGACACACTTTCCTGAACAGAGATCTCTGTAAAGAAAGAGAAAAGAGCAAAGCAGCTTGCACTGAGACTGGAAGCCCAAGAACAGGCAAATTGCCATCGCCATGGAAAATATATTTTCAATAATGTAAATGAATCCCTTTATTTTGTCCAGGTAGAGACGAGAAAGAGGAGTTTATGATTATGGCAAGTGGGCAAATGGGAGTGCCACATCTTGGGGAACTTCATCAATATCATTGCCAAGCTGTAATTATGAGGCCAGAGCACAATCTATAGTGTCTAATGGGAATTAAATTATAATGTCTGTGTAGAGTGACACAAGTGCGCAGGATACAGGGGTGCCAGGGTTAAACCGCACAGAAGGTGGTTGCGAAACAACAGAAACAGAGCAGAAATAATATTGAAACAGTACTCTCCTCTTCTGGATCCACATCGGTTACTCGGAAATGAAGCAGTAAAAAAAGTCTTCCTGCTGTGCTGCTTGGATAGTCGAAATAAAGTCATGGAGAAAATGCTGCAAATACCTATGCAGTAGAAATAATTGTTGAAGCAATAACCAGTGAGCAACATGCCAGTGAAGGGACTGTGATCGTATAGAGATTCTGTGCCTGATGCTGTAATCGGTGCTTGTTAGCAGCTTAGTGAAATGCTGGTTTGGAATAGCCACCCCCTAGCGCTTTAACTCCATTGGTTTAAGGATTCAGGGGAGAACCTGTGTCCTACAGTATGTCCCAGAGAGAGTGCCTGATCAATGCTGTTGTATTAGTGCTGCTGTCTGCATTGCCAGGCGGTTTAAAGAGGGGTTCATCCCTGACTGTGGTGCAGTGGCGCAGGGCTCTCTGACCAGAGTCTGCTCTTCAGTATTTCCTTCACCTCCTGCAACAAATCCGAGTTTCCTCTTGCCAACCAGTTCCCTGGAGCCCAGACCATGGCAGAGCCTGGGACCAAGGGGACGGACTGCCACCCTGTGCCGGCCACCAGACACCTGGCGCAGGGAGGATGAGGTGCCTTCTGCTGGAATGGGAATTCAGTTCCCCCTGCCTGCAGTGACCAAGCCCTCTGCCCATGCCTGCAGGCTCACCGGCCCTGACGCCTTCTCACTCCGGCTGCTCTGACCCGCGGGGCTCTCCTGCCTCTAACCCTTCGTGACGGAGCCCGAAGAAAGAGGCTCTGATGCTGTTCTCTAGGTGGTATCAATTGAATTCTGCCTCATGCCTGCATCAGTGCGGGGGTCGCCATGGCGACCACGCATCCTTGGCAAGCGAGAGGGTCTGGATGATAAATGAGTCAGAGATAACAAGAGGAGCTGGAATCGAGAACATCTTAATGATCTGCCTGTGACTGCCCTGCCTTTGTTTCATTCCTGAGGCTGGCCTGTGGAGTGACTTGTGTTAGCCTGAAATAACAATTCTGCAGAGCAAATATTTTCACTCACGCACAAACACACGGCACTCGGTTCAGTGGGCCTCTTGCATTTGATTGCTTCTACTGGTATTTCTCAGTGTGATCAATTGAGGGATCACAGAATAGGCGTATTTGAAAACAAAATGTGAATTCTGCACTGTTTATCACCCTGGTTTATTCCTGGAACATAAGTAAAGGCTACACACACTATATGAGTTATAACTTCCAGTTGCGAGTGCTTAAAATTGTAGCAGCTATTCTACATGTGAGGAACCGGGTTGTTTTACCTCTTAGACCTGTTGTTAATTCTAATTGTGCTGATACTGTTTTTCATTTGGGTAGCTATTAGTCTCTGTGCTTAGCTCCTGAATGGTGGAATTGCCATTTTTAACAGCAACCAACCTTTTCTTTTGTGTTTGTGTAGAACAACAAGACTGCTAAGATCTACTTTTCCCTGAGTTGCCCAGAAAAAAATGTTGCAAGATGTAATTCCATTAAGTAGTATAGTTAGTAACAGGACAAGCAAATAAAATGAATAAAGAATCAACATTTTACAGTTCCAGTTCTCTGTGGGTGATTGTACTATCTTAGTATCCTGGGATACAGTACAGTACAGTTCCAGTACTGTGTACATTGTATTCCAGGGATTTTACAGACTACCTGGACTCACCTGTCACAGGAACTAAGTATCTTATCTACCAAAGAGTTCTCCCGATGAAAGATGTTTCTCCATCCCTATGGAGATAATCTCTCTCTTTTTATTACATTTTCAAGGGGAATTAGTGAAATGCACAAAATGCACACACACGAACCTGTGCTAGACTGCCTGAAGATCAGCACTTACCCCTGCTGAAATCCATGTAGATCTCTGCCTGCGCTGGTTTCATTATTACAGAAGGACTCTGCTATGATGCAGCGGGTGTCTCTGGCGGCAGACTGCACGTCTGACAGCAGGGTTATGTGCACGCACATCGGCGGTGATGCTGCTGGACTGAGGAAGGATGCACCACAGCAACAGTGTTTACAAACCATGGAAACAGATGCGGTATGAGCACGTAGGTGCAGGCATTTCATTCCACTGGCATCCAGAGGTTCCCAGCAACAGAATGTATGAAGTGGTTTTAGTTTCTGTTTATATCATTAGAATTAGATAATTAGATCATTATAATTTAGTTGCTGTTTATATATTAGGTCTTCTACAGTCTCTTATTACTTGGCATGGAAAGTAATTGTCAGGTAAGTGCCAGCGCTGTTTGAAGTAGGGATTTCTGAATGTCTGCAAACATCCCACAGTGGTAATTTTGTTCTTCAGCACACGGCCCCGTGTTAACAGTCAAGACTGAACAGCACAGTAATATGGCTCTTAACTGATCGTGTGATAAATGTAGAACAGGGCAGAAGCCCCTTTCTGTTGTTTTTCCTTGCTTTGACCTTCCATCCCTCCATTTTCTAATTGCTTTAACTAGTTTGGGGTCATGGGGGAGCTGGGGCCTATTCCAGCAATCAAGCCGAGAGCACCCAGAGGAAACCCACATGAGCACAGGGAGAACATGCAGACTCCACACAGACAGCACCCCAGGCACTGAACACAGGACCCCCCTGCGGCAGCAATGCTGAACTCTTTAACCACTATTATGCCCTTAGATTGCAATCACATGTTTAAAAAGTAACGAATACTGCTTCTCCCAAACTGTGTCTTGTGCTGGGATTTTACAGAAGAGTTTGATAACGTGGAACAGTGAAAATACTGTCAGATAAAAGAGTTGTTTGTTTTATTTAACTCTACTTTCTGTTTTGAGATCAACTGTCAGACCATCACGAGCATCTGGCTTCTGAAATGTGCCGATGAAAACACCCTTTTATTGAGCTGGATCTGCTCCCCCTGAAGGAGTGTGGTGCTGCCCCATGTGAAGCTCTGCGGCTGATTGGGAGACCGCTGGTCCAGAGTGCACTGCGATGTGACTGACTGTCCCACAATCACCGTTTCTGCATTTTCCTTTGCCCTGTACTTGCTAACGGAAACCCTGCGCAGGTGTATAATGCAACGTGTCTGCAGCCGAGCTTGAGGAGTACAGGCTGCTCACACTACACTGTCCACACGTGGGATGAGAAGGTTCCTGTGACGCTCACATGGATGCCCTGGGAGTCGACTGAACGAAACTGGATACCCAGCTTGGAGTCTGGGGGCTCACACGGGACTCCCCAGAGCTGGCCGCTGCGTCATGCAGAGTGCACCAGGAGATTGTGTGAGGAAGATGAGGGAGAGCTTCAATCAGAGGCAGACCAGTCTCCCCCCAGACGAGCCTGGCTCAGGGCTCTGGGTCTTCGGCATGATTGTGTCTTTGCTGCGAGGGTGTTTGTGCCCAGTGTAAGGTATACGATACTCTGATGTACAGTAAATGGGGAAACTGTGGCCCAGTAGTGTCTGTTAGTTATACTGGTTACCAGATATAATTTCCTGTCCTGGTGTCTGTCATCATTTGGTTGATTGTTCACTAGAAACCCGGAGGGGATTGTCACTGATTTTGGGGGTGAAGGGAATTGTCGGATGTGCTTGTTCCGTTTAGACAAAGGAAGAATAACAAAAAAGTGTTTCACATGGATAGCTTTATAAATACAAGAAGGATCAATTGTTTACTATAGCAATTACCAGACATTGCTGAAACACAGCTGTTCTGCTGGCCCATCTGAGCAAACAGCAGCACCTCTCAGATATTACCAGATGCTTCAGTCTGTTTCTTTAGACTGTCTGGGGGGGGGGTCAAATTTACTTAATTCTTTAATGTGTGTGTAAAAGCCTACATTTTTTGTCTTTTATCATCTTCCGACACCGGCTGATGATCGCCTTCACCTGCACTAATTAAACCAATAGATTTGTACATCTCAATAACAGGCTCAGGAATGACAGTAAAAGAGAACAAGGAAACCAGGGACTAATTGAAATGAAAGAAATGGTACACGTGAAAGGTTGAGTGTTTCGCCAATCTTCCGCAGTCCTGTTACTATAAGGCGGCGTTTGTCTAATTGAAGTGAAAGCATGGAAACATTTCTGGGCACACCAGTAGCATTGATTTCAGAGGAAATCTGTTTCATTCAAAATAGGACAATCTATCATTTCAATGTCTGATCTTGCCTGTAACAGGGAAAAAAGCAAGCAGGCAGAGTAAACATATACTGCATATATTCCAACTCCCCTCACTTTGGCACATCAGAAGACCTGTCCCACAGTGAGTCATAGTGGCCACGCACAGCAGCCTGCACCGACCGCATTCGTGCTCTCCAGAGCTATTCTGAATTCACACTTACTCACTTTAATGGTTTTCCTTTCATGAGCCATGAGCCATGAGCCTTCACTGGCAATGAAATCCTTGGCTCTTTCCTGTTTGCAGGCAGAGTGAAAGCAGTGTTTCAGCATGTTTAAGAAGACAGTGGTTGTGTCTGGTGTGTACAGGGCAGGGTCAGGAAGCTCTCAGCAGTGCCCGCAGGTGTGTGGGGTGTGTAGGGCAGGGTCAGGAAGCTCTCAGCAGTGCCCGCAGGTGTGTGAGGTATACAGGGCAGGGTCAGGAAGCTCTCAGCAGTGCCCGCAGGTGTGTGGGGTGTGTAGGGCAGGGTCAGGAAGCTCTCAGCAGTGCCCGCAGGTGTGTGGGGTGTGTAGGGCAGGGTCAGGAAGCTCTCAGCAGTGCCCGCAGGTGTGTGGGGTGTGTAGGGCAGGGTCAGGAAGCTCTCAGCAGTGCCCGCAGGTGTGTGGGGTGTGTAGGGCAGGGTCAGGAAGCTCTCAGCAGTGCCCGCAGGTGTGTGGGGTGTGTAGGGCAGGGTCAGGAAGCTCTCAGCAGTGCCCGCAGGTGTGTGGGGTGTGTAGGGCAGGGTCAGGAAGCTCTCAGCAGTGCCCGCAGGTGTGTGGGGTGTGTAGGGCAGGGTCAGGAAGCTCTCAGCAGTGCCCGCAGGTGTGTGGGGTGTGTAGGGCAGGGTCAGGAAGCTCTCAGCAGTGCCCGCAGGTGTGTGGGGTGTGTAGGGCAGGGTCAGGAAGCTCTCAGCAGTGCCCGCAGGTGTGTGGGGTGTGTAGGGCAGGGTCAGGAAGCTCTCAGCAGTGCCCGCAGGTGTGTGAGGTATACAGGGCAGGGTCAGGAAGCTCTCAGCAGTGCCCGCAGGTGTGTGGGGTGTGTAGGGCAGGGTCAGGAAGCTCTCAGCAGTGCCCGCAGGTGTGTGAGGTATACAGGGCAGGGTCAGGAAGCTCTCAGCAGTGCCCGCAGGTGTGTGGGGTGTGTAGGGCAGGGTCAGGAAGCTCTCAGCATCCTGAGCTCTAATCCTGAGGATAGAAAGGGCGTTAGGGTGGTAGGGCGGCACCAATGGGATATAGTTGTGAGGTCGAGTTCGTAATTGAGTTGATGATCTGAGGGCTGTTTTTGGCACTGGAGAGGGCCCTGTCAAGAACATGGGTGGGGCTGATGAAAAAAGAGAGCGTTTGCAGGGCTTGGTTATGGAATTCCATGTCATCACTGCAAAGTCATTGGAGTCTGAATGTATCAATACTTTATTTTTCTTTACATTCATGACATATTGTCATTGCTGGCGCATGATTTTTGCCTTTTTATTTTGGTAAAAAATATGGTAGATCTTGAAAATATCCATTGAATGACCCCAGTGTTCTTCAAAACAAGACAAAAGCTAATTAAACACCAATTTTGTGTTTAAACACACCTCTTCATGGTGCTTTGCTCCAGAATTCACTGTGCGATAATGTTCCGTCTCGGCTCCACGGCCAGCTGTTGCTCCAGATCGCCAAGACCGCTGTGTCCCACCTGCTCCTCGCATTGAGCAGTGTTTGCAGGTTTCAGCCACAGCTTTCCTGCGCGCTGCCCTGCTCTTAATGACTGGCCGCCGCTCAGTAAACAGACCTGCTCGGGTTGCTAGGCAGAGGGAGAATGGAGTTTTGCCTTCAGCTGTATGTTGTTTGCATTTGGTTTGTAACAGAGCTTAATATCCACACTGCTATCATGTTTAATTGTGTGATTATTATTGTTTTTTCATGCAGTGTATTTGTGGAGTGAGACTTCCTGTGCTGTGTAAGGTAGAAAGTCTCATTGTGATGTGAATTGACATTATAAGGTCTACGCAGGTCACTGTCGGAAAACGGAGTGTCCCTTGCCCTTGCTGTCCGAGAATGGAATGGAAGTGCTAAGATGAGGTATAAATGAAATGCAAACTTTTAACATGCCAAGAACTAGAACATGCAGTTCTTGTATCTCTGACGTGTATTTACTGTCCTGTGCCAGAATATCCCAGTTGTTCCCTGTCCACCATTTCAGCACTTGTGGACGAGCCTGGGATGACTGTAACAAGCGTGTCTGGAATAAGCCGACACCCTGCGTCCTTTCACAGCCGAATCCAGTAACTGGATGTCTTTCAGCTCTCCTGTGTTATGTTGTAGAAGAAGCAGAGACTTCAGGCAGGGCAGTCTTGTCATCTTTTTTGTGATTCTGGGCAGCATTCAGAGGTGCAAACCTCTTTGTGCTTCATCTCACAGACTCTCAGTTGTACCCTGTGTGAAGGTGTCTTCCACCCGCACTTGTTCTTCTGCTGAGAATGTCGTTGTTCATGCTGTCTGCTGGTAGTTTTGCCAGGTTAATGTCTGTTAATGTCAGATAACCATTTGGATTGGCCACTTCACTGGATTAACCAACCTTAAACAGCCCATCATGGTACCGCAGCTGAACTGTTGAACTCTGAGTGATCTGTCATTTTAATCAAGAAAGAAACACAAATATAAGCTTGCAAAAAATAATTTATTAATTTAAAATAAGTTAATGGGAAAGTTGCATGGTCAATTTTTCTCCTTCAGCCCACACATTTCTGTAAAATGCATGACTAAAGTTTCTAAAGCCAATGCTAACGACAACAGATCACACAAATATTGAAGTAGATAATAGTCCTTTTCTTAAGCTTAGCTGGGAAAACAAAAATCCGAATGATTCCATTTCCTCAATTGGTGCTGTGTACGCAGGCTGACAGTCCTTGGTTGATTACGATATTATTAGACACATTTAATTGCTATATATTTGCACATAAGCCCTTGCCCAAAATGTAACAGACTGCCTGTAACATGCGTGGTAATGAGACGGTGACTAATAAGGCAATCAAATCAACATGTTCTTTCCAAATATGGCACCAGGCTGTAAGAATGGATATGGAGCTGCTTTCATGCTGGAGTGATTTATGATCGTTATTGAGAGTCTAAGTACAAACACCTGGGCTCACGCTCTGCCGGCTAATTGAAGCAAACCTAAGAGCTGGAGGAGTGCAAGCTCTGTGAAAGGGCAACACCGTTCGCATGAGCCCAAGAAAGAGCTTGAACAGCTGTAAAAGACATTACCGACGATTTGCAAAGACAAAGCCGTGCTCTAATCTGAGACAGCTGAAACCAGAAAAGCCTGGAAAAGTGTCTCCATGATTTTCTTTTTATTCACTGGCACTTCACTGCTTGTTCGTGAACCACCAGGTAATAATTTTATTATTGTTAAGACTTACGCATTCAGAGACACAGAGGTTTAGTCTGACAGGATCCTTCTCCCCATTAAACCATGATGTGAGAATTAAACACCCAGCCTGCAACTGTGGGAAGGGCTCCAATAACAGTCACGATATTCACTTTTTAGAATCAGGTCCTTTAACATAAAACTGTTGAGTTGGTTGTTAAATTATGTTGAAATCTGGTGCTTTGTAGGGAGTCAGTGCAGAAACTTTCCACTCTCCCCCAGAGAGTCCCCACAGTGCACCCTCCGACTCTCCAGTGCGGCCAATACTGGTGCAGGCAGTCCACAGTCCTGGGGTTTGATTCGCCTGCAGTCTGAAGGGTGGGGCTGCTGTGTATGATTCTGGAGTTGATGTAATATGTGATTGTCTTGAAGCACGGATGACTCTTGAGCCTGATTTGAGTTGTCTTAGATCAGCCGATACTGCAGAGAGCTTTTGCGGGGAGTGTGCAGGCTTATAAAACACAGCCTCATCCACAGGAAGGGCAGGTCTGCATCTGCTCCTGCTGAAGGTGGCGGGAGGCGCGCGGCCCCTCGAGAACAGAAACTTATTCATCTTATCTTCAGAGATCCAAGGACCACCGCGGCAACAAGGAGGCACAAACGTTGCCAAGGCTACAGGCCCCTATCTGGAAAGTGCCAAGGTGACTGCTTGTCCTTGGTGAGTGAATGCACTACATAGCTATGTTGCCAGAGTACTGCACACACATAGACACAATGTGGGGAAATAAAGTATCAGTCAAACTTGAGAGCAACCTGCCGCTCTCTCTGTGCTCTGACTCAGGACTGGCACAGTACAGCTAGTCCCTCTTCAATATGACTTCTAACAAAGAACAATTTGAAAACTGAGAGCACAATGCTCATCTTTACTCTAAGGGAGTCTGTAACAAGCTGGCCAGCCATATGGTTGAGCCCAGAACCCTGCCTAATTGATCCAATGAGCTCATCATTAATGATCCACATACATTTTCATCTATCAGTTAGTTGCTAGGGAACCTTCCCTCAGCTTCAGTGAGACCAGAGTTGAGGTTCTGCGTGCTAGCTCCCGATATACATCTACTGTACATCCATTTACATCTCTATAACACTGCTTGCCTAAGATCCTTACCTTCCTGTCTGTTACTGAAACATTGATACATGCCATGTTTTACTTGCTGGGGTGTCTTCTAAGGGGTTTAGGTATGCACAGCACTGTCTTCCTGTGAAATTCAAAGTGGACTTTAAAGTTCTCCTGCTCCCATATACTGTAAGGCACTGAATAGTCTAACCCCAGATTATTTTAAACTCTTACTGCATTACTACAGTCCAACTCTTCACCTCAGCTCATTCTGGTTTTCTTATTTAGCAAAAGAAAAGGTTTTGCACATCAAGTGACAAAGCTCTGTCACTGTGCCAAAAACGTTTCTTCACAATGGGCACTTCTCCCTCTATTGAGGACCAGACTCCACACACTGGGAGACAGTCTTCTCACTGTGCTGAAGACCAGACTCCACACACTGGGAGACAGTCTTCTCACTGTGCTGAAGACCAGACTCCACACACTGGGAGACGGAGTCTTCTCACTGTGCTGAAGACCAGACTCAAACACTGGGAGACAGAGTCTTCTCACTGTGCTGAAGACCTTAAACATTGTGGTTAAAAAGAACTTTTGTGCTTTGTCATTCAAATCAATTAAAAGCTCTGTAAAAATCTTTTTTTTTAGATTCACCAAAAGTCGTTGTAGCAACGTTTTTAGTCTGTAATCTAGTCTTTTTCTTGGTTTGAGGATGTCTAAATCTTTTGTGTTTCCCTTTCATTTTTCTTATGGTCGGGGCTCTGTGTTATGCTGTACATTGTTTCGAGTGAGAAGAGCTGAGAAACAAAACTGCAGATGTATTTGTTACCAACTTTCAACATTGAAGGGGCATGGATTGTATTATTATGATTATTATTAAAAGAACAGGGGACACTCTTTAAACAAAGGGTTCTGGGAGTTTAACAAAAATAGAAAAACAAAACATTTGGATTATTATAATTAGTGAAACTAGTTATGTGAACAGGTCTGAATGAATTGGCGAATACTCACAGGCGTCTGTCTGAGTGAACATAATTCTGTTTTCACATTCTCGGGTGACCAATGACGTGGTTCCTGAGAGATCGAAGCGTGAGAATATTACACTGCTGAGCGATGTCATTAAGCACCATGTACTGAGCCGTGAAAAACACGTATCTCTAATGCTGTAGTAAACGCAAGTCTGTCAAATGCTTTAATACAAGCTTGCGTTATATCCTACTTTTATCTCGCTCTAAAAGCACAATAAATGTTCATGAACTCCCGGGGGCGTAATCCCTGATGTTTTCTCTGTTACGTAATAACAAGACAGAGGCTCGGGGATGAAGAGTTTCCCCTTTCCTTGTCACGAGGAGAGAAATCTGATGTTTAATCGTGCGTTTCGAGTATTAATAAAATTCCCTACCAAAGAGTACGACTCTCCCGGGTTATTTCTCGTAGAGCTTTCTAGATATGAGAGAAAGCGCGGCGATGGGCGGATTTCTGCTGTGTTATAGAGCAGGTCGGTCAAAGAGAAGCTATCTGCAGCACAGTGGAGGGACGGGGCAGGCGACGCGCCCGGGAGCTGTCCGGCTCCGCGGTGCTGAAACACCTCGCCGGTGTCCCGCGCGTCTCCGCTCACGGCTTCACAACCGCTCCGGCATCGCGGTGATACTAAGCCAGCCATGGGCGATTTCTGCGATTTAAACACGTATGAAAGATCGCCACATGAATGGTGACTGTTGCGCTGTAATGATTTTTGAGGGGCTGGAGTAGATTTTAAGTAATCTTTCAGACTTTATTTTTTATTAAACTATAATGGCAATAAGATGAATGCGTGTCTTGTCAAACACACCCTTTGATACTTAATGCATCTGCCAGCAGGGCTGAAAGTATAGATATGTGAATGCAATAAGGGGATACTTTACCTGACCTAGCCCATCCAGCAGATAGATTCCATGATTCCGTTCTGACATTTATGGCGTTGTCTTTCCTATAGAGACCAGCGGTGTTGTTTGTTTTTCAGTTTAGAGAACATTTTCCTTCAATGTTCTCTAAAATGAAAAGCAACACTGCCAGGACAGACCCAGACACATGCAAAAACACACATTAATGTAAATACTATTGAGCGCACACGTACAGTATATGGCAATTGGATACAGGGAAGAAATAAATCTTGCTTATTTGTGTAGATAACAGATTCTATGTTCGATTAAGGACAGAATACACAGAATTTACCCGAAAGATTAGGCAGGTATGGTCTGTCTTCTCTTTTTTAATCAAAACGGAGGAGGTTATTTTTAGATCTATCCCGCCTTCTTCCCTTGAGATTAGAGAATGGATTTTACTCCAGGTAGACTCGAATCTGACGTCAGAGCCTTTCGTAATCTGACGTGTGAGCACTGTTTCCCTCCCAGTTCACACTGTAGCAAGCACGTTTATTCAGTAAAGCAACACCGCTGCTTTTGGTTCGCGTCTTAGGAACTCTTTTTGAGATCTTATATTTGTAGTTATATATACATACAAATATTGTATTATTTTTCTGCAGGAGCTTTTGTAAATATCTAAATCTATATTTGTACAATGGATGCGCGATGCTGCTGGTCTCTGCGATCCGCTGTTCTCGCTGCCTGTGTGATCCTGTGCTCTGTGGACATTTCTGCCGGTGAGAGACAGTATGTCAATGAATGGGCAGTGGAGATTCCCGGCGGTCTGGAAGCAGCCAGGGCGATTGCCGAAGAATTAGACTACGAATTAGTCCGACAGGTAATCCCGCTACTTCATTCCCATCGTACAGTATGTGCCAATTGAAACGGAATCGCTAGGACTCTGTTGCACACCTAGCCCTCGGACTGTGTGTTTCGAGCTGTTTGGTCCGCAATCGCAGATAAAAAGCGTACTGACGAGAGGTCTTTGATCCTTATCATTGATTATGCTCTGGCTCCTGTGTGTAAACATGTATCGAAAAGAGATCTTGGGGGGGGTATTAGGCTTTTGAATGATACTTTAATATCTTTATGCGATTTCAACTGCTTGAAGAGCGAGCGGCGTCAGTCCTGTTGCTGAGGATCGCTACTCCTCGCTCCGGCAGCCGATCGCTTCTCTCTTAATAATTCATCGCCTCTCTGACAGGAAAGGCACTCAGGCGTAGATTGCGGAATGTGTCTATGATTCCTTGAAGTTTGGGAATCTGACATGCTTTCGGAGCAATCCAGAGGTTATAGACGTGCTTTCTCTGTAATCTTAAATACAAGGAGCCCAGTGGGCATTCTTCGACACGTAGGGTTTTACGTTTAAAATAATAAAAAAAAATGTTATACTCGTAGCGTTTGATGTTACATCTCGATAAAGCTGTGGTCTGTGTCCACTAGTTGTGCATTTTGTCTTGTAAGAATTTCCGTAATTCGTGGGAAGAGAAATAAACTGCAGCACACGACTGTTTCAACACCTACTGTATCTTATTCTCCTATCTTTTGCGTGGGCTGAATAATAAGACGGAACGAAGCTCATCTACTGTAGCTGGTGTCTGAACTGGTTAATGGATAACAACGTTTTTATTGCTTTTCCTGGAGGCACAGGATCTCGTTCATTTTTATCCAGTTTAACAGTGTTAGTCTGTCAGGCTGTGAGTCGACCGAATAAAATTACCCGATCTTGCGGGTGAAAACTTTGCATTGGTGCGATCAAGCGCCTCGCTTGAGCCCCTCACACTCCGGCGAAGAAACCAATCTCCCCAGACGTGTTCAACCTGAAGAAGAGCTCCATCACCGTAGCCTCCAGAATTTCTTTTATTAAAAGACAGACCATAAGACTTTGCTACTGGATTACTGCATCTGCATTAGAGCCTCGTTCGCTTTTAGGCGTTACGTTAGAACTCACACGTTATTACATAAGAGTAAGAGTGGAAGAGTCTTTCTAAAGCTCTGCAACCCCGCTCCTCCACAGACTGTACGTACAGAATATCGGTAGGGTTTCTATTGCATTTTTAGGTAAAAAGCAACCTATTATATAATAGAAGCACACTAGGGCATCAGTCGGCGAAAGTGATCATTTCATTTCTTCCTGCGCGTTGTATTTTCTGTTCTTTAACCCAGGGGTAGCTGTGGAAATCGCTGTCTTTAAACGATCCAATGATGAAATGTTGTGTAAGGTGCCAGTTTCAGGGCAGACAGCTCTTACGAAACTGAGGTTTACCGGTGAGAGTTGTTCATGTTCATGCGGTATCCACAGTGTCCGGAACAAACCGCGCTCCGTTTGTCGACATCCAACTCTGCCACCCTTTCTTCAGTTGGGGCTTTTAATTGAGAAGAGTTGCACAGTCTTTCAAAAAGTCAACCAAACCAACCGCTACCCACGGGCTTTTATCGTGGTCCCTTACTTTTTAAATTCTTGAGATATATATTCATTCACTTCACCATTTCAATTCCATACAGACTAAAGTTTCTGCCAGGTTTATTTGAAGGGCACTAGAATGACCCTGCTGTATTGTGTTTTGCCCTGTGATTACTGTCTCCCGTTATGCTTCTGGTAGCATGTCTATAGAACTTCTCACTAGCACTTTCTAAATGAATAACTGTTTGTTTTATTTCTATTGCTACACGCTTGGGGTCTGGAATTTACAAATTGTGGAGAATATGACATGAATATGACCAGCTGGTTGTGATATCTGTTTGTTATTCAAGTGCATAATAAAGATGAATAATTTCCCTCCTTAAGTAAGTGATACCATGGGTCTCTATTTTCCCAGGCTTGATAATAGAGAAAATAACCAGGACCCAACCTAGACAAGACAATATTTATTAACAATAAGTTACACACATCACTCAGTACACACCAGTTACACTACTAAGAAAGGTCACACTGATATTTCCAATTTTGTGAATTTCAGTGCTTCTGTAGGCCTAGAGAATCCAAGAAGTCAGTCGCTATAATTTAAATATACAATACACTGCAACAAGCCACAGAGAGAGACCTTCATCCTAATAAACAAAATGGATCCTAAACAGGACTAAATCTCCCTCGTTAAACAGATGCTCACTGAAGAATGGGTAACGCTTCCCTGTTCTAAACATACTGTAGGCATCACTAGAAGAGAGATGTTTTAGCCTGCAGATTCCACAATAAAGGAAATCAGAATTTCCACATAAATAAGACAGCAAGCCTTCATGTAGTTACAAGGCTCAGTATCTGGTTCTCCTTTTGTGTTCAAACCACCTGGACAGAATCCAGATGCCAGTTTCAAGTCTGATTGGAAAAGGAGATCCCTCACAGCATCCAGCACAGTAACTGATTATATTTTCCCTCCCCATCTCTCTCCCTATTCTCTTTTATTTCTGCTCTGGTCCATTCCTATGGACAAATGTCAGCCTTGATTATTTATTCTTTTTGATTTGCAGTGAAGTTAATTAACCTCAGTGAATAATTAGAATCATTAATATCATCTTTCGTGTTTCATTGTTTCGTTGCCCATTGACAGCTTCTCAAACACAGGGAAACAATATTTATTTTATGAATTTTACGTAAAGTTTTGTCACCAGCCTGTGTACTTTTAGCTGGTACTGTATAACCTGGTATAAGCTCTCCTGATGGGCTGGATAAACTGACAATTTGTAGTTTTTTTTATGAGTGAAGATCATGAAGGAACATGACCTCAAGTACTCAGTAATCTCAAGGGCACTAAAAATCCCACCCAGTGGCTCTCTTCCGAATCACCAGTGAAATACAAAGCAGAGGACATACAGTAAGTGGTAACTCTGGGGGAGTGAGTTTACGACAGCAGAAAGGAGACATGTTTCTGCAAGAAGGTGGGTGGGAGTGTGGAACAAGCTCACCAGCTCTGTAGTAGCCCGACTTTTGCCAAGAAAGGCTGGACGAGATCGGTGGATCACAAAACTACTACCAAACCGGCTACATGGGTAGAACAGCCTCCTCTCATTTGGAACAGTTCATGGGTTTTAATGTTCTAAGCAAGACCAGGCCTGGTCAGCAGTAGGTCAGTAGTGGGGCAAAGACCTCCAAGAGAAAACATAGTCGCTACTGTGAATGGTGGCGGACCAGTAAGTGGAATGCTGCATGTTGGAGCAGCTAAGAGTATTTGTATTAATACTGACTTTCTGAATTTCTATTCTGAGTCTGTCTCCATTCCCACCCCTCCCCCTGATCTGTGCAATGGCTGCTGTGAAATCCATAAAGAAACATATTATGTACGTCTCATATATCTGAATGAGTGCAGAGCTTTTGTGGAATAGTTACATATTAATGAGTACATATTAATACATATTAATGAGTGACTTCTCTTACTTTAATAATACCAGAATGAAAATGTAAAAATCTCTTTTATTCCAGATTGGAGCACTTGAGAATCATTATTTGTTTAAGCATAAAAGTCATCCAAAAAGGTCAAGAAGAAGTGCAGATCACATCTCCAAGAGGCTGTCAGAAGACGAAAGGGTAAGCTGTTTCAGTCTCTGCGTAGAAGTCACCTGAATCGTTTTTTATTTATTCATCCGAGATGTTATACATTTTGCAAAAAGTCTTGTTTTAATGAACCACACTGCACACAGCATGGTCTGAGTGTCCATTATTGAAGGTCTGGAAAATGTTTTGTCTTTCATCAATGTTTCATCATTCTATTCATGGGCCTTAGCAACTAGTCATCTAAAATTGATCAGCACTTCTATTTCTGAATGAGCAAAAAGTGTCAATTATAACTACAGCATAAATACGCACTGTATGATTTCTGATAATCCATCTTCCTCAAATGCTCCACTTTGTCTTTGCATGAAAATCAAGACAAGGGCATTATTGTGCGGCGCCAAGTAACGTGATTGTTTTCTTTCTAACGCTGGGGCTGGTCGCTCTGATTTAGTGCTACTCTCCATTACACACCTGGTCATACACTCTGAACAATGCAGGTGCGTATCTACACAGATTAGTCCAGGCGGGATGAGCTCTCCAGGCAGAGAAAGCATTGGACCAAGATGTGGTGTTTGATCTGTGATGTGGGGCTGCCAGGTTGCTTGCTGAATGAGGTGGGCTGGAGTCCTTGATTAGTTGTCACCAGTTGCCTGGAGGGGAGGAGGACATTCTCACTAGTCCCATCTGAAAGCCGCATCCTGAATTCCTCTGCCCATCCCTGGCCCACACAGTTCAATACCACACAAATACAGTGTGCACCTCATCTCCCCATTGTGTGCATCCCCTCTGAGTAAACTAATGAGGAATAATTGCATTTGCAGTTTCTGACTATGGGACTGACATTATTTTGCCTGCTGCTCAGGTTCTCACAGACTGAACAGGCCACTGGTTTCAAAATGCTTCATCCTGTCAGCTGTGAAATGTGCGTTTTGCAGGTACACGTTATATCACACGAGTGAGTGATCTCTACAGAAATTTGCTCTCGGGTCTTTTCCTCTGTTACTGTGCACTATCCTGGAAGTTCTTCTGGAGGCTGAGGGCAGCTCCCTCCTCAGATTTCAAAGGAAAAGTGTGAGTTAGTTTCCTTACGCTCCCTGCAAAGATGGTTGTGTTTTGTTACCGATAGAATTAAACCAAACCAAAGAAGGTATCTGCTAATGACTGTGTCCCTTTCCTTCCTTTTAAATCAGGATGAAAGTACTGTGGAGGCAGCACACATTCGCACTAATGAAGCCAGGCTGCTTTCCATAAGAATAAAAACCAGACCTGCAATTACAACACATTTTCATAGATCCAGGCTCTTCCGGCTTTCATCTCTCTTCCTGAATTTATGGAATAAGATTAATAAGCCTGATTCATGTTATCACAAAGCATTTTTGAGAACTAACAATAGCAAACATCTTCTGGTTATTAAAAATACATGCTGTACGCTGAAATGCCTTTTTTCACACTAACACCTGCCAGCCGGACAGTACGTCCGACAGTACACTGGAGCTGTGCTGCTGGTCCTGGTCCTTCCACACAAACGCTCCTGTGAATGAAGGGCTGAACATTGTTCTTCATGAGTGAATGAAATGAAATGGAAGAACATGAATGCATGAGTGAAATGGAAAGGAATCACTGCTGGAAGAGAAGTAACCGATTCTAGCGTATGTTTCAGCGTCTGAGAGCTTTAAGAGCCTGTGTTGCTGTGAGGCAGGGGACTGACAGACATCTGTGTTGGCAGCACTGATATTAGGCAGCCCTGCAGTCAGGATCTGCTGCATCTCAGCAATCATGCATTTCCAGAATGATTTCAGTAACCGAGCAGGAGTCACAAAGGAAACTGTTCCAGTCAGCAGAAAATATTCTCCTTGGGACTTTGTTGTGGGTGAGACAAAGCACGTTTTCAGACCACAGTGATTTTCAATCATTTTACAGAGGTCAGTGCAGATGTAGAGGGGTATCTGAAACAACACTAGATCTGTTGAATAGTATTTATTTTCGTTTCAACTTTTTCTCCTCAAAAAGAATAGAATACATTGTTGTTGACTATTATTGTAATTGCTATTGTTATTACTTGACCTGCTATTACTACAGCCAATCTTCTAATGGCTACTGTAACTGTCAGTCTGCGCTGACTAATAATATTACAATTACATTGCCCTGTCGCACAACACCTGGCACATAAAGGAGCAGACACAAACGCTGATTGAAAATGGGCTCAGGTTGCATGAATAACAGTAGCTCTGTTTTAGAAGGATGGGGTTCCCCTTCTTTAATGGCAGGGCTCCACAAAGAATTCCTCCCAGCAATAGCACTGGAGATGATACACTGGTAACGCGAGGTGCTGACCACCTGGCTGTTTCTAAAATGTCCCTCTCAGCACCCCGCTGTGCTGGCGTGGTGCCCTGTGTCTGCCCCCCTGACGCAGCCCGTGTTCTCTGTGCGCCAGGTGTCCTGGGCGGAGCAGCAGTACGGGAAGCAGAGGAGGAAGCGTGTGGCTCTGGGGGCGTGTGCGGACTGCTCGGTGGAGAAGCTGTTCGATGACCCCATGTGGAATCAGCAGTGGTACCTGGTGAGTGATTCACAGCACAGAGTCTTCTCCTGTGACTCTCTGCATGCATTACAGTCATTCTGGAAGAGTTTTTATAATCTGAGTACAGCCCCCGGTCGACCTCTTGTGTTAACTCCTGCGTGTTTATTCAGAACGCACAAGAAGATTGCTGCGCCGCGTACAGCAGTCTTTCTGACAACGATCATCCCCGCCGTCCTGTTGCTCTGAAGCATCACAAGCTGGCTCTGCAAACACTCCGCACAAGAGGTGACTGTGCCTCCAGCCCAGCATGTGCAGGGCACGCAGATCAAACCCCACTGCGGGAAACTGGATCTATCAGAGATCTAAAGGGACAGGTAGCAGGGGGCTGTGGGAGCTGCTTACGTGTTCACGTCTGGGACACATAGACTCTGTAAGGTCAGCGGCTTTCATTCTGCCCTGAGAGCCAGTGTCCCTGTACCCAGCCTGGGCGGAGGCTGCTAGTGTTGTGAGACCTCTCTCCTCCAGGGTGCGAGTGGTTCTGGGGGATAATGTGCACTGAGGAGACGCTGCTGTCCAGCTGGTTTTACTTTGCCAAGTCTTTTCTCATGCCATTGATTGAGCAGTTGTGATTACCCTGTGAAAAGAAAACATTCTAGAAACACCTGCTCTAAAATACACCGGCACATCAACAGGACAAGAAATGACTTATTTCACATTAGCTGCTATTTATTATAACCCCAGTAGTACTCTAAAATGATATGAAATAGTTTCTGTGGCCTTGGAAAGAATGCATTGTTTCCCAACAGGTGGATTTTTGGCAGGGAGAGAGGGGTAGAGCACCGTTCAGTATATCACACACCTGAAGACATGCCTGCGTCATTAAACCTGTTGACAGGGCAAAACAAGGTCAAACCAGATTTTATTTCTACAGAAAGTTTGTAATTATCATTGTAAGTGCTCTCTCTGTAGTTCTGAAACATCAGTGGGTTTAAATGGCCTCTCTGGAACAGAGCTCAGACTGTGGAGGCGGCTGCTAAGCATGTCGCTCCGTTTCGGCCGTCAGAAGGTGAGTCTCACTCCACCTTTCCCGGAGAGTGGACCTCTCATGGAGTGAAGTCTCCCAGGCTTTCACATACCCTGTTCCCACGGTCACTTCTTTCCCAGGAGCTCACCCGATTGGAAAATATGCAAATGGGAAAATACTGTGCTGCTGTTCTGTGACCCTTGCCCTCTCGTGCGGCGAGCACAAGCTCTATGAGCCACAGAGGGCACCAGGACACTGAAGCCCTCTGGAACAGGGTCTAAATCCAGGAGGAATTTGTCTGAAATGGAGGTTTTTCCTCTTGCTGTTGCTGTTGGTTTTGGTATCTTCCGCATGTTGTTCAAGCCAAAAGAAATGAACCTACAGAAAGTCCCAGGAAGCAGAAAGCACACTCGCATGGCATGCAGTCCCTAGAAACACTGACAGCACATCACCAGGATAACAAGCCTGTCTCTTTCCTATCATTAAGGCATGTAGCAGGGCCATTAAGAAGCCTTTAACAACATGATCTTTGTCCTAATAAAATGAAAGCAGGTCAGTTTCCTAGGAAGTCTGTGATAAGCACACAGTCTGCACTCTGATACCCCCTGCTCCTGCTTATTTTAGTCATTGTTTTCTGTGATGAATAGCATTGATTTATTTTCCTCCTTAGTGCTTTGCGCTTGTCGCAGCTCCAACCTCGGCTCCAGCAGGTTTCAGACGTGTTTCAGACACAGCTTCTCTGTTCCTCAAGCATCTTGATGTTATTCTGACACCTGTCTCCTTCAGCACCCTGCTGCTCCTCCACAGTCCGCCTGGCAGTCGTGCTTGTGGACAGTGCCTGCAGGCAGATGGATCTGATTAAAAGTCTTTAATACCACAGCTCCACGCACTGATGTGTAGGGTAGCTGAGCTCCACTTCCCCAGTCCCTGCCCTCTTAAAGCTCTGTTTCAGACTGAAGCACTCACTGTTTCAATACACGCCAGGATTCTCACTCCAGATTTATGGCAGAAAAACAAACAGAACTGTCATTTGAGACTTTCAAGTCATTTTTATTGCTCTTCCACATTATGAGCTAGCAGCTCTATCACCCTGCAGCTCCCAGCTGGCAGCCCACTGAAGCCCAGCAGCTGTGAGCCTGGCCAGTACCTGGATGGGAGACCATGCTGTAAAAAAGGTGCTGTTCTTTATATGAGACGTAAAAAAGAGGTCCTAACCGTCCAGTAAAAATCATTAAAAATCACAGGGTGCTTCTTGAAAAGAGTAGGGGTGTTACCGCAGTGTCTTGGTCGAATTTCCCCCTGGCCTTTTACAGTCATGGCCTCCTAATAATCCCCATCTCTGAACTGGCTTCATTATTCTCCTCCCCACTGAGAGCTGGTGTGTGGGGAGCATACTGGTGCACTCTGGCTGCTGGCTGCACACTGGTGGGGGTGGAGGGGATCCCCATTACCTGTAAAGCTCTTTGAGTGGAGTGTCCAGAAAAGCACTGTATTATTATTATTGTATGTTTCTGTTTCTCGTCTGTAGGGTTTTCAACACTGATTCAGTGTGAGAATACAAGTCAGAAAAGTATTGATAGATACAGATTTTTTCACAAACACATCTTTCGTGATCCACAATACATTACTGCTGTGCTAGACACCTCCTACCATCTACCTTCAATCCCCTGGAAATGCTTGTCTTGCTGTGTTCCCTCCATGAAAGGTTAGTTAAAATAACATCTCTTGTTCAGATGCTCGATTCAGGCCAACATCAGATTTAATTAGTGCTCTTAGGCTTCAGTTGTAATTAGGGGTGGTAATTAAAATGTCTTTTAAGTGCAGTCATGTTCTTTCCCTAACGTCAGCGGTTGCAGCAGAGGAAATGACCAGAACTGATTCTGTCACACGTGCCTGCCAGCTCTCATTCGAGTGCAGTGCCTGTGTCACAGGCTGCCTCTTGACAGTGTGACTCATGGCTGCCTCACGACACGAGACCCTGGCTGTTTTCAGGACGGCAGCAGATAGCTTGTGGTATGCACGCAGCACAGACATTCAACAGGGGAGAGTCAAATTTCAGAGACTAGAACAGCCTGTTGATAATGTAATGTAATCGGATATTGATACATTCACACTGCTTGCTTTTAAAAAACATTTGTGATTCACCGATGAGGGTGACAGACAGTGGGCCTCCTGGAACATCATGACAAGTAAGCCACTCTGAAGCAGGGTGAGGCTGAGGCAGGTATTACAAGGCTCTTGGGGATTTGTGCCAGTGCTGATAGCCCTTTCTGCACTCATTTAATGAGTCAGTGAGTCCTACAGTGGTCTGGCAGTCATTGCAGAAAGGTTCTGTTCAGGTGTTTGCTAATATATGTGCTATTGAACAGAACAAACCCAGGCATGACAGACACAGGCTTTTGACAAATCATTTCCTTTTACAAAGAAAAAGCGAACCCCCAGTTGAAATATATTAGATTCATTTACTTTATTTTTTAATTGGATTTGCTTGTATCCGAAGGGTATAGCCTGCCCACTCAGGCAACTTACCAGAGATGAACAGACTTTTGAAAGAGACCTGCAGCTGCTCGGACTGTATTAACGGTCCTAAAGTGTGGATTTCGGCCTTCAGGTGCTGAGACTCAGGGCCTGGTGTGCTACCATCAGTGCATAAAATCACACCACATTTGGTGCAGTGACTGCTGAAATATCTAGTCTTTCCCTGACACTTCTATCTAAACAATATTTTACAGCTAAGTGTTTAAGAGAAGCATTATATCTGACACCTGTCTCCTTCAACACCCTGCGGCTCCACCTGGGATTTTAAACCCACAATCTTCCCATTTCAGGTCCAACACCCTGACCATTAGTATATTTCTACACTGCAAACGACATGGTTGCTTAGTAAAACTTTAATTTGACTCGATCTTGTTACTGTGTGTGCAGTAGCATTCGTGAAAGTTCTTCTTGAAGAAATGCTCTGTATGATACTCATTTTCACACTGCTTGGACAAATCCAGCCTATTCCACATCGTCTCTGAGCGCCATAGTGGAGCACACACCTGTTTCAGACACAAACGCTGAACGTGATGTGGAAATGGGCTGCCTGATTGCCAGGGAGTCTGTGCTGTAGTGAAGCGGGCAGCACACAGTGTGACAGTCCGCATCATCTGCCCACTCTTCCAGCTCTGGGCTAATATTCCCAGCTAGCAGCGGCAGTTATTCACCTTTTGAGCTGCAACCATCACCCAGATGATCTCAGGAGTGGTAATATTTTCCACTGCTCTCCCCGACAGGAGCACTCTTAACTTGCTACGACAGCTGCACTCTTGTCAAATGCACAAAAATTCATCAATCTTGGACAAGGCGTGAGAAATATTAGAAATCTTGAGAACCAGGCACAGATGGAAAAACAAAACACATTTTGGAACCAGACCTTGAAGTTCTCAACCCAAAGGGTAGTGGGAGTGCACAACAAGCCACCCACCCATACTGTCGAAGCTGATACCCCAAAACCTCTAAAAAGAGCAGCTGGATGAGTACATCAGATCAATAGGCTGCTAGCAACTCGCAGACAAAACAGTCTCTTCTTCTTAAGTATATTTATGTATGACACATATCTTTGCTAATTTATTTTGCTGACACTTTTATCCAAAGCAATTAACATCTTCAGCTGGTTGCAGATGTTCATAGAGCAATGAGGGTGATCGGGGTACCTGGCTCAAGGGCATGACAACAGTGTTTCACCTGAGATTTGAACCCATGACCGTCCAGTGTACAAGTCCAGGACCCTGACCACTGCTCACACTGCAGCCCTGCCCAGCGGTTTGAGAGACAGGAGGTTTTCAGCTGCCAGGCAGCTGTAATCTGCTCTGCTGGCTGTCTCACAACATCCTTCTTCACCACAGTCTGCTCTCTGGGGATACTGTCTCATTTTCTTGTGCATTGCAACAGATATATCATCGGCTCTATAGTTTTCAAAACAAAAGGCAGGCTGGAGATTGGATACAGCATGAGCTGCCTGCTTAATCATTGTGCTCTGAGAGTGCAGGCTGAAGTAGCTGGAGCATTCATAATTTAATCAAAAATCTTTTTTTCAAGTGTTGTCATGGAGAAGAGGAACTATGGGGGATGAGGCGTGCTCGTTACACTGTGGCCTATTAAGTCTTTGATTGCTTTGCTGAGCGATATGCTTTGCCGTGAGAGCCAGTGCAGGAATCTTCGTGCGAGGGAGGAAACTTTTCCCGTCTGTGAAAATGTTGCCTCATGGTGGGTTTTAGATGTGAGTGTGTGTGTGAGTGGTGTGGCGGTGGGTCTGTGGGAGTATGGGAATGTCTGTGGGTGGGGTGGTTGAGTGTGTCAGTGTGGGAGTGGGTGTGTGTTTGGGTAGGGTTAGGGTGTGTGTGAGTGTGGGGGTGGGTGTGGGTGTGTTTGAGTGGGAGAGGGTGTGGATGAGTGTGGGAGTGGGTGTGGGTGTGTTTGAGTCTGGGTGTGGGTGTGGGTGTGTTTGAGTGTAAGAGTGCGTGTGTGTTTGAATGGTGTGAAGGTGCATGTGTGTGTTTTTAGTGTGTGTCTGGGTGCAAATGTATTAATGTCAATGTGGGGAACAAGTTTTTGTTCCTAACAAACAGAGGATGTCACAATGTCCTCACAACCATTGAAAGCTGAAAGCTACAAACCTTCCACCCCCATTCCAGCTTCACAAGAAGCCTTAATTTCCCTATGTACTCCTATTTTCTGTGGCTCACCATCTGCAAGGAATTTCCCGATTAAAACAAATGCAGTGCAATAGCTACAGTATGCACTGCAGTGAATGGAGAAACAAGCTAGCTGGCACTCCACTGTAAAAGCTGGCTTCTGCAGGCTGGAGCAATAAATCATCTTTCTCAGACAAAATGTCTTCATGCTGTTCAAGGCTCTGTGTGGAGAGCAGAAGGGCAGCATGGGAGACGTCCTGTCAGACTGATCCCTCCACAGAACAATGAGATTCTGGTGACTCATAGCCTGCGGCAGTTCTCTGCAGATACGTGAAGAAGAGGGCTCTGTGTGTGAGTGTGTGTGCGGCTATGAATCACCCAGATCCTTGGATAAAATAATACCTCTCGCTGATTTCAATTATCTGGGGACTAATTGAATTGCCTCGCACTCCAAAACCTTCAAGGAGGTCAGAGGTCAAAAAGCTTCTGCTGAATAAAAGGGTGCTCAGGATAACTAGGTGGCAATATCCGCGCTGCTTATTATTCCATTACCTCTGCGTGTTGACTGACACGCTGTGGGATAGATGTCTTGTATTAGACTCAGACACACTGAAAGAACAGTCTCTGTTTGGAGCTCATCAGCTTGACAGCACAGAGAAAGATGTTTTGAGGTGACTGTGCTCACAACAGGATGGCGCAGTGGGTAGTGCTGCTGTCTTTCTGCTCCAGGGCCCTAGGGCTCCGTTTGGGCTTAGGGTGCCTGTCTGTGTGGAGCTTGCACGTCTTTGCCATGCTTGCCGTCTTCTGCATTTGCCTCCTGCTTCCTGCTTCTCAGAAGGTTTGACCGGCCCTTTCTGGATCGTACAGCTCAGGACAGTTAGTACCTGGGGTTTTCCCTGTGCTGCTTAGGGACACATGGCAGTTCTTGACTTGAACTCTTGAAAAATGACACATTTTTATACATTTATATTTATATTTGTGGGTGTAGGTTCACCACCTGCCTGATAAGGATAGTCTTCCTACCTGTTGTGTCTCTCACAAGATTCCCAGTGTACTCCCAGTGTCCAGCAGTCTTCTTGACAAAGCAGGCGCTGGACACTTTCTGGACACAGGGCTCTGCCATCTGCAAAGATTCTTCTCTTGGTTCACTTCGCCTTTTTCTTTCCTGTTTCATTCAAGCAAGATACCAGGACCTCCCCCTCCCTCCCCAAGCTGGACCTGCACGTCATTCCCGTGTGGAAGAAGGGGATCACGGGGAAGGGCGTGGTCATCACCGTGCTGGACGACGGGCTGGAGTGGAACCACACCGACATCTACCCCAACTACGTAAGACTGCCTTTGCCCGGGGCTGGGAGCTCACACAGAGGAGCCAACGCCAGGCTCCGGCCATCGCCATGTTCGCGGTTCCTTAGCCCTCGTGCTGCTGCAGTAATCAGCCCAGAATGACTGCTGAGAAAGCACGGATCTGTTCCCCAAGCCTGAGCGCCAGTGTGTCCACACAGCCGCCCCTGCAGCGCGACACTCCCACGCAGCTCAGCATGACAGCAGAGCAGAGTGAAGAAACCGAGCGGCGCGGTCAAGCCAGTGAGAAAATAAAAAAAGCTTCTCTTGACTAATTAGGCTCTTTAATTAATCAGAGTGAACTGAGTCACAGAGCCCTATGCATCACGCTATTCATTAATTTGCCAAGCTTTTAATAAATGGTTGTAAATAATTATGCATAAAATGAGATTTAAAAGATTATTTTTTTAATCTTCTTAATAGAATTTTTCATTGTGTGCAGCCTTAAATGACATGGTCTTTAGCATTATGGAAAGAGCAAGGAAATTATAATTCCGTTCAAACTCCTTGGTCATCATGTCACAGTACATTCTTAGATCTGGACACGCTTTGCATTGCTACTGTGTTAAAATGTTATCACACTTTTCTTATCAAACACGTACCAGGACCAGGAGTTGAAATTTTTAGGGGCAGAGCAGTAGCACTGTGGCTAAGGATCTGCCCCTGTGGCTAGAAGGTTGCCAGTTCAAATCCCACAGCTGGTCCCTGAACCCCAATTGCTAAAGGGGTGCTGTATAAATGGCTGACCCTGAACTTCTCTCCCAGTCTGTGTCTCATGGAGAGCAAGCTGGGATATGTGAAAAGACTAATTGTATGCAATAAATTGTATATGACTAATAAAGTGATCTATCTACTTGGGTGAAAAATGCATTTGTTCCAAATCAGGTCAATCAAAATTGACAGGCATTTTCTTTTGTTTAGGAACCTGAGTGCTACCCTGAGCTCGTGGTCACATCAAGATTCCTGACACAAAAATGGCCAATTGTGCTCAGCTGCACAATTGTTCTTGATTGCTGTCAGCAAATCAGAATGAATTAGGACAGCTGAAAATTGTATTACTGAAATGCTTGGTGCCTTGGTTCTCTGTATGGTGTGCTTGTACACAGACTCTGGTTGTATTTATTTATCTGACTGATACCATTGTCCATGACACGGTTTTGGCAATATTATATAAAAGGGCCTAATTTAATATTTGTCGTTTTATTTAAAAGGGTCTTGTTGAAGTCCGGTGTTTGTAGTAGAAAAGGAATGAATGTGAAGATAGAAAGTTACTGGTCTAAAGAGGCCGATACCGTTCCAGACATGCGCAGTGTACTTTTATGCATTTTCTTTTGCATTATAAATATCAGACTGAAAAGTTTACAAATGCAGCAAAAGGTTTTAAAAAAACTATTTGACCTCTGAGAGGATTAGTCACAGACAAGGGAATGTCGAACTGCATGTATTTAACAAAGTACAAACACAGCACTGAGAAACAAGACAGAGGAGGAAATGCAGAGACAGATCTTCACCACATTTTTCTTCCCTTTTCGATTTAGGATCCAGAAGCCAGTTATGACTTCAATGACAACGATCCAGACCCTTTCCCTCGATATGACTCTACCAATGAAAATAAGTGAGTAAGAACAATCCTTGTACCATGTACTCAAGTCTGACATACAGTACGTACCCTCACTGACACGGGAATGAAAAACATCATATAACAGAATGAGTGGCAGACTGGACAGAGAGTCTTAAGACATCTAGGATTGGTATCCTACAATAAAACAGCACTGTTATTGCATTGCACAGTGCAAAAGCCATATTTGTCCTTAATAATTAAATTCCGTAAAACACTAAATTCACACATATTCACATCTCTAAGTGTCCCTCTTAATAAAATCAGTCAAAAACAAATTTGCAGTCACATTCTGCCTTTTGGAAGTGGAACTATATAGTGGCCTCCAAAGGGTCCTGTTTCCCTGAGGCACAAAAAGAAGGATACACATTAATCATGGTTAATTTTCTTACCCGAAGACTGTAGGAAAGTGGGGCAATGCTAATGTCAAAGTTTTTTAAGAAGGACACATTAATATATCTTCACAAGATATGATGTTTTTGTTCCTGTTTCGTCTAGAGTAGTAAAAAATCTGGAGGGCGCTGTGTATGTGAATGTGGTTTAATTGTGTGTTGCTAAGAAAATCTCAAACATTCTTCCCTGGTGTATGCCTACAAAAGACGTTTGGAAAAAAATGGTTCTCTCATCTCATCCTATTTAGTTTATGGACCTTAAGATGCAGCTGGAAAATAAATTTGATTTCAAGTGTAATGATGTCAGAGTGAAATGGAAATATGGTGAACACAGCGGCTTCAAATTCGCTGGTTTGCTGGTTTTATTTTAATGTGATTTTGCCCCGGATCTGTACCTCGGACAATGCGCCCAATTAGCTGACTCACCAGGCGTCAGCACTCAGTGCTGCTTCCCAGCGCACCTGTGCGCACCTCTCAGTGAGTCAGGCCAAACAAACCGGCCTGCGTCTCCAGGGGGACCGAGCACTCTTCCTGCTCTCAAAGGCCGGAACCGACGATCTCTGCATCACAACAGGAACAGAAAAACAAAGCAGAAGTGACAGCGATTACAGAGTGTGGACAAAAATGGAGAACCCTGATACGTCATCATCACTCTTCGGTGATACTGCCGATCTGCACACCGTAAAAAGCTGAAGTTTTAGAGCCTGGATTCCGTTTTTAAAACCAGAGAGCCTCACAGTCCAACAACTGTCTGAGGAACTGACTCAGACGTACTGCTGGTTGGCCCGGTCTCACACTGAGACAGGTGCAGTACAGAGTAACAGCAGCTCGTGGTTAGTTCTCCTTTCTCTACATCGAATGGCTCCATAGGAACAAAAACAATTTCAAATTAGAATAAAAAAAATAAAGATGGCACTGTATGTCTAGGGCCGATATAACAATAACATGAATCGGACAGAAAACACATTTTCCAGCACTTCAGTTTGAAAGAAATCTGTTTTAAATATGTTTTTCTGTATGAATGTTTCTATCAGTGTAAGTACGCGCTCTATGTGAGCTCAGGTTAATTGGGTTCTGTTTTCAGCTGTGTGGTGACATCGACAGAGGGGCGTTAACGCACAGAACACGCGTGTCCAGGACCCGGTGTTGCTCTGTGTCACGAGTCTCAGGAGCGGAGCGCTCTCTGTGTGGCGTGGGACCCTGTGTGCTGATGCCCACGACCGCGGCAGCAGTGCTGTGTTGTGTTGTGTTGTGTTGAGTTGTGTTGTGTTCCCTCAGGCATGGCACCAGGTGTGCGGGAGAGATCGCCATGCAGGCAGACAACGACAAGTGCGGCGTGGGGGTGGCCTACAGCTCGAAGGTGGGAGGTGGGTGTGACCGAGGTGCGAGACGATACAATGCCACATCATGGAGGATGGGGTCGGCACACGCGCCTGTCTGGCTCTTTCCCAAGTAGATCGCGAGGCTTGCTGGATAATACAAAAAATACCAATGAAAGAAATAGCCTGTCCTCGGACGGGAAAATATTCTGAGGCATTTTGCCCACAGAAATAAATCAATCAGAAGAATTTACTTATTGAAATATTGGGGAAAAAAGTGTCTAAATGGCTGGACTGATCCAACTATCTGACAGGTTGCTCACGTAAACCAACCCAAAATATATACATCTGTATTTGTTTTTCTTTAATTTTGCCTGTGCACCACTATGCCAAACAGTAGGAAAGTTCAGGCCTGGTGTGCGACTGCAGCAGGTGACACATCACCTGGCTCAGCGGAGCAGACTTTGCCTGGGTTTTTGACCTGTGAGTTGCGATTAAACAACATGGCTCATAGTTCAAGCTACTGTAGCTCACTTCTGATTCTCCGGTATCCTCTGCGCCCAGTGTGATTCCCCAGCCGGGGTAGTTACTCCACAGGGCACACAGCGGCGTGCAGCAGGTCAGAGGGGGGTGTTGTGAGTCCTGCGCAGTCAGGAGGCACAGCGAGCTGCAGTAGCAGCTGTCAGCAGTGGCTGGACAGGTTGGGGAGTCAGTGGAGAGGCTTGGTCTGAGCAGCTCAGCCCAGTATCTGAGATTTGAAAATTCAGCCCAGGGGAGGACTGAACATGGGGTCAGTCATAGAGACAGTGCTAATACATAAAGTCCAATCAGAGATACTTTACCTTAAAATCCGCCACATTGTGAGCATTTTAGTATTGTGCAAGAGACTCGCTCTTAATAATGATATTGCAGGTACTGGTTCCCTCCTAGTTCGGCTCAATGGATTCGTAAAGATACATAAAGTTTGCAGTTTCCCCTGACTTCACCTGAAGCTGGTGCTGTATTTGTAAAAGCACAGCTCGGAAGAAGACTAAGAAACCTTTCCTTTACTTTTGTCAGTTTTCTTCTGTGGGGATCAGAAGCTGTAACATGGAAATGCTAGTTTTTGGGTGCGGGCATCCACAGTTATAGCAGGGAAAGCAAATTTCTACTGTCAGGCAACTCAAGATGATGAGATTTGTCCTGCTTTTGTAAAACAGGCAGAGAGGGCACAGCCCTGTGATTTGCTGAGCTGGTGCAGGTCAGGGAGGGAGTTTCTGTGAGGCTTCGTGAGTTCAGAAGTGAAAGCAGTGTCTCACCTGGGCTGGACTCTGTTCCCCAGGGATAAGGATGCTGGATGGGATTGTGACCGATGCTATCGAGGCCAGTTCAATTGGCTTCAACCCAGAGCACGTGGACATCTACAGCGCCAGCTGGGGCCCCAACGACGATGGGAAAACAGTGGAGGGTCCTGGACGCCTGGCTCAGAAGGCCTTCGAGTACGGCATCCAGAAGGTAAGACCCCCACAGGGCAGCTCTGTGTGTCTGCAAAGGCCTCCAGCACAGCAGATTACAGTGAAAGTCACAGGGAATCGGTTCTCCAGAGCAGTCATTCTCCAGGAGAGTCAGACTCCAGAACAAACTGGAGAAACTGGGGCAGAGTGGTGGCTCTGTGGCTCAGGATCTGCGCCTGTGGCTGGAAGGTTGCCGGTTTGTATCCCGCGGCCGGCAGAGGAATCCTACTCCATTGGGCCCCTGAGCAAGGCCCTTAACTCCAGCTGCTCCAGGGGTGCTGTACAATGGCTGACCCTGTGCTCTGATCCCCAGCTCTTTCCCTGTCTGTGTCCCATGGAGAGCAAGCTGGGGTCTGTGAAAAGACAAATTCCCAATGCAAGAAATTGTATAAAGTGATCTTAAACAGCTCATGGAATCCTCTGTAAAGATCAACCATGGATTTTCAGGGTTGGATTGTGGACTCTTGGACTTCTGCATTCTCCTGCTTTTGGTTTGAGGTGCTGCAAGCTACATCTCGTGCTTTCAGTGTGCATCCCTGCTCATTTTCTGCAGCCTAGATTTCTAGTCAAGTTGAAATTCTTATAAACTGGGTTATTTGGAGGGATTGGGGGGAGTGTATAAGAACTGTGAACAAATGCAAACAATCATTCCCCTTAGAGTCACTTGGAGATACATGAATAAACAAGATCTCATTTTTAAATGCCTTGAATAACTTTTAAGTTTGCAGCTGAAAAACATCAGGCCCTGCTGTAGAACAGGGATACATGTCTCCAGGAGTCAAGTCCGCTGGCTCTTCAAAGTTAGCAAATTTGTTCTTGCAAAAACCCTGGCAGTAAGAGTCTACACTAGCGGGGCAGAGAGATTAAGAAGTAACTCAAAGCTCCTGGATTTGGGGGACCAGGTCTCTCCCTCAGGTATGGTGGTTTGGTTCAGTCGGGATCAGTTTTCACCAGAGCTCGTCCGGGGGCTCCAAGACACTCGGGGCTCCAGAGCTCATCTGGGGGCTCCAGTGCACTCGGGGCTCCTGAGTTCATCTGGGGGCTCCAGTGCACTCGGGGCTCCTGAGCTCCTCTGGGGGCTCCAGTGCACTCGGGGCTCCTGAGCTCATCTGGGGGCTCCAGTGCACTCGGGGCTCCTGAGCTCCTCTGGGGGCTCCAGTGCATTGGGGCTCCTGAGCTCCTCTGGGGGCTCCAGGACACTCAGGGCTCCTGAGCTCGTCTGGGGGCTCCAGGACACTCAGGGCTCCTGAGCTCCTCTGGGGGCTCCAGGACGCTCAGGTCTCCTGAGCTCGTCTGGGGGCTCCAGGACACTCAGGTCTCCTGAGCTCGTCTGGGGGCTCCAGGACACTCAGGTCTCCTGAGCTCGTCTGGGGGCTCCAGGACGCTCAGGTCTCCTGAGCTCGTCTGGGGGCTCCAGGATGCTCAGGGCCTGTGCTCGGTCTTGCTTGTGTGTGGCACAGGGCCGGGGAGGCAAGGGCTCCATCTTCGTCTGGGCCTCGGGGAACGGCGGGCGCCAGGGGGATAACTGCGACTGCGACGGGTACACAGACAGCATCTACACCATCTCCATCAGCAGCGCCTCGCAGCAGGGCCTGTCGCCCTGGTACGCCGAGAAGTGCTCCTCCACGCTGGCCACCGCCTACAGCAGCGGGGACTACACCGACCAGAGAATAGTGAGCTGTTCCCCGCGCCCTCCGCCTCCACCCCTGTACTGCCCCCTCTGCCCCCTCTGCCCCTTTACTGCCCCTCTGCTCCTGTACTGTCCCCCCTGCCCCCTCTGCTCCTGTACTGCCCCCTCTGCCCCTGTACTGCCCCCTCTGCTCCTGTACTGCCCCCTTTTCCCCCTCCACCCCTGTACTGCCCCCTCTGCCCCCCCTGCCCCTGTACTGCCCCTCTGCTCCTGTACTGCCCCCCCTGCCCCCTCTGTCCCTGTACTGCCCCCTCTGCCCCCTCTGCCCCTGTACTGCCACCTCTGTCCCTTCTGCTCTTTCTGCCCCTGTACAGCCCCTGTATAGCTCCTGTACAGCCCCCTCTGCCCCCTGAGCCCCTGTACTCCCCCTGGCTGTGAGTCTCCACACTGCTCCCTGGACTGGAGAGCAGGGGCCTGGTGTCAGCCCAGGTCACGGCCTCACGTGAAGCTGTATCAGCCGAAACCCTGTGACACAGCGAGCCTCCAGTCCTGCACTGCCGCTGCTGGGGGAGGCTGTGGCACAGGCGCCCAGCTCAGCTGAGCTCTGATCCCGGCTCCCACTTTGGTGTTTCAGACGAGCGCCGACCTGCACAACCAGTGCACCGAGACGCACACTGGCACCTCCGCGTCCGCGCCGCTGGCCGCCGGGATCTTCGCTCTCGCCCTGGAGGCCAAGTAAGAGAGCAGACTAGCTCCCCTCGCCTCGCCCTGCCCTCAGAAATCTCCCATTTTCATTGCTTAAAGAAATAATTAGTTTTAATGAGAGCTTAGGAGAACAAAGAGATAATGATTAAAGCTTTTGAATTCGGAGGATAGTTACAGATATATGAGACTTTTCCTCTGGGGGTACTTCTCCTACAACTGAAGTTCTCCTGCTGCCCAGTTCTCAACACTGCAGTGCAGGGCGACCTCAGCTTGGCTCCTGGGGGCTCCCAGTCACTGAAGGCAGGGGACGACTTAACTTCACTGGACCCCAAGATCCACATCTCACACATTTTTCAAGTTATCTTTTTATGCAACGAACGTGATTCAGAATGTAGGTTAGCACACTGTGAGCTAGGCGAATGAGTCAGTCAGGTCGCTGTGAGCTGTGGGAGAGAGAAGCCTGAAGGCTCTGGCGGGGCAGTGGTGACCCCAGCAGGGCCGCCGGGCCTGTCTGACTCCTGTCTGACTCCTGCCTGACTCCTGTCTGACTCCTGTCTGCCGCTGCTCCTCTGTGCCTGGCTGCAGCCCCGACCTGACCTGGCGTGACCTGCAGCACCTGGTAGTGTGGACCTCGGAGTACGACCCCCTGGCCAACAACCCGGGCTGGAAAAAGAACGGTGCCGGGCTGATGGTCAACAGCCGGTTCGGCTTCGGCCTCCTGAACGCCAAGGCCCTGGTAGACCTGGCTGACCCGCAGGTGTGGACGCACGTGCCGGAGAAGAAGCAGTGCATCGTCAAGGACGAGACGTTCGAACCCAGGTACCCGAACAGCTCTCCCTCTCGCAGGCATGCTGCAGACTGGGGCAGGGCGCTGTGGGTCAGGCTGGCAGAATTTGGAAATGAACGGCGGTGAGACCGGCCACGTCCGGTCTCTAGAGTTACCGATCGCAGTCATCGTTCTCATTCTCATTGCCCTGGGATATTACTGTCTGGGGAAGGCGCTGTGAGGCCGCAACGCTGACCCGGGGCCCTGGGTTTGATTCCTGGGCTCTGTCTGTGTGGAGTTTGTATGTTCTTCCTGTGTTCGTGTGGGTGTCCTCCCACAGTCCAGAGACAGACTGGTATGGTAGTAGGCTGTTGGGAAAACTGGCCTTGGTGTGAGTGTGTGTGTGTCCTGTGAAGGACTGGTGTCCCATCCAGAGCGTGTCCTGACTTGTGGCAGAATAGGTTCTGGCAACCCGGAACTGGATAAAGTGGCTGCAAAAATGGATGGATTTCTGTCTGGGACCCGTGCGCCACTCCACTGTGCTGCTAACGTCAAAAAGAATTCGTTTTGCAAACACTTACGACAGCACATTGTGGAGTTGTGAAGTTATTTCATGTGGAAGCACAGAAAACAGAAGGAAAACGGTGGAAGACGAGGCAAGCTGGTGCTAATATATAGTAGGAAACTGTGGTGAATTACTGTGCAGTTCACCACAATAATCCGATGTGATTGTGCTGCTTTCCAGTAGAGCTGCACAGATCGTGTCATGATATGTTTGCAACGATGTCTGAAACAAAATAGAATCAGTAATTAATCTGTGATTGGTGTATTGATTGGGTGATTACAGTGTGGGAGTGTCACTGTAATCACTCAGATCTTACAATTGAGCCTGTTTACTCAATTACAGAGTGAAGCAGCTGCTGAACACTCAACACTGACTCAGTCTGACTCAGTCTTTTCTGGGTGACACATGCTAAGTTTTGGAAGAGACAGTTTTGGTTTAAAATTGGTCCAGCTTGATGCAATTAAATTCCGTCTTGCATCTGCACCAGCATATTCGTGTTTTGTTAGTAATCAAACAGTTCTATAAATATAGAGCTATAAATTTCATTTCAGCTGTGAATAGGGTGGTATGGTGGAGCCCTGGGGTGCTGTCTGTGTGGAGTTTGTGTGTTCTCCCCATGTTTGTGTGGGTTCCTGCAAGGTGCTTCGGTGTCCTCCCACAGTACAAAGACACACTGAGGGATAATTGGCTTCTGGGAAGACAAGTACAGTATCTGTGTCTGTGTGAGCCCCTCACTGGGACAGACGCCAGTTCCTTGCAGCCATGTGTTGGATCAAGCAGTTGGAGAATGGGTGGATCGATAACTGTCTGTGTGTGTTTTATACAGTTTTGAAACTGGGCTTTCCTACCCCTGCCTATACTATGATACTATTACTAAACCCCTACTGCTGTATTTTCATAATTCATGCCTATTACAAACCAGTTTTAGATGTAAAGTGGTGTTGTGTCACACAGTACACGCACAGTTTTAAGAGGAATAAGGAATGTTTCTGGAGACAACAAAGGGCCCTACTTTGCAGACATCACAGATCCTGCCTGGAGGCCCTTCGGCTGGCAGGTGGCACGAGTGTCTTGACTGCCAGGCAGGCAGAATGGGTAACTGGGTCTGTGACCCTCCTTAAGCTCGCTGCTCTGCCACAGCAAAATCCCTCTATACAGTTTACTGTCATTGGCTCTGCACATCTCCTGACGTACCTTCTTCTGAGCACCTTCGATGTCTTTTTTGTTTAATAAAAGAGCAATTCTCCTTTCGCAGAACTGAAAATACTGAAACAGCTCTTAGAGTCGAGGCAGGTATTTCCCACGTGGGCCAGTGGAAACTATAATATTTGTAAACCCCTGGCAGTGCATTTCTCAGCTGCATGCCAAACAGCTCCTTCCAGAGCGGCAGAATCTGTTTCCACGCATTCATTTGCCTCCCTTGTAATTACATGGCGTAATTATGCTCTTGAGTTAATATGAGCACCACTGTGAATCCCAGTCTTGTTTGCCAATAGCAGTCTTACAATTGCTGTTACACCACCAGCATAAAGCCTTCATATTCTGTTTCATTTCCTCTCCGTTTCCCTATAGACAGACATTGGGTTCTGTTATTCAACAAACAGGTCAAGTCCCCCTGATCTGCCATCTGTAACTGTAACTGTTCACCGGAACAACAGGGATAAGCCTGTTTCAGGTGGCAGCACATGGCCTGCACTTGCCAGGTGTAACCCAGAGAGAGAGGGATGTACTGTAGCAGGCATCGTGCTTCAGCTGTTGTTGTTGGAAGAACCACAAATCCTGGCACTGAAAGAACTGGTGCTGAAGAGCTTACAGATTTCGAGGTATGATTATTCCAGGACAGGCACTTGCAAACGTGGTGAAGATTGTAAACAAAGCAGTCAGTTAGAGTTTAGGTTTGCTGCATGGACTCTGATCTGTGGCAGGATCTGTCTGTTTGTCTCCCTGTGTCTAGACAGCTGTCCACTCCAGCTGTGAATCTTCATACATTCAGGCACGTGGATCTAGTTGTAGATATGGCCAGACAGAGGCCAGACAGAAGCCTGAGGCTTTGCTTTTTTTGGAGTGAGCCTCTCTCAGCCCCTCCGTATTCCTGGATGATGAGCAGTGACTGCTTGAGCGATGGTGGGCCTGTACTGTGATCATGCCACCCTCTTGTACAAGTGTGCAGAGGTGCACAGTGAGGGAGTGTCTCATATAGTACATGCACAGTTTTAAGAGCTGGCCTGAGCCCTGCTGTCCCAAGCCCTGAGGAGATGGAGGTCTCTGTGGAAAAGCAATGACTGACCGATTGGCTGCACAGAGAGGGCGGGACGCATGTCTTTCTCTGGCCCTGGCCAGTCCAGCGGCCAGGCGGCTCTGCGGAGACACAACTGCAGCCTGTGCATGCAGCCCTGCGCCTGGTCTGTCACTGGCACACTGCAGCCCCACCCTGCCTGCTGCTCGCTCTTTAACAGCAGCATGAGCAAGCATCTGCCTCACAGGAGAGGGAATCAGAGGCAGAGCTTGCTTAGCTAGGAACAACCAAGCCAGTTACAGGGGCAGACTGACCTCCTCTCGTGTGAAGTCTGGCTGATATTTCTGGATGCTGTCAGTTTTTTCTGGTCTTAAACTGTTGCTCTGGAATTGGCATGGTGGACCCTAGGAAGGTATTGCAGTCTGCATCCTGTCTGTCAGGACCTGCACTACTGCGCCCGGTGCCACTGGCGTCACTACAGTGGAAACTGTGTGGGAGAATCCTCAGGGGAGCACGCTGGCCAATCAGTGCTTGCTGGCCAGCTCTCGGGCAGTTAACACACCTCATGCCTGAATGATTTTATACCTTCTGGGCAAACAGAAAGGCAAGCCAGTGGGCCATGCCATCTCTATTCACCCTAGAGCTCCCATCCTGAAGGACGCTCAGGTCTGTCACAGCCCCGAGAGAATGCACACACAGCGGGGCGACACCGTCCGCCACAGCCCACAGACCAGATGTGAAACTTGTTTTTCTGTAGAAATTTGTAAATAGCAGAAAGCACCCGTAAACTCCAAACGATACACAATCACTTTGACAGCTTGCAGAACAAAGCAAAGCCACTAATTCCATAGGATTGCAGGGTTTTGTCCCCTTCCTGTGCAGGAAGGGGAAATCTGTTAATTCACTGAGAGAGATTAACCCAAATTCTCAAAGAGTCATTTGGACATCATTTGCTTTTATTTTTTCCAGGGTTTTAAAGGCTGCTGGTGAGATCGCCATTGAAATCCCCACTAAAGCCTGTGCCGGGCAGGAGAACTTCATTAAGTCCCTGGAGCATGTGCAGATGGAGGCCAGCATTGACTACACCAGGAGGGGAGACCTGCACATCACTCTCACCTCACCCTCAGGTACGGGGTCACGGAGGGGTTGCCATGGAGACAGTTGCTAGGGCTTATTGCCTGTCCTGCGGGTAACAGCTAAATCTCTCAAACAGCCTTTAGAGACTAGACAGCATCTTGGCCTTCCTTCTGTACGACAGTGACCTTATGTCACTATACAACAGCAATAGTTTGAAAAAATTAATGACAATTAATGAATGAATGACATTGACTAATATTAAGTTATGAACTTAAAAATAGCTGATAAGGACCATCATGACACACTGATAGAAATTTTTAAATTATTTTTAAAAAGTGAAATGATTACTAAATTCTCTCCATAGAGTCTATAGCAAACGTTTGGGAGGAAGACTAGAGCCTAATATGATGATGTGGACAGGTGTTGACAGACGTGGACAGATATATACAGACAGACGTGGACAGATATATACAGACAGACATGGACAGATGTTGACAGACGTGAACAGTTGTGAACAGGTGTGGACAGATATATACAGACAGACATGGACAGGTGTGGACAGACGTGGACTAGTGTGGACAGATGAATACAGACAGACGTGGACAGACGTGGACAGGTGTGGACAGGTGTGGACAGGTGTGGACAGATGTATACAGACAGACATGGACAGGTGTGGACAGACGTGAACAGGTGTGGACAGATGTATACAGACAGACATGGACAGGTGTGGACAGACGTGGACAAGTGTGGACAGATGAATACAGACAGACGTGGACAGGTGTGGACAGTGTGCCGGGCAGCAGCAGTGAGCAGTGTGTCCATTCGTTTAGAAAGCAGCTCTGGGCTCGAGAGAGTGAGCTGGTCAGCAGGTAAGACATCAGATGAAGCAGCACACCTCTCTGGCGTCGCCCGGCCTTGTGCTCATTTCGCCTCACCGCTCCTCTGTGCTCTCCTGCCGCCAGGCACCAGCACGGTCCTGCTGGCCGAGAGGGAGCGCGACACCTCCTCCAGGGGCTTCAGGAACTGGGACTTCATGTCCGTGCACACCTGGGGGGAGGACCCTGCCGGCACCTGGACGCTGAAGATCGCGGACATGGTGGGTCCCGGCCCGAGCTCCAGCAGGCGCTGCGCAGAGCCCTGTGAGAGGGGCAGCGTTCTGTCACTCGGCTGCCCAATCACAGATGATTTAGAAAGGGGGTGTTTGTGATTGAGGGCGGACCAGGGGTGCAGTGGTGAGCATTGCTGCCTCGCAGGGCCTTGGCTCTGGGCTCAACTCCTGGGGTGCTGTCCGTGTGGAGTCCTGGGGTGCTGTCCGTGTGGAGTCCACATGTTCTCCCTGTGTTCACCTGGTGCTCCGGTTTCTTTGCGCAGTCCGGAGACCTGCTGCTGGGTTCATAGGCTTCCAGGAAACGTGGCCCTGGCGCGGGTGTCTGCGTCAGTCTGCCCTGCGATAGAGAGGTGCTCGATCCTGGGCGGACCCTGCCCGGTGCCCGTTGCTTGCCAGGATCGGCTCTGGCTCCCCCTGACTCTGAACTGGATCGAGAGTGTGGAAAATGGAAAACGGATAGACAGCCGACTTTTAACTTCACAAAAAATATTCGGTTCAAGTTTGATCTTCAAAGTTTCACACAGAAACTTGCTCTTGAATCATTTGTAATCGAACAAAAACTGGAAAAAAGCTGTACAGTTTTGCAAGCTGCTGAGTGTGGTATTCTTAGATAGTCCAGTCATCTGATAAAACTCGCCGCAAACCAGTTCATCAAATCTGGTCCCCAGCACTGTCGGGCAGCCCAGGTGGGATAAATGGGTTTAAACTGGCTGGCAGGAGCAGATGTTCGTTGCTTTCACTGCTGCTCTGTCCAGGTAACCTCCTGATGGTTACTGATGCTGAAAAGGACACAGAAAACAGCAGGAGCACACAATCGACCACAAAAGCACACAGCATGCGTGTGACGAGTTCAGTGTGAGTCCCAGGCGCTGTGGGCTAACGGGGCTCACAGTGCTCCACTCTCTCCTCCTCGTGCGTGCAGTCTGGCCGGATGGAGAACGAGGGCAGGATTGTGAGCTGGAAGCTGATTCTGCACGGAACGGTGGTGAAGCCCGAGCACATGCGGAAAGAGAGGGTGTACACAGCCTACAACGCCGTGCAGAACGACAGGCGGGGCGCGGAGAGGATGGACGAGGAGCTGGAGGTGAGGGACCTGCGCTGAGCACCAGCTGCTGACTCTCTGTGCAGTGCAGGAAATAAACACACACAATCCTGCAGCCACTGCAGCTAAATAAATACTATGCGCACACTACAGCTGTGTGTGTGTGTGTGTGTGTGTGTGTGTGTCCGTGTCCTGTGTGTGTCCTGTGTGTGTCCTGTGTGTGTCCTGTGTGTGTCCTGTGTGTGTGCTGTGTGTGTGCTGTGTGTGAGTTGTGTGAGAGGTGTGTGCTGTGTGAGAGGTGTGTGTGTGCTGTGTGTGTGCTGTGTGTGTGCTGTGTGTGTGCTGTGTGTGACTTGTGTGAGAGGTGTGTGCTGTGTGAGAGGTGTGTGTGTCCTGTGTGAGAGGTGTGTGCTGTGTGTGTGCTGTGTGTGCTGTGTGAGAGGTGTGTTTGTGCTGTGTGAGTTGTGTGAGAGGTGTGAGAGGTGTGAGAGGTGTGTGCTGTGTGTGAGTTGTGTGAGAGGTGTGTGAGTTGTGTGAGAGGTGTGTGTGTGCTGTGTGAGAGGTGTGTGCTGTGTGAGAGGTGTGTGCTGTGTGTGTGCTGTGTGAGAGGTGTGAGAGGTGTGTGTGTGCTGTGTGAGAGGTGTGTGTGTGCTGTGTGTGCTGTGTGTGTGCTGTGTGCTGTGTGTGCTCTGTGTTCTGTGTGTGTGCTGTGTGTGTGAGTTGTGTGTGCTGTCAGGATGCTCTGCAGGGGCCCTGACGGTGTGTGTTGCTCTTCAGGACAGCCCTGCCGAGCCCCAGGAGCCCTCGAGTGCGAAGTCTGTGGAGGCGCCGCGTCCGGAAGGGAAGATGGAGGAGAGGGCCCCCTCCGAGGCCCTGACGCGCCTCCTGCAGAGCACCCTGGGCAGGCAGAGCGCCGCCGGCGCGTCCCAGCTCCACGCCCCCCGCCAGAGCCTGTACCGGGCCCTGGGCAAGCTGGGCCAGTACTCCCAGCCCAGCGCCTACAGCGCCACGCCGTACAGGCACCGGGACGGCAGACTGCTGCAGGCCTTCGTCGACATGCTCACCGAGGAGCGCCAGTAGCGCCCGGCCGTCACAGCCCCACCGACCCGTCCAAACAGAGCCAACTCCGCAATCGACTGCCGATTCCGTCCTCCCAGCCCTGCCTGGCGCGGATCCCCTGTCCCTGGTGTGTGCGCCCGCTGGAAACTCCCACCCGCCGGCGCGCCTGCCGCCCGGAGCCCCCCTCGCTTGCTGCCCTTCACCTGGTCGGACGGACCCTGGTCCTGCAGCGAAGCATCACTTATGGGCTGTACAGCGGGCTCTGTAAATTGTCTGTATCCATTTTCTTTAGTTGATTTTTTTTTAAATCGTAGCAAAACCAAGTTGATCTGCAATGTACAACAGGATAGTATACCCTGGTCGCTTAGGTGGGGAAAGCATGAACAGAAACCTGATTTCAGGAAGTGAGGATTTGGTTGAAAGAGTGCATCTGCTGTTTTCAGTTTAGTTCACGTGTGATACCAAGTTATATCAAGTAGGGGTGATGGGTGATTCTCTGCTGTTGCTCCTGCTAATATCTTGAGACACTGCACACAGTACTGCAGTCTTCAGGCTGCCTGCTCCATCTGCAGTGCTTTCTTTCATCCCACTCCACAGTGACGTGAATATTGAGCGGGTTCAGCAGGTCACAGGGGCAGCTCTGTCTGCCTGCACTTCTCTCCCTGTGCAGCAGGGGGTGCCGTGTGTGTTTCAGAGCAGGATCAGGCTCCTGGCCCAGCAGGAGCTCGTTAGCTTCCCTGTGAGACACGTGACAGCAGCAGCCTGCCTCCGCACCCCCTTGGAGAGCACCCGTTTCCTTCCACCTCCCTGAAACAACCTCCTTCTGAACCCCACGCCGGCTCTGGGCTCCCTCTCTATCCCTGATCCTTGGGCTTTGTCCACGTGAGCTGGAATTTGATTTTTCAGAAAATAAAATAATGCATTATGTTCCTGGTACCCAATTTTCTTTTTTTTTAAACTTTTTCTAGGAGGCTTCATTGGATTGAAAGAGCTCTATAAATTAAAAGAGTGCCTCACACTTTTAATCACATTCCAATCGTATTAATCATGCTTTCTAGTGCACGGTATCCGCCAAGCTGATCTAGGGAAACAAAATAGTATCACATCACATTGAAAAACATCTCTCCACTAGTTCTGCCCTTTTCATGGGTCATTTCTGGGTAAAGGCCTGTTTCTCCTTGGATTCCGGAGGATTGGAACCAGGACACAAGAAACGTCACAAACACAGGAGCCATTCAGCCCATCTAACCTGTAACCTAATTAGTAGTTAATTGATCTTGGCGTCTCCGGCCTTTTCTTGAGAGAAACGAAGGTATCCGCTTCAACAACATGGCCGGGCAGCTTGTTGCACACTCCTGCTACCCTTTGTGCAACGAAGGGCCTCCTTTTCTCCTGTTCTGTGTTCATTTTTCCATGGCTCATGAGGAATAACAATACCCACCAGGAAAGAAAGCATCTGGGACTGTGTGTAGAGGAGCTAGACATGGAGGGTATCAGCTTCACTCCCCTGTGCAAGGGCAGCCCCCAGCGGAGAGGGGGTGACCCAGGGGGGGAGCAGGGAGGGGTGCAGGCAGGTGAAGGCGAAGAAGGAGAATGGTTTTCACAGCTGTTTGGGACGACTGGGGGTAAGAGCAGCAGAAGGAAGACATCCCATAAAGCTCAAAGGCTGGAGTCTCGTCGATGACCTGCAGTGTATTCTGACATCGCTCAGCCAGCCGCTTGCCCATAAGGCAGTTTTCATGGATTCTGTGAAGATCAAAGGTCAAAGGTTAAAGAATGTGATGCAACAGAAATGAAGCCAATCAATAGAGACCGTTTCATAAAAAAACGGATTGTCAATTTTCCAGTGACATCTGATAATTCAGTGTCATTGGAGTGCAAACACACTCCCCAGCCCCGAGCTGGCCAGTCTGCAACCACAATGGTGTTTTTCCAGTCCGGAGTGTCTATTACATGTACAGATTTCTATTTTAATCTGACTGGTTGGTATTTCACTGATTGCTTGAAGAAGGCTCGAAGGACAGGAGTCGTTACAACACTGGGAATCGAATTGCTGCATCATTTGTTTGAGGGAATCTGAAATGAGGGAAAATGATCACACGTTTAGGAATTTATACCTCAGCCTAAGGCTGTATCCTGGTTCTGGAGGGCCAGTGAGTCTGCAAGTTTGCACACAAATTCAGCTCTTAATGAGCTCAATCAGCTAATTACTGGCTTAATGGGACCAATTGAACAGTTCCTTACAAGCCCTCCAGGTGTGGCTGCATTGCAGAAACCAGGAGACCCTGCAGAAATGCTGGAGCTCCAGGACCAGGACTGGACACCGTCCAATCACAGGTTCCATTTCTGGATCTCAGATGTTTTTGTCTCAGCAGGAGCTGGCTTGGAAAGTTAGCTTCTGAGACACTTTTGCATAGAGGCTGAAAGTAAATGTCTCACCCCCTTATAAGCCTTTGAGAAAACATGAACAGCATCAGAAGCTCAAGAGGAAGTGGCCCTAATGAATATTAATTGTGTCTTTCAAAAATAATTTCTTCTTGTTATAGTTTTTAGTAGTGAAATACATTCTCTCCTGGGTAAATATTCACTACTTAAATATTTTCTTTAAACAATCAAGTTAACATAATACATTGAGTTCTGTATGCAATAATTTTTTTATTGTAGTACTGACAAGTTATCAGCATTTCCTGTGACCCCATATGAGGAAAGGGCAAGGAATACAAATGGCACACACTGAATGGAACTGTGATCGTATGCGTGTATGATGTGGTGGCCTCGTGCATGTGCTGTCAGGATATAAATATAAAGCCCCTGTCAGAGCAGCTGACTGAGCCAGAGCTCATCCTGGTTTCTGTAGTGTTCAGCAGGCTACTGTAGACAGCCTGTGACTCCCCTGGGGGACACCAGGCCATCACAGGCATGAGCCCCCAGCAACGCCGACCCCCTCTCACAGCTGGGTGGGCCGGAGCCACCTCAGTCAAGCTTCAGCATCAGCAACACTGTCTGTTGCCTGTCGCAGGTCCGAGGGCTCGCATGCTGCACTGCGCGGTGCCACCCTCCTGTGCCGGGAGGAGCTCATGACACCCGTCCTGTCAGCAGTGAGGGGGGCTTTCTTGGTGCTCAGGGTCCCATGAGTCTGTAGAAATGCTCCAGGCTGAAGCCCCTCCAGCACACTGACACACCGGGGCGGCTGTGAAGCTCTGCCTGAGGACAGGCTGGTCGGAGCGGAGGAGTCAAGGTGGCAGAGAGTCTGCTGTGAGTCCTGCATCTTAATCAGGTGTTAATTGACAGTTACCTGTGAAGCCTGCAGGACCAGGGCTGCCTGTCCCTGTTTCAGTACAGCACGACCCTTGACGTCATTCCCCTGAAGGGTTTTAAGATTGAAGTGCTCTCAGCATCGAAGAGCCCTTGTAGGTGTGCGCAGATGTTGTGGGGGTGTATCAGCTAGTGACACAGTGAGCTGCCCAAGTGGTGTGGCTTGAGAAATCCCCTCTTTCTTCACGGCTGTGTGCATGAGGTCATTGAAAGAGCCTTAAAATGTGGCGTCTTCTCCATCGCCAATGCAGGCAGAGAGAGCAGAGAGCAGAAAGAGCGTTGCGGACAGAAGCGACAGAGAAGGCGGGTCAGATACAGCTCAGGGAGATCCACAATACAGGGACAGCTCTCCCAGTTAGCATTCAGAGCCCTGCTGCTCGTTAAACCCTCCTGGTCCTAGCTGATGGAGGATTGCTCCTTCCCAGGAAAAGCCCAGATGCTGTTAGTGTTCAGAATGCAAGAGCACGATCCCCTCACCTGAGCCCAGCCCACATGCTGAACAGGGGAACTGCCACTGGACGAGCTTTCTGTGTCTTCTGTGTCTTCTACAGAAAGGAAATTCATCTCGGGTTTCCCCCTCACAGACGGGGAGAATAAAACCCACCCGTCTCAAAGAAAGGATTTTTATCTCCATTTTTGGCTCTTGTTTAATGCTTTGTAATCAAAGCAAATGAAAATTTAAAAATGATTTTGATGTGATCAGATACGAGTCTGTGTTCAACAAACAAATGGAGAACTGTGCAGCTCTTTTCATTTTCAGCTTAGATACATTGCAATATTATTTGCATCTAAGTGAATCTTATTAAAGTCCCTCTACTCAATTAGATATATCAGGCTTATAGAGGGTGCAGGAGAAATGACATGAGCTCTGCATCTGTTACACGTTATTCCTTTTCTGCCCAACATAATGCAGCAGGGACCCCAATGAACATTTCAGCAAAGGAGACTGAGCTTTGGCTGGAGCTGTTTGTGTTGTTTAAACAAAGAACCCTAAAACATTAATTTTTCAAGTTTTCAGCAAGAATTTGCAATTAAGGTGACAGTCACAACCGTTCAAAGTATTATTTTTATATGAAAATCCCAGATAGGAAATATTCTGGAAAGTAAAACTGAGATTTAAAGGTGGCCCATGTTAATAATGTTAATCATATTAATATCAATAATGTCCGTATTGTTTTAAGAGGTTCCTGTGAACACGTTTTTTAGGGGAATCTGGATTTTTTGTAAATTTAGGGTTACAAAAGGCAATGTACAAAATGAATCTGTAGCTACTGTTGAAAAAAAACAATAATCTAAAGTGAAAAGAGCATTTTCAGATTTATGCTCTGTTGCACCTCTTCTAATTTTCCTCTAAAGTCTGTGCACAATGATGTGTTGCTTGTGTAGCAGAGTCTAATTTACACAGAAGATGAAGATTCTTCATCTGAAGATGCTGCTTATTCTGACTCCTTTGCTCCATATCAGTGCTGTACAAGCTGCAGGTCACAATGACACCAGGGTGATACTCCACTGCCCTGACTTCAATAAGACGTCCCGCAATATTATCAGTAGCAACAGCAGAAGTAGCAGAATGGAGGAAACAAGGAATAGACCTTGAACTCGAGTGTCATTTCTGGAAGTGATGCTTTTAGATGTTCTCATGTGATAACGTGTCTGTTCAGGTCTTTGGCGGGTTAGGGTTAGGGGTTACCCTAAGCCCGACCCTATCTTCTCCCGCAGCTCGGTTTCCCTGCACTGCCCGGATCCCCTCTGTATTCTGTCTGTGAGACTGCCAGAGCCCCCGGAGACTCCCTGCTGCAGAGACCTGCGCTCACATGGACAGAAGGAGGCAATGTGCACAGGTCCAGACTAGGCGTGCAGCGGACAGTCTCTGCAGATCAGGTCCCCGAGTCTCCTTTTTCCCCGGGTGCTCACCCCCTTCAGTTTCAGGGAACAGGCTCTTGCAGGTCTGACTTTCCAGCTGTGCGGTTCGGTGAACCGTATTGAGGTCTACGTTGTTTGTCGTAGTGCCTCCTGTTTGGCAAAAGAGCGAATGGCGCTTCAAAACGAGACGCATAAACAAGTATTGAAAGATATTTGCAAATTCTATTTTCTTTACTTCTTTGTAGCACAAACAAAACTCATTTAAGACCCACGAGGAGCATAAAACCAAGCTGAGGAACCCAGTGTATTTTCGAATACCTGAGCTAAAACATTATACTGAACTCTAATAAAATCTTGTGGCTTTTTTAAAATAAGTACGCTCTGTTGTTTCAAAATGGTTGTGAATTTGCTGTTTTAAGATGCATTTGATATTGTCAATATGCTCAGTTCTATCTGGTTATTCTTCTGTCTATAAAGTCTAATACACTGTGTGAGTTATGCTGCACAACAGACTGTGTGACTGATGTTACGTGTTGTGTCAGGGGAGGCAAACATGTCATGAGCCACAGTGACAGCAGGGCTGGGGAAATACTGTAAAATATCTAGAAATATCCCATAAAAAAGACACCGCTGGCTGTCTGCGCCATTGGGATTGACTGGTTAGATCAGTTTGTAACTAAGGATCCTGTATATTAACCTTGAGCAGCAGGTCGAAACATTCCCTGCTCTCGTGCAAAGCGCACACGTCGTCATTGAGAGCAGCTGCAAACTCCAAACACATGAAGCTGGTCATTACTTGATTACTTGATTACTTCATCAGTCTCAAGCGAGAGCCCTTCGTCTGAGTCTTCACGAGGTCAGATGAAGACTGGGCGTTCACTAGATGTTAGAGAGTCTGCTGTCTTTAAACAATTTAAAAGTTCCGTATCGTTATTTGTACTAACCTTATTGGCAAAGTTGCTTTCAATAAGTGTTCATTAGCAATGATCTAAATGGTTCCATTTCCAAACACACACTTGTATTTTCATAGGTGTCTTGGAATTAAATGTCAGGTATTTCCTCCAAATATCACTGCAAGGAAGAATTAGAAATGACACTAAATTCATTGACTCCCAAAACAGAGAAGTTCCTTCGGAATGGCTCCGAGCTGAGCGCTTGTATTCACTTTGTATAGGGCGCCATCTGCTGGTGGGAACAGAGTTAGTTACTAATGTACATGTACTCAAGCGAAAACTACAGTACAATATACATACAGTATAAGAAATCTTAATTATTTACTAACACCTTTTGGTGTTATCTCAGATCCAGCTCAGATCTTGAAAGAAGCCAGGTTATCGGCTTCAGCATGGTTGGGCAGCCTTGTTCCTGTCTTCCACCAATTACAAAGATTTCAAGCAGGACATGAGGTCGTGAAGCTCGCGTCTGAAAGGAGCTAAAATCCTAGCACTGCTGCAATGAAAAGCACAAAGAGGGACAGAAAGGATTCTGTGTGAGAACTGACTAGAGAAAAGCACCTGAGACAACAGGGACGTTTCCAGAGGCATCAGAAGCCCATCAAGACCGAAGAGCGCTGTTCTTGAGGAGTCAGGAGATTTGGCGAGCCGGTTCTGGTGCCGGCGCAGAGGGGGGAACTGGTCGGGGAAGGATGCTCAGGCTCACAGGCGGCAGGCGAGCCCGTCTCTGCAGGGAGGTGGACAGAGAGGAATCCGCCGTACGGACAGCAGGGAGAACAGGCTGAAAGGGGCCTGTCTCTATAGAGCAGGAGGAGGAAAAAGAGAGACTTCACAGGAAAGAGCAGGATACTGGGGGTGAAGTTCTACACCATGGTCTAGTCACCAGACAGGAGGGCAGCCTTGCGGTTCTAGCTCTTGGCGGGATAGAGACTCATCCATCCTGACGGCCTCAGCTCTGCAGCGGTATCACCTCCCACTCGAGAGCAGCCGTCAGGCCGGCCTGACACAGGAAGCGCTATTCCGAGAGACAGGATGAACGTCTTCTAGTCGTGCACAGAGAAGACGGAGAGGACCTGCTACGACTATTTAAAACCCTCAAAGACACGGACAAAGTCAGCCCATCTGATCTCTCCCACTTGTGGAAGCCACATGGAAGTGCTTGAAAACCGAGAACAGGAGACACTCCTTTACACAAAGGGTTATTGGATCTTCGGCTCCCAAACAGATACTGTACTGACTGCCAAACAAAGGAGCTGAACCGATTGGCCGCCTCCTGTCTCTGACCTCTCTAATGCTCATTGGTACCTGTATAATCTCCACTCTGCCTCCAGCTCCCCACCCTCTGTGTCTGTCTGACCTGAGGACAAATCCTCTCTTCCTCCACCTGGCACTGTTCCCCAGATCTCACCTGGGATGTGTTTCTGGGTCTGAGTGTTGCTTTCTTGTATTTTACACCCTTAAGTGCAGTTAGACCTGTGATAGTTTGGAATCAGGAACCGGAAGAGTAAATTATGAGCGCTTGGTTCCTAATAGGAAACAATCAGACCAAATAAAAACCAACACTCAGACGCAGAAATATCAACATCAGCACGCAGACTGAGAATATACAATATACAATTTATTAACACAACAGCGCAACACGCATAGCAAACCAGCAAGAGGAACAGTACTATACAGTGTATATCTGAGTCAATCTGCCTCCATACAAATGGCTGTTCATCCACTCAGGGATTACAGAGGTGTTGATAACATCAGGGCTCAAATACATCGACTTCAGCAATTGTTATTGTCAACCTCGTCATCTTTATTCAGTCTCATACACCTAATGTTCACAGTCTGGAGGACAAAGTAAATGTTGTCACAAGATGTAAAACAAGTAAAGCTATTAAATGTTTTAGCTACTACTTTAGAAGTTCAACTCCATTAATATTTTGAATTTTGCACAATTACACTCGGTGTGCAAGTCTGAAGATTTCTCTGGGTGCAGGGAAAGTCCCGGGCAGACGTCCCTTTCAATCCCCGGCGCTCTCTTGCGCTCCTGGAAGCTGGGCGCAGCCGTGTGGGTTCAGGCCAGTATTGTGGATGCCAATTGGTCGGGTGAGGTGATGAGGCGTGGTGTCCTTCCCTGTCCAGCAGGCCTCTCATCGGCTGGTTATCTTTGAATGACTGACCGATGACCTTCAGCCGCGGTTCTGATAAGGTGGCCCCTGTTGGTGTAACTAAGGGGCGCTAATGTGGGACTCTTCATCTCTAGAGGTGTCAGAGGTGACCCCAATCTCAGAATCCTGGTTTGTTTTAGAGGGAAGCTGCGGAAAAATTCCTGCGCAGCTCTTGTTTTCACTCACCGGCTGCCTGCAAATGTCCTCAACAAGGCGGAAGTGTCTGATACAGACGGTGCCAGCTGTGCTGGAGGAAGTGGGTGGTGGGAGAGAGCAGGGGTGTGGGCCACTCAGGGCTCCGGGCTCTGTGCTCCAGGCTCTGCGCTCCAGGCTCTGGGCTTCGGACTCCGGGCACTGTTCTGTGCTTTGGGCACAGGGCCTTTGCAAGCAGAAGAACTGGGAGTGTCCAGTATTTGTAAGGAGTTTTGACTTGGATGTAGTCACTGATAATACTGTATTCCCCAGCAGCTGTGTTTCTACTGCTGTGCCCTCACACTTTCACAGCAGGCGAGCGAACAGTAGTCAAGATTGTGATCGGTGTGGCTGGTGAGTTAGTGTTTCCTGATCACCTCCTTCAGAAACCCTCTCGTGTGCCCCTACTCTTTCTGCTCCTCGCCCCCCAGACCAGTTACACACGAGAGGAGGCCCAGCCAGCCCCTGACACCCTGCACAGTCTGGACAAGACGAGTTCCTTTCCTGCGTGGCCCACCTGCACTTCCTCTAGGAAGATCAGAGACTTGCAATGTGAGAATTAGACATGGGGTGTCAGATGGACCAATCTGATGTGTCGGTCCTGCTCTGGTGTGGTCACTCGAGGGCGACCGGATCTTGGACTGTCGTCTGTCCTGCCGGTCTGCTGAAACCTTCTCTGCAGTTGGGACACAGTGGAGCGGCTCACTCCATAGAGTCTGACAACGCTGGCACATGACATGCCTGCCTGCAGCATGCCAATGGCCCTCTGCCTTGCTTCTGGTGACATTTGACATTATTCGTTGCTAAACAGTAATGAATAAACATCTCAACAGTAGGATGGACACTGGGACCATATTCCAAGTTTCCCACTGGGAAACTGCCTATATCCCTGTTTTTGATCTCGAATCCATTAAAGCACATCTTTGAGAGCAGTTAGTAAAAGCAGGCTCTTAGATTGTGTGCCAGGAAGCGAATACTGTTAAGCTACATTGTTGTTAATACTTAGTGATAATAATTAACAGTAAAAAATGACTGATTTACTCTTCATTCTATATATTATGGAATGCACAGAAAACTGACTAAGTGTGGCCTTTTTCTTGCAGTGACCTAAGCTTTGAATTAAGGCCTTTTTAAAGGTGACCTGATCAGGCATTGTTCCACCTGGATCTCGTTGGGTAAAAGTGCACCTAACGAGCTTTCGTGTGATTTGCAAGTTGCAATGCCTCACTGCACAAGCTGTATTGCTGGTCAGAGGGCTTAAAACAAATTGACAACTTTTTGTGAAAGTGCATAAACTATAACTATAGTATTCTCATTCCAGAAAATGTTGCATTTATTTTTTCCATCAGTATATTATCAAGCACCATGCACTGAATTCCAAGCCTGCAAAATACAAAAAGCATAAATTAGCTTCGCTCTGCAACTCTGCACTGGGAGAAATGTTTTTGGATATGTTCAATGATACAAACACAAAGAAAAGAAAACACACAGCACAACTGTGAGCATCAGCTTCAAATGTGAGACTCAGTACTTTGGTGAGACACCAACCAAAAGGTGACACATTCTCAGAGTTGATAAGGAGGGCCAATCAGCACAGCATCCAATTTTAACCTCATCAGTGTGACAAGGCAGATAATGATTGATTAATGTCAGGTTTATGTGAACATAAATGCAGTCAGCACCATAGCGATGAAAGCTGGTGTCATACTCATGAAAAACCTGACCCAATGGTAGCAGATAAATACTAAAAAGAATGGGACCAAGTAGGGAGCCGTGAGGGACACCACTCCAGTCCCTTGCGCCTGGTGTTAAACACAATACAGACTGAGAGATGATATGGGTTCATTTTCCTTCCTCACAGACTGGAGAGCCTTGAGCTGCAGAAGGATCAAAGAATGCTGCAAAATATCATGACATTGCACTCTTTCATGTAGCTGTTTCTGTACTCTTCGATGACATTTTGGAAATAAAGTTTTAATTGAACACAGTTTGGTTCTGTCTTAACTGTGGTCAGGTCGTTGTAAGTGGGTTATTTCCATCACCTACTGTGTGCATTTCCAGTGCTGTCACCTTGTTAATTAATGGCGAAGTGATGGAGTTCTGGTCCTAAAGGAAGAATGTGGGGTGACCTTTGGTCCAGGACTGGTGTTGCACCTCATGTGCAGAATATCATAAAGCCCACCAACAGAGCCTTCAGACCCCCATATCTCACTCAATAGAGAAGCAGTTTCGCATCTGGAAGGAGAGATGATATTGTGATGTTCTTAATAAAATACAGGCTGCACTCTTCCAGAAAGCTCTTTTAGATATTCAGGTGATTATATAATGACTTTTTCTTTCCATCTGAACAATTTTCTCAAGCTGCATTCAACCCGCTCTGTATCTTTAGTTGAAAAGCTGATTAATGTGTTTGTTTTTTAAAGGATTATTTACAGTAGTGCCTTACTTGCAACAGTCTGTAAAACTACATTAACTACAACCTTATGTTCTGAATTGCGCAGGAGAATCCAGACTAGGTCACACACAAAGAGATCACGCCACTCCTGTCTTGGAGTTCTTGCACTGGCTTCCAGTTGATTTTGAATCCTTCTGCTTACAGTAAGTCCCAGGCTGTGCCTGGCTTGGCTCTGCTGTGTCTAGCTGACATGTGACTTGGTTCTTTGTGTGACTGTGACATTCTCTGGGCTTTGTCTCTGTATGACCTGATGTTGAAGTACCCAAGAGCTCTAGATCACTGTCCCAGCAAAATCTGGGAGTCAGCTACAGTGGGTGCTTTTGAACCTAGTTTGACAAGTTTGTTTTTTCGGAGAAAAAGATGCAAGATGGTTGCTTTTAAACATGCTTGTGTGGGAGTCTGCATCCCTGCTTCCACTGGGCTGTTGGGTTGTCCCTGAGAGGCTTCCATAGGAAGCAACTGTTTTGGTTCCTCTGAGAAACAGGGGGAGTCATTGAGCCAAAATGGCAACTGAAAGCTCTGTAATTGAGTACAGCTGCAGGCCCCAGTGCTACAGCAGATGGGCTGGGGGAGAGGCTGAGTCAAACTTCAGTGACTTCCTGGGTAAGTCCTGTCTCATTTCTAGATGGGGAAGAAGTTTATTAAAGTATAGTTAGGACTCTGAAAAGGAGTTTCTATTTTTGTTTTGGTTGTTTTGATTAGTACTAAAATGATTTGTGGGCCTATTGCAGATTAAGCCATTGCTATATATAGATCTGTCCTGGAAATAGATGAGACTATCTAAAATGTGTTATATCTCACCCCACCTACAGGGAATATTGGACTTTTTGTTGAGGCTGGATAATGTCTTTTGCCGAACAAATATTACAGGTATGCAATGACCATCTATGTCCCTGCTGAAGTATTGAGGGTTGATACAGTTATTGAAATATGAATCACTTTCAGGAATTTTTTGCATTTTCTCATTCATCTTCAGATTCTTTCCTGGTTGGTGTTGCAGGTTGTGTTAACTGTCCAGTTCCGTTTGTCTGTGACGGTGTCTGTAACCAATGTGTCTTCAGTTCCAGGCTAACTCACTGACTCCTGGCGGCAGTCTCTGGAGCTCACGGATATCATGAAATATGGATCGCAGTCCCCCAGAACTACCACCAGGTGGAGTACAAACACTTATTCATGGCTTTTCTACAGCAGTTTCATTTTGTGACTTGGTATCGGTGGAGCAGCAGGAATAAATACTAACACCACTCCACCAATCTGAAATTAATCAATTCCCTTGAAATCTTAACCACTGCACTGAAACAATGCTCAAGCTTCAATCTAATAAGCTTTAATGTAGCCGAGCAATAAGTAACAATAATAATTCCTCGCACTTGCTTTACAGGTCATGGGGACCCCCCCCACCCCCACCAGTGCGCAGCCCCACCTGGTTGATGCGCCAGTCCGCTCCCCACACAGCAGCTCTCAGTGGGGAGAAGAGCAGAGTGATGAAGCCAGCTCAGAGATGGGGATTAGTAGGAGGCCATGACTGGTAAAGGCCAGGGGGACATTTGGTCAGGACACTGGGGTTACACCCCTACTCTTTCCAAGAAACCCCCTGGGATTTTTAATGACCACAGAGAGTCAGGACCTCAGGTTTGACGGCATCTTTTTACAGTATAGTGTTCCCGTCACTATATTGGGGCATTAGGACCCACATGGACCGCAGGGTGAGCGCCCCCTGCTGGCCCCACTAACACCTCTTCCAGCAGCAACCTTAGCTTTCACTGATTGTACTTCAAACCGGTGGAAGAAGGTATTGGGAAAAATTTTCAACTAGCAAGAATTATTAGATTAAAGTAAAAAAAAATAAACAAGAGCTGGTAATGAACTTTTAAATCTGATATACTTAACAATCTGGAAATACTGTATACTGTGACAATGAAGAAAGTGAAATCTTTCATTTGTGCAACAACCCTCTGTACGGAGCTTGCATGTTCCTCCATAAATACGTGGCTTTCCTCAAGGTGCTCAGGTTTCCCTGCATCTCTCAGTAACATGCTGTCTGGGTTAACTGGTGTCTCTAAATTCACCTTATGTCTGAGAGAGTAGGCCTTTGTGTCATCTTGATCAGCTCCTGTCTATATTCCAACTGGAGACGGACCTATAGTGACGCATGAGTGAGATGTATTCAGGAAACATTACTGGATTTTGTTTAGGTGTTGGATCACCTCCCAGTGAGTTGCTTCTGTTTGGCTTCCAGCTTGGGCCCTGACTGTGTTGGTGTGAAGCGATTTTATTCCTGTGAATCTGAAAGCGGATTGCTTTTACACTTTATATCTTCTGGGTTAGTGCATTTTGACCGTGCAAAAGCCCCATTCTACACAGAAGGCATTGCACCTAATGACTGATCTTTTTCTGAAAACAAACATATAAACCCCTTCAATCTCCAGTCTGTTCACAGAGAAAGTTCCAGAGCTAATGTTCTGGTTCTTGTCGGATTAGGGTTTGGTTATCACCTTACAGATAGCTCTCGGCCAGGCACAGCTGCTCCAGGATTAACTATCTGCCTCTCCTGAGTGCACAAGGTGGCGGCTGCTGAGTCATGGTTTGCTGAGTCAGTGCTGGAGGGCTCTTCGGTGCTGAGTCATCCTGAGCAGTTTCTTCTGATTCCTGCACTGGTCACTCCTTCCTCAGAGGAGCAGCGGCCAGACCTGGGTCTTCCGCTATTCCTCCATCTGACAGACATGTCCAACAGCATTTTAACAATGAATAAACAGTCTCCAAAGTATCAAAAACTATTTTACTTGTACAAGACATCTCTGCAGCATAATTACGGAACACCTCATAGATCCTGAAACTCAGGGAAGAGTCCAGCACAGCAGGTTACATCATTCCTGATGCTGCACTGGGACTGGGACTCTCCATGAGGAATTCTCAGAAGGTTCTCTAGCTGGAAGCTCCTGAAGTTCTGAGCCCAAACTGCCCACATCGGATCCTGTAAATGAGGAATCAGCCTCTCCTCCAGTGTTCAACAGATGGACCAGGTTCAATAGAGGGCTGTTTTTATTGTTAGGGAAGGGGCTGTGTGCGCTGGCTGTCAGTAATGAAGTGGAAGAGGCTCTAGTGATGTTCCTAGCATGCTTTCAAAACACGCAGGGTAACTCCGATGTTTTATGTCCTCAAACATGGTTTTTGTTGTGCACAGGGAACAGCTCGGTCACAATTTCACATACTGTATCTTAACAGCAGACATGCCTGCACACACTGCAAGTAGTCTGACTTGCTCTACAAACGGACCTGAGACTCTGTTTGTAGCACAGCAGGGAAACTGAAGTCCGTGATGGAGAATAACTGGGCCAAGAGGCAACATGTGAAGGTCCCAGTACAGACCCTGGGGAACACCCTGAGTAAGTGGGTCGACATCAGAATCGGCTCCAAATCAGGGGCCAAACAAACAATTCCCTACATGACCTGATAGGATAAAACACAAAACTTAAATTCAAATAAATGAACATTCCTGGATCTGCTGAAAGTCCATGTCAGCTCTCAGTTCCTTCATTTCAGCGGACCTCTCTCTGCCCGGACACAGGCCTGACACAGACGCGGGAGCTCCTGGCTCGACAGTCAGTTTCCACAGCGGCCAGAGCTCAGCTGGGGGCATGCCAGGCAGGAGCTGCAGCTGCACAAGCCGGTGTCTCCCGGGAGGAGGGACCAAGGTGTGGAATTTTGTGGAATTCCTCTCTGTTTGCCCCACACGTCCCACATACCAGTCCACTCTCAAGCCCTCCGCAGCGCGGGGAGCCGTTTGCCCTCACAGACAGCCAGGCGGCGTCAGCTGAGGAAGCAGCCCCCGGCTCTCCTTCCGTGACGTTCGCCGGGACAGCGCGGCTCGCCTCCGCTCACATCCCCCTGAGTTTGCATATCTCAGTGCAGGCGGGGTCACACTCGACTGTTTAACTGACGGTGTAAGATAAGACTCCCAGAGCGCAACAGCACTGCAGCATCTACATCTAGCGTGCGTCCGTGGCCTGAGTCAGGAGAGCCATTGTGCTTGACCTGCAGGGTGTCAGCAGCAGAAGATGAATCAATTTACTCCAGTTTCTCACAGCACCTCAGCCAGTTCCAAAAATACCCGTCCTTGAACTTTTTTTAGGAAAAGATAAATACTGAACAGCCTCTGATTTCTGAATTGCTCTCTGTCTGGTCAAAGAAACAGCACTGTAGTTATGGAGAAATGTTTCTGTCCTTCAGGCCTTCACACTGGTCCCAAATGATCCTGCAGTCCTCCAGCTCCTGGACTATCATGCTGAAACAAGGGAGCCTGTGTTGTTGCTGCTGTCCTGAACCCTCATTCGGTGCTTCAGCAGTCCCTCACATACTGCCATGATGATATCTTTACCTCTCTCGCGCTGTGACCTGACTGTGTCAATGGATTTCTTTGTAGAGACACAGTATTAACTTTCGCAGGTGAAATTTGTCAGTGATTCAAAAGCTCAGGATCCACTTTGCAGTCAGAGACCCATAGCTCCCTGGTGATAATATTCCTCACCAGCACTGCTGTGAGTTATCAGCACATGCCTACTGTCATCTCTCCACTGCCACAAAGCCTCTTCCTGTTCAGGGTCTGCTGTCCTACAGTCACATCCCAGAGGCACAGGAAGCAGTACTACTCCCTGAAAGGGATGCCAGACAATTTAGAGACATCTATTTACTTAGTGTCCACTGGGACACCTGGAAACAACCCTCTTAGATACGGAGAGAGCGTGCAAACTCCACACACAAGGCCTCTGGTCAGGAATCAAGCCCAGGACACAAGAGCTGTGACATGGCAGCACTAACTGCAATGCTACTGTGTAACATGTATCTCATTTACAGCACCGTGGACAAGGAGCTGGATGATACAGCCTTCAAGTGCTCGAGAACACTGAGTGAGTGAGTTTGATTAAAACATTGCGTGTTTATTGCGACTTATTTAATCAATGATCATGTTTCAACGTTATTTTCCTGGAGAACAAAACTTAGACAGGGATGCCAGGTCCCCACCATCAGTATCTTTATTAGAGTATCCCTGGTTGAAGGGACTGGGACAAAGAAAGACTTCACAACATAAATAAAGAGTCCTGCACTTCTACCATCACCACCCTCAACAGACTGTGGAACTGTTTTCTTCGCCTCCCGCTCCGAAAAGATCCTCCTGTGTTCCCGTTCCTCTGTACAGCAGCTTCGTCAGACATCAGACTAACTCCCTTCTCCTGCTGCTTCAGCGCCCTCCTCATCCATGCTGGCGGTTTTGAGAGTGTTGCTTCCCAGCACAAGAATAACTGTGGAGTTTTCTAGAGCACAGGAATGACTCTGGAGTTTTCTGGAGCACAGGAATAACTCTGGAGTTTTCTGGAACACAAGAATAACTGTGGAGTTTTCTAGAGCACAGGAATGACTCTGGAGTTTTCTGGAGCACAGGAATAACTGTGGAGTTTTCTAGAGCACAGGAATGACTCTGGAGTTTTCTGGAGCACAGGAATAACTGTGGAGTTTTAAGAACAGAGGTGCAGCAGCAGACGCCAAGCTGGTGGGGAGGTGTTTGTGCTTGTTGGAGAGAATTTCACACAGGAGGCAATTAGGAAAAGAAACTTTGATGGGCGTTGTGATGCCCTTTGGAGAGGAGCCTGGCTCTTTAAGACACGTGACGAGAGTGTTTTGGGGATTAACGCGCTCCCCCACTCTCAATTCGCAACATCTGGACTCCGCTGGGCGCCGTCCAGGACTCCAGCTCACATTCCTCCTCCCAGCTTTCTGAGCGCACACACTCCTGACCCGCTCCTGCAGAGGAACGGCCACAGCTGTCCTGGAGCACGATGGGCAGGCTTCTGCACAAGATGGGCCTCTCAGGTCAGTGGTGCCAGCTCGCCGTCCTCCTGCCGCAGCCCGCGCTCTCTTCTCCCTGCAGCTCGGCCGCCAGCCCCTCTTTCCAACACGCTCTTCCCTGTGCTTTTACCAGCCCTCATCCGCGCGGCAGCATCTGGACTCCGCTCTGCGCGAGGGCTTTCCTGCACACGGAGCCCTCCGCACTTGTGTTTGGGCATAATAATATCCTTGTGTCGAGCCACTGAGGCGAGTGATTTTACAGGAGTGAGGTGAGATTTCAAGTAGGCCTCGGGGGCTTCGAGAGCAGCCTGCCTGCGCACCACCCACCAGTGACGACAAGCAGTACGAGTTTATTAGGCAGTGTGTGCCTCTTGCGCATTAGCTGCTGTGTCCCTTCACTTCCTCAGCTGACCGGATCTTTCTGGCATTTCTGCTTGTGTCTGTAGCAGCTGTTTTGTCAGGAAGCAGCTGACAGGAACACAGGCCGAAGGTAAACAGTGGCAGGAGGGCTCGGAGCTGCAGGGAGAGCTCAGAGGCTCACCGCCAGCCCAGCAGCGCTCGGCCAGCCCCGAGCCTCGCCATATTCCTGCCTTGGCAGTCCGAGGGGGGGTGTTTCCTCAACGGCTAAAGCCCCAGTGCTTGTACTGTGTGTTATTTGAGTGCTTTCCCATTTGAAAGATGTGGCATATGTGCATGGTACAGCTGCCAGACTGGAGTACCAGCGTCATGCATTTCAGCCCAGAGCAGGAGGAGAGCCAGTGAAAGTCGACCTGAGCGGTGCCCTGCCTATTCACAACACCACAGACGTCTCTTTCCTCCTTGTAGCTGCAGGCCAGCACCAGAGATGGGGGCCTTGTCCCCTAGCGAAGGCTGCTGTGGTCTGAGTGGGGGAGAGACCGCAACTGTGACTCTGAAATGGTAACTCGCTCTGGTGATTTCTTACAGGAATTAAAGGTTATGCAAACTTTCCCTAGGAAATGCAGACTATCAAAGTTCCTACAAAGGTGCCCACCAAATGTAAATCACATTGTACTCATCAGTCATATTAATCTTAAAAAGATTAAAAGAAATGCAGTCAGACTGAGTGTACAATTTTGACTTTGCTGTGTAGTTTCCTTTGCTGGGGAGTATAAACAGGCTCATGTTTGTAAGCCTTCTCAGGTGTATAAGGCCTGTGTGTTTTTCACTCGGTGTTTTAGTAGCCTGACGGAAAGGTGGATCAAGGATTATCATTATCATTATCATAGTCCTGTGGTGGACTGGCCCTGGTGTGTGTGTGTGTGTGTCCTGTGGTGGACTGGCCCTGGTGTGAGTGTGTGTGTGTCCTGTGGTGGACTGGCCCTGGTGTGAGTGTGTGTGTGTCCTGTGGTGGACTGGCCCTGGTGTGAGTGTGTGTGTGTCCTGTGATGGACTGGCCCTGGTGTGAGTGTGTGTGTGTCCTGTGGTGGACTGGCCCTGGTGTGAGTGTGTGTGTGTCCTGTGGTAGACTGGCCCTGGCGTGAGTGTGTGTGTGTCCTGTGATGGACTGGCCCTGGCGTGAGTGTGTGTGTGTCCTGTGGTGGACTGGCCCTGGTGTGAGTGTGTGTGTGTCCTGTGGTGGACTGGTCCTGGTGTGAGTGTGTGTGTGTCCTGTGATGGACTGGCCCTGGTGTGAGTGTGTGTGTGTCCTGTGATGGACTGGCCCTGGTGTGAGTGTGTGTGTGTCCTGTGGTGTACTGGCCCTGGTGTGTGTGTGTGTGTGTGTGTGTGTGTGTGTGTGTCTGTGTGTGTGTGTGTGTGTGTGTCTGTGTGTCTGTGTGCCCTGTGATGGACTGGCGTCCCATCCAGGGTGTACCCTGCCCTGCACCAGTTACTTGCTGGGATAGGCTCTGGCTCTCCTGCAGCCCTGAATTGGAAGTACTGGTAATGGTAAAATGGATGGATGTTGGTAGCCTTTGTATGGAGATAATGATGCTGCGAGCAGGAATTATCTGGAAGTGGTCTCTTGGCCCTGCGGACGCAGCGAGTGCAGAAGACTGATACTGATACCAAGCGTGGAGCAATGCTGTGAGATAACCGGACACTTCCCCTGGATTTCCAGCTCCTTCTGCACTCATTGTAACGTTGCCTGTTAGAGACCTATAAGGGAATAGATCAGGGATATAATATTATATTCCTAAAGCATGATAAGAGTTATAAAAATATAAAGCAATAACTAAAATTATAACACAGATACTGCGAATGAAGAGTGCTGCTTGTCATGGTGAATGGACTGACATGTCTGTAACACATTCATCATCTTCAGTATTAAAAAGCTGGAAATTTACTTCTGCCTATAGCACAATATACAGTCATGTATTGTGTGTATATATCATATACTGTATATTGTGTAATGTGTGTGTCATGTGGCTTCTGTTACCTCACTGTGGGGAAGCTTAGGACGTGAGACAGTTTTTTATAGAAGAAGAAAAGAATATTGTGGGATGTACTCTTCACAGACTTCCGTGGGGGAAACACCTGACCCCATTACATGTATGTCTGAGGTTCTCTTCTTCACTCTTCAGTTCGATCCTCAGAGAGCAGCCGAGCCGCGGAGGGAGTTGAAGGCTGTCCAGGAGTTCCAGCCCTACTAATCGATGTCTTGGCTGTTTTGCAGGGCTGGAGAGACTCACCAGAAGACAGGCTGTCCTGCTCTGCTGCGGGCTTGCCGGGCTCATCTGTAAGTTCGTCCCTGGGGGCTCCTGCATAGTCTTGTGCTGAGTTCACAGAAGCTGAAACTACCTTCGCTCCTCCGGTGATTCTCAGGAGCACTCACACTCAGATATCGTGAACCCCACTTAGCAGCAAGTATTCTTGACTCATTCCGCCTGACAAGGATTGAGGCTGAGAAGGATTAACTCAAACGTTTTGTTAAAGCAATTACGCTTTGTAATATCTTCAGTGTGGCTAAAGTAGTAGATGCACTTTGTCTTAAACATGCTGTGAAACTGACAGAACCAGCGGCTGTTATACATGGATTTATCACGCTTGACCAACCTGACAACAGTTTAATCAAAACTGCAATAACCAGCCAAAGAAATGATTAGGCCACCTCTTTCTGTGGAGTATTTTCTTATTCCTGCTCTGTATTTGTTTTCTTTTTTCTATATCTATAAATATAACCCGAACAGAAACAGGAATGAAATGTCAAATGAAATCTATCACATAAAGAACTTTCAGAACCAGTGCTCAGTAGATTAATACAAAATATCCCACTTCAAACTTCCAGTACTTTTCCTGTGGCCTCGGCTGCTGGGGCACACCTGGTCTGCACTGGGGCGCGGAGCTGTGTTGCTTAGTCTGCTGGTCTCAGCCCGCTCCTGGGGACCCCTGTGCTCTGCTTCCTAATGGGGCCCTTAATGGCTGGTGTGATTGGCGCCTAAGACTGATCTTCATGCTGGTTTAACCCTTTTCTGCCCTCCCTGGTTTCAGCAATACTCTAGTTCAAGTGCATTATCTCCAGCAACATTACCACACAAAACTGTATTCAGCCTCTCCTCACTGGCTAATTAAGAATTGCCTTGTTTACTTCTGCCGAACCGGCTCTCAACGGGTTATTTATTGACGGCGAACTGACACAGGTGGGAATGGGCCTGTATCAGACCCTTCCGCAGTGAGTCTGTGTTTGTTCTAGTCCAGCTGGTGATACTGGAGCTCAGCTCACACACCTGTATGAGAGCAGACCTGACCAGCTTGTGCAATCCAACAGAAAACTGAAATCAACAACCCAGTGATTAAGAAATCGCCTGGAGCAGAAAGCAGCCGACGCAGGGACACTCCACACACAGCTACGGACACGGAGAAACTGCAGCGCTGGTGTTAGTCAGCCCCTTGAGACCGCGATGAGAGAAAGAGACTTGGATTTTATCAAGTCAAAATTGCACGTTAGACTGAAACAGCCCTGCGGGAGATTTAAGTGTGAATCTGTACTCAAAGTTCAGCTTGTTGAATCTTTCTTTTTTGAATTTCAACTTGAAAACAGAACAATGGGTTCTTGCCCTTTTGTTGTAAAGTGGCTACAAGGAATAAACTAAATCTGTGGGAGGCTTGATGAGGACAGAACCACTTCACGGTGGGCACTATTTGAGAAAATGTGATCAAATTATTTGCATCTCCAAGATCTGTTAATAGCAAAACGTAGAATTGGAAAAATGCTACACTTCAAATATACACAGTTAAGAATGATGTGTATTCAAAGATTTTCAACGATTGCCTTAATTTTAGTATGAAAAATTAAGTCAGCTTTATGATGAATACAAATAAATTAAATTGTTCAAATAAACAATAGGTTTTCACAGGGGGGCAGTAGTGCTATGCAAATGTAAAATATTGATTTTTCATTATAAAATAGATTTTGTTCGTCTCGGTTTTAGTAGCATTGGGTTTGAAATGACATTTTCATGTAGGACAGAAAGCTTTACGACCTTGGAATACAGCAAAACAACAGTTGTTTGGTAGTAAATGAGAGCACAGTATACTACTTGATGAGAGTGTACCTGAAACAAGACTAAAAATATTTAGTTCCTCCAGCCTGTCAGTGTAGTTCATTCCCAATTTTAACATAACACTGCGTTTGCCTTATTATTTTGAGTAAATTAAAAAGGCTTTATGTACAGAAACAAAGTTCCCTGACCGTGAAAATACCCTTGGGTAACACTTCATCTGCATCTCCTGCTTTCAGACTTCCTCCAGCCACACCTGTTCCAGAGAAGCGCCAGAGAGCCGCCCACAGTCAGCTACACACCTGACTCCGGAGAACGAGGGCCTGGGCCCGTCCTCAACCTCACCGCCTGGGGCGCGCCCGTTGTGTGGGGGGGCAGCCTGGAATCCCAGCGCAGGAGGCGAGAATTCGAGACCCAGGCCGTCCGCACAGGCCTGGTGGTGTTTGTCGTGGGGAAGTACTCCCACTACCTGCAGCGGTTCGTCACGTCGGCGGAGAGGTACTTCCTGGAGGGGCACGTGGTGACGTACTACATACTGACGGACAACCTGCGGGGGGTGACCCCGCTGTCCCTGAGAGCCGGCAGGGAGCTCAAGGCCTTCTACATCGCAGAGCGACCAGACTGGGTCCACCTCTCCAAGACGAGGATGTCTCTCCTGGGGAGCGCCATCAAGGAGCTGATCCGGCACGATGTGGATTACGTCTTCTGCGCTGACGTGGACCAGGAGTTCATCAATCCAGTGGGGGCTGAGATTTTAGGCGACCTAGTGGCCACATTTCACCCTCAGTACTACAACAGACCCCTCTACACCTTCCCCTACGAGAAGAGGGAGGACTCGAAGGCCTTTGTCGACGACTCGGAAGGCGATTACTACTACACCTCTGAGTTCTTCGGGGGCCTGCGCGCCGAGGTTTACCAGCTGGCCCTGGTCTGCTCCAGGTTCATCCTCCAGGACATGGAGAAGAGTTTCCACGCATTCCAGTTCGAGGAGAGCTACCTGAATCGCTACCTCATCAACAGCAGGCCCACCAGGGTCCTCTCCCCGGAGTACAGCTGGTGGGATGCCCCAGGGACTCCAGACATCCCAGTGAAGAGGATCCTGTCTCTCCAGAGAGGCTGTCTTCGAGGCCCTGAGTCCAGGGAATCGTACTGCTGACTCCCACCTGACTCCCGCTGCTGAAGACGTTGATACACACACCAGGAAGTGCGAACCCACCGGCTCAGCTCTTGGGTTGCTCCACAGCGGTCTGAGACAACCCCAGGACAAACTGGTCAGCATGAGGACAGGAGGAGGAGGGTGCATGTTTATTTGCAAAGAAAGATCAACAGCAGGCCAGTTCCCTCTGTAAGGTTGGCTTAGGGACAGTGCCAGGCTTATTTTTGACTTAACTGAATGCTTCCTCCAAAATAAATGTCTATCCAGTATACTTTCTGCATGGCTGATGTCTACAAATGTACCAGACTCCTTCTCTTTCATAAACTAGTGTTATCAATCCTCCAATATGTTCTAAAAGCATTGGCTTCAAAGGCTGTTCAAAATGGCAAAATGTACACTGTATCATACTCTAGAACAGGTTCAGCTAAGCTCAGCTAAGTGCTGCTCGTGACCTTATCTGATAAGAACCAGTCTAAAAGCATTGTTTTCCTCTACCCAGTTTGATGATTAACTTTTAAAAGAGCTAAAGAAAGATCGAAATTTATCTTAAATCCATCCAACCTTTATCAGAAAGCTCTTTATTCTTGGTAAGGATCATGGCAACCCAGAGATTGGGAAGTGCAGGGAGCAGGGAGCAGGGTGAGACTCAGTTCAGCTGGCCATCATGTTCCTCATGAGCTTGGGAGACAAGGTGTGACAGAGTTGAAAAGAGCATCTTTGATGGAAAACCATGGTGGGAAACAGTTACCAATCGCTCTGCAGTTCTGACCACCTGGTCATTGATCCAAAGGCAATGTCATAAGAGCAGTGTGTCTACCCTGGTGTCCTGGCTCAATCCTACTGTGCATTTATACAAACTGTCCCCACAAAAACTCCCACTAACCACTAACTCACCTGATACAGCAGCTTCTCTCTCCATCCTGATCTGTGTGCAGTGGTGCTGGTGGTGCAGAATGGCCGCTGTGTGTCTCCCAGGTGGGGCTGCTGGTGCAGAATGGCCGCTGTGTGTCTCCCAGGTGGGTCTGCACTATTTTGGGGGTTGAAGCGAGTCTCCATGGAGTGTAGACTCTGAAGTATTCTGGAATAAGAATCACTACATAAGTAAGGAAGTAGTTAATTCAGACTCCCATGATTAAAAGATGTACAACAAAAAAAATTCTACATGTCCTTTCCTTTGAGCATTGCTAGGGCTTTGTAAAGGTTTTACTTTATCGGGGGTATGATATTCCAAAGATCATCCTTCCAGCAGTGAAGAGATTCTGTTCCTCTAGCCTGTCTGGTCTTGACATTCTTTTCAGTACATGAATTCGTCTGACAAACCACAAGTTTGTGCAACAACATCCTGCTCACTGAGATCACAGCCAAAGGTACTTACATTAAAGAACATGTGTAAGCTCACAGTCCCACAATGCACTAGGGTATACTTCTTACTGCTTTTGTTTTTCCCTGTCTAGACTCAAGAAGGTCTGTGCAGGAAAATGCAAAACTCGGTCTTAAACGCAGTTATTATCCTTCTTTCAGCTGGAAACAATCAGGTGCAACTTCTGCCCCAGAGGAAGGTGGCATGTAGCTTCTTGTGCACTGCCTGCGGTGTTTTCTGCTGTGGGTGCACAAGTTATAATACAGTCAATCTACTGTTACAGAGAAACGAAGAGAACAGCCTTCACATTCACTCGAGGTGCAGCACACAATACCTGCAGCAGTGAAAATAACCTGCAGTCCAGAGCTGAGGAGGGAGGGTACCAGCAGTTCAGAATCTTTGCTGGTTCAACTGGAAAACAGGAGCTCTTAGAGCTCTTAACAACAAGTGTGCCTACAGAGCAGCTAACACAGACATGAGATCAGGGAGGTGTGCAGCCAAGATGATGTTATATTCCTGGAGATTTAAACTTCCCTGCATAGTATTTTTGGCACTGTGATGGGGACACAGAAGTCAAAATTGATGTGGTTGAAATAGTTAATAATTGTTTCTTAAAGCACCAGCAAGGAAAGATCATCTTAATTGACCTAATCTTTTGTAACAACCAGGATGTAATTAAGGAAATAGACAAGATAACGCAACTGGAAAATTGTGGCCTTTATGGTAACTTTTGTATATTGTAAATCTCTTAATCGTCTGTCTAAAATTAGGGTTATGGTATTAGAAAAGCAGACAGTGCAGAAATGAGTCAGAGTTTCCAACTGGTGAACTGGGACCAGATGGACTCAGAGTCAATAGGAAAACAATGGTTATTCTTCTAAAACCATATCAAAGTTCACAACAAGTTTATTATATTCCCTGAAACAAATAAGCACAAGTCTGGAAGAAAAAGGTCCAAATGATTTATGAAGAAATTAGAAGGAAGAGACCTCTCTACACCATACATGGTGGATCCAAGATTGAAGGACTGAAAGACGCATAGTGACTCACAGGCATAGTTTAAAAGAGACATTAGAATTGCCTCTCAGGAGACAGAAAAGAATATTGCAACAGAGGCAAAAATAAAGTAAAGCAAAACAATGTTGTTTCAGTGCAACAACAGTAAAAGAACCAGGAAAGGTGAAGAACTCATGAGATACTGACGGCCTGATAACAGTAGGAAGGAAAAGCAGATGTGCTGTGTGAATATTTCACCCAGGCCTGCGCAACAGAAGATATTAACAACACGCCCTGTGTAACAGAAGGAGCTCCCGCAGTCAATATCAATAGAACCGCCACTGAGCTGCGTGAAATCATCACTTCAGAACAGGGGTGACAGAACTGAACCAGGAAACAACAGAACACTGAGCCACACGTCTGGTATCGGATAGTTTTAGAAGAACTGACAGAAGGGCTGGGACAGTTAAAAACAAATAGATCTACTAATATCATCATAATAATAATAATTGCTTACACTTATATAGCGCTGTTCTGGACACTCCACTCAAATTGCTTTACAGGTAATGGGGACTCCCCTCCACCACCACCAGTGCGCCAGAACACTCACCACACATTAGCTATTAGTGAGGAGGAGAGCAGAGTGATGACGCCAATTCATAGATGGGGATTATTAGGAGGCCATGATTGGTAAGGGCCAATGGGAAATTTGGCCAGGACGCCGGGGTTACACCCCTACTCGTTTCCAGAAATGCCCTGGGATTTTTAATGACCACAGAGAGTCAGGACCTTGGTTTTACATCTCACCCAAAGGACGGCGCCTGTTTACAGTCTAGTGTCCCCGTCACTATACTGGGGCATTAGGACCCACATGGACTGCAGGGTGAGCGCCCCCCACTGGCCCCACTAACACCTCTTCCAGCAGCAACCTTAGTTTTTCCCAAGAGTCTCCCATCCAGGTGCTGACCAGGCTCACACCTGCTGAGCTCCAGTGGGCTGCCAGTTGTGAGTTGCAGGGTGATATGGCTGCTGGCCATAGAACTAAGAACTAAGAACTAAGAGATCACCAGGGCCTGATGGGATTTTCCCTCTTATGCTTAAGAAGTAAGGGATTTATACAGGGACCCTTAGCTAGGATATTTGAACTATGGTATTTTCAGTGTCCTAGGTGCTAAATAAATAATAGCAATTAATGTAATAATAAATAAATTATTATCTATCACACAGGACCTGCAGGAGACGTGTGAATGGGAAACCAATTCATAAAAAGCTGACAGATCTGAACCAGGGATAAACAGCCTGTAGCCTGCAGAGGTAAGCAGGGGAGTTTCCCAGGGAGCCATTTGAATGATAATAATAATTCCTCACACTTCAATAGCTCTTTTCTGGACAATCCGCTCAAAGCGCTTTCCAGGTAATGGGGACTCTCCTCCACCACCACCAGTGTGCAGCCCCACCTGGATGATACAACAGCAGCCAGAGTGCGCCAGAACACTCCTCACACATCAGCTCTCAGTGGGGGAGGAGAACAAAGTGATGTGATAACATCCCTACTCTTTGCGAGAAACATCCTGGGATTTCTAATGACCACACAGAGTCACAACCTTGGTTTTATGTCTCATCTGAAAGTCAGCGCCTTTCTACAGTGTAGTGTCCCAGTCACTATACTGGGGCATTAGTTCCCACACAGACAGGTGAGCGCCCCCTACTGGCCCCACTAACACTTCTACCAGCAGCAGCCTTAGTTTTAACCAGGAGTTTCCCATCCAGGTACTGACCAGGCTCACACCTGATGAGCTTCAGTGGGCTGGTAGCTGGGAGCTTCAGCTGCTGATTCTGGGCCCTTTTCTCTTCCTGATCTACATCCAGTTTACTTGCTGGAATAGTGCAGAAACTCGTTAAAGCTGCAGATGACACACAAGCAGAAAGCAGAGACAGAAGCAGGAGCATTACAATAATATACTTCGAATACAGCAGTCAGCTGTTGTCACTTTTCTAGGAAAAGCAACAGGAATGACTCCTGGTATCAGGGTATTGGTATTTAGAGACAAATTAAGCGAGCGAAATATCTCCACTCTAGAATGGAATTCAGAAAACGCTTTTTTTACACAAATGGTTCTGGATGTCCCAACTTCCCTCCCAGACTGTGAGCTCCGCAGCTGAAACGTTGTGTGCTTTTTCTTCTCTTTTCATCATGGAATAAACCTTTACTTGTTCCTTCAATAAATAGTTGGGCAAAAGTTTACATTCCCCTGGCTACTAAACTACCAGAAATAAAGATGGGGTGAATGGTCCCACTTTTGTTATGCTTCATGTAACACCATCGTGATGACTCAAGACATGGATTTTGCTCTGAATTGTTCCAGCCTAGGTAGTCGGTTGAATAATTAACCCAATTGTTTTCCTAGTTGGACATAAGAAAGATTTTCCTAAGGTTCCAGTAACACAGAATACTGAAAATATTGTCTTCATTAAAGTTACAGTTACCGATAAAATACCCTGGAGCCTGGTTAGAAGTATTCCCATTATGTAGTTCATTAAATGATGAGTAATTACCTACGTTAATTTAAATAAAACTAATGGAATAAGAAGAATAACTATGTTGCTGAAAGTTCACGTGATATTCTGTAATTGGTGATGTGTGGAATATTTGGCTGTTTCCATGTGGTCAAGCTTGGGATGAAGCAGGGGGAGTCCTGGTCATTATTGAATCTGTGACTGTGGGGCTGGGGCTGTCGCACCTTCTCCGTGTCTGTGCTTCACATCGGCAGGCAGGGAAAGAAAGGAGCCTCTTGCTTCGCAAGTCTTTGTAATCTTTTCACATGATCAGCAGCCTATATTTACCAGCATTGCAGTTCAAATGGGCTTTTCTTAAAGTCCAATTATATGCAGTAGCAGTTTTGATCTTCTTAGGGAACTCAATCTAATATTAGATTTATTGCTGTTTTCTTTAGTTTCCTAATCTGTTTGCAACAGAACCTCAATGAAATAGCGAACTCAGGATAATTGAAAGAGGAGGAAGCGAGGTGGGAAGTTAATTAGTGTTACACCTACCGATAAACACCTATTTTCTTTGCTCCAGCATGTAATTTGCTCCAAACCCAATTACTCTCCAGCTAATTTACTATAGTTATGTTTAAGCAGAAAAAGGGCATTTAATTTCTATTTTTTTCGTAACTATGTTGTGTCTTGCTCTGTCTGCACTTTTAATAATTTACATTTGCTTTCACAATATGGGGAGCAAATCCTGCTCTGGAGCACAAACCATCAAGAACTGCCCTGTAATTAGCTCCCCCGTTCACCTTAAACACACATACCAGAACACTGCACGCCCTATCCTGTGCTATCAGGTTACATGCTTATATTTTCATGAGAATGAAAAAATATGCTAAAATTGCACCAAGATCTCAAGATGTCAGATCTTTCTAAAATGCATCCTGGTGGTGATTTTATTTCTTAAGCTTCATACCTTTCCTCGAACCTTTCCTCACAGCCACCCAAAGCATTTTCACTGGGGTAAGTTCAGGTGATGATGGTGGTGATCCACCATCGTGTTGCTCTGTATAATTCTGTAGACATTATCCTGTTGGCTCCGCTGTGTGTTCTGTGTCATTATATGCCGCTATCTCTGAGCCTGGGGCTGTTCGGTAGCAGCTGAGTCAACAGCAAGGCTTGGAATTTGGCTGCATTTCAGGCCCCAGTGCATGATGGGAGTATAGCCATGAATCCAGAGCAGGCAGCAGATGTCTGTACATCTTTCTTTCTCATCTCCCTTTGAAGATGGTGAACTTTTGTCTCTGCTTTGGTTCAAACATGATTTTTATTGTAAAACAGAACAGTTTCCAGTCAGATTATACTTTCTTTAGTGCAATGTGGCACCTTGTAGTCTCTTCGTTTTGTTCGTGTTCTCGAGATAACCCTTGAACCTTGAACCCTGCCCTTTGATTCCATTTTTGATCTGTTCTGTCATAAGTTTATCTTCCAGCTTCTGGAAAATGGTTCTCTGGACCATTTGGGCAATCCAGGATCTATACAAGAGCTCCACTTGTTTGTAACCTGTTATTATGTTCTTCCTGAACCTGAGAACAGGAGGCAGTTCTTTAAGGGTGGTGGGAGTGGGGAACAAGCTGCTCATCCACATTGTTAAAACCGGAGCCCTGGCTCCTTTTAGGACACATCTGGATGAGATCTGTGTGGTCAATTAGCTACTGACTTCCAAACAGGCCAGAAGGGCTGGATGGCTCCTCCTGTGTATAACTGTTCTTCTGTTTTTATCGCACACAACTCAGATGATGTCCCAATGAAGTATCTTCCATCAACAAGTGATCATAGCTCTTTGCTTCTGAGTGATTTATTGCCCTTACTCAGTTCATAATCTCACAGCCTGACACACTGAGTCTTTTCCCTTGCTTACATTTTAGCCTTTCGATTCATCATTGAGAAATTTCCTGCAGGAACCTAAGCTTTGGGTTAAGGTTCTGGTTGTGGCAGCTAGACAATGGAGTTGTGGTACCGTACCCAGTGCACACAGTTTGAGCTTTGACAGTCTGAGAAACAAGTGGCTGCAATGGAACACCTGTACATCCCAGAAACCAGTTCAGGTCCAAGAGGGGACTGTGATTGTGTTATTTATATCAGTCTGTTCCTGCACACAGTGACCCCACCTGTGCAGAACCTTCCACTTTTTAACAAATTGTCTCTTACAGCTGAAGAATCCAAGCTTGTCTACTTGTTTAAAGGATATTTTAGGCGTTCGTGTTTGCTAAAGAGCTAAACAGCTCTAAAACAGTGAAAAGCATGGTCAAAAAGGAATCTTTTTTTTAATTAATTAATTAATTAATTAATTGATTAATTAATTAATTACGCAGCAGTGCGTAGTCGTTAAGTAACATCAAGACATGGACGCAAGAGCACATTATCTAGTGTGTAACATGGATTAACGCCGCGCACAGACCTGAACACCACGTTGCAGACAGGACGCACACAGTGGGTTCATTATAGAGAACCAAACTCACTGCTTCCCAACGACACGTGGCTGTTTCTTCACACCCTCCCCGCTTGCGCACTATTCCTGTTTAAAGCCCCAGCATAGACTGTATATACAGTGTTCTCCTTTTTGCCTTAATCTGCAAATTCAGCTGTTGCGTGCTGTGTGTGAATGTTGATAATGTAACTGAAGATTTACAAGTCAAGGTTCTCTGGAAAGGTCATTTGCTTTTTACTTGTAAATTTTTAAATTATTTCTTGGAAGATTGTAAGTTCACAAGTGGATTATCTATCATCATGGTGCTGGTGGATGTCCCTGAAGGTTTTTATCAAACCTCATGCATTTACAGCTTCTGTTTGCTTTGTCCAATTCTGTGTAACCTCTTCAGTTGTGTTAACAAAATATGTTAGACTTGAATAGTAGATGGCTAGTAGTGTTGAGCTTAAAAGCTGTACCAAAGGACATTTGACAGATACTGCTGAAATACTGCTCCATAATGTGTCTGGCTCAAACAGCACATACTTTCCTAAAGAGAATCTGGCAAAGTTTATTAGCCAAATTCTGCATTCCCTTAGGTGCCTGTGGGCTTACCTGAGATGTAATTTTGGGACAGTAAATGTGTTCTGAAATCAAATATGTTGCTTTTTGTTCTCCTGATGTATTTCGGAGAATGCTCTTCTCTGATCACTTGTTGTCATTGGCTGTCTGCCTTGCTTCACACTCTGCAGAGTGAATCAGCCAGAGAATTCTGCATGGATGTGCTAGAGCTGTTCCTCTGACCCTGGACAGCCCCGCCCAGACCCAGACAGCCCCGCCCAGACCCAGACAGCCCCGCCCACCCCCTGGACAGCCCCACCCAGTGGAGACAGGAGAGAGCAGTGGAGGAGCAGCTGCAGGCCCTGACAGCAAGGAAGAGCAAATACATGAAGAGAGAGGGGATAATGGGCACAGGCTAATTCAGAGCCCTTCCAGAAATCACAAGGGCGGCCTGTGGAAATAATTTTCTTTTTTTCTTGTTTTTCTTGGGGCTTGGATTTACCACTTCTTTTTTTTTCTTCTTCTTTTCCACTCTCAGAATTATGAATCAGTCATCCGTGCTTTGCCACGTGTGATGTGGAATCTCGAGCCATGCTCGTTGGGATAATGGGGATGAGGACCATCGCTGGGGGGACAATTGAGTGCAGCCAGTCGAGGTCTGGGAGGAGGGAGGAAACAGGAGTGCCTGGAGTAAATGACATGCAATCTCCACACAGAATGTGCCCAAGCACAGGATTGCTCTTGTTTCCAGTGCCCTGCCCAATTTCCAGTCACCAAATACTAATCAAAGCAGATCACACAAGAAACCATTGCACCAGCACAGGAGGAAGGAGGGAGAAGTGCCCACTGAGCCACAGACACCCTGGATTTCCTGGGAGGTCTCCCATCCCAGCACAGACCCAGCCCAATTCTCACTGACTGCAGATCACAGGGTGGCAACACTGCTCTCTGATCTCATGAATTCTTCTTAAAGCCCCCTACAGCACACTGTCCCCAGTCATCACACAGGAGCACTGATTAGAAAACTGTGGTCCAGGGGGAAGATCGCCACCTACTGGTCCACCTACAACACTTACAGCAGCGGTCCGGTCTTGACTGCCTCATCCATCCAGTTGTTTTGCTGTGAGTCCGCATGTCAGAGGAGCCATCTCTGGCTGCTCCAGGCCCATCTGGTGCCTCCTGTTCACCTGGTGCTCCAGGACTCCTGCGTCTGAGAGCTCAGGCCAGTGAAGAGTGGGAATTTAAGGGAGAAGGTAACTGATCCTACAACCGTGTCCAATGGGAAGACACCGACTTTTTAGAATAATCATTCCATGAGTTTAGGCTTTGTTCCCTGTGTCAGAGAAAAGGCACTTTATTCATCACGCAAGCTGCCAAGCAGCAGCACTGTGTTATCTCTCTGGGAGGCCTGCTGATAGCTGCGTAGGCCTGTCTCTCCCAGATAACCCCTCTCTGCAGGGGCAGACCCGTCTCCTGTGGGCAAGATCACGGTGGCGTCACTTTCCCACAGCCCTGTGACACATCAGAGGCTGGAGGTGTGAACAGTCTCAGCAGTACGTGCAGTATCTGAGCACAGGGTCACTGTGCAAATCAATCAGTCTACCCAGGTAATTTTGTTTTACTTCACTAATTGGGGAAACATCTATTGCCTTACACTGATTGGTACTGCTTGTGAGAGAATGCTACCCCATGACATCTAAAACAGATATAAACGTGAACGTTGTCATTTAAAAAGCAGAATTTTTTAATTAGAAGTATATGTTACAGATCATAAAATATATTTCAGAGAAATCTGAATTGCAAGGATTGCTTATATTTCTCTTATCTGTAACTCCACGAGTAAACACGCATTTGTAGCATTTAGCAACTCCAAGCTGGTTGAAATGTACATGAGGCTGCAATTACATGTTATTTAATACTTCCGTGAAACCTGACATTGATTGTTAGCTCAGGGTTCGTTGCTCAGTCCCTGGGATAATCACGGGCGTGTGCAGCTGCTGCTGATCACAGTCTTGCTCGATAACCCTTCCCAGTCTTTCGGGATCCTCCACCACCGTCCCAGCTGGAGCAGCCCAGAGGTCACTGTCTTTCCCACAGCTGTGGTCACAGGTTACAGGTCACAGGTCACAAGTCACAGGCCAGGGCCACTTCACTTACTGTCCCTCACGGTGTTCAGCACTCACGCACTCCAGCCCAGACTGGCTCCTTGAGGACTTTTACTTACTGTAGCGCTTGGCCCGCACATGACAACACTACGATCGAACATCGCGAGTAAGCTGTGCTCGGGGCTAAATTCTTTCAGGACTCAATCTATGTGCGTGCTGCTGCTGGAAACTGCAGCTCCTTCTGTGAAAACACGCTGCCTGCTCACCAAGCAGCTTCACTGAAAAACGCCTTGCGCTCACAGGTATGGCTCTGGGATCCCAGACAAGCACAGCGTCCCAGTGTTCCTCTCTGCAGCTGGCACACAACAGCTGGCACACAGCAGCTGACTGGGACTCGCACAGCGAGGACAGCAACTCTGCAGGGCTTACATCCCAGATCTGCACCTCGAGCAGCAAAGAACTCCCTTCAGCGTGGTTTAGAAGCAGGTTGTTTCTGTTTATTCTCACTCATGTTTGAGCGATTCAGCCACAGAGGAGCAAGACACTCATACACAGTGCATATATTGCATATATGGGATTATATCATATTGTTACGCCCTCGCCTGGCGTTGTGGTCGAAGAGTGCCTGGCTGGGGTGCACGGCGAGGGGCAGGTCAGGAGGAGGGGTAGCCAGGACGGCTGACCAATGGCGGGACTGGGGTACACGGTCGCGAGCTTGCCCGGACTCATGTAAATAGTTTCCCTGGTTTTGCACCCCTTTTATTCATGTACCCAATTACCACCCTATAACTGTGTAACTGTACCAGAATTGACCCCAGTGCGTTGAAGCCTGTTGGCTCTCTCTCTCTCTGTTGTGGTTGCTGTGCCAGACGTACGTCTGATTAATAAAGAGCGCCGTGTTTTCAGTTAACAAGAGCCTGAGTCCCTGTCTGTATCCTCGCCGAGCCCCTCGCGCTACAATCTATTACACTCGGCATCTCCCTGTGTTCATGTGGGTTTCTCCAGGTGCTCTGGTTTCCTCCCACAGTCCAGAGACATGCTGGTAGGTTAACGGGCTTCTGGAAAAACTGGCCCTGGTGTGAGTGTGTGTACGTGCCCTGCGATGGACTGGCGTCCTGTCCAGGGTGTACCCAGGCTTGCTCCCGTTGCTTGCTGGGATAGGCTCCGGGCTCCCCTGGGACCCGGAATTGGAAGAAGTGATAAGAAAATGGCTAGATAGATGGATTACTCTCAACAAGTGAAACCATTTGCTGTCGGGGGCAGGAATATTTTAACTGTGCGATTGTCTTGATTAAGACGATGGTATTCAGATCTGAAATGGAAAATTCTGTTGCACGCGACAGGGTATCGGGTATCAGATGGAGAAAATCTGTTATGAATCTTCACCCCTGGTGTCAGCTTACGCCAGGGAGTGGAGAAACCCAGAAAGTCCAGAAAGTGACCAGCTCCTGGTGGGGGAGTTGTCAGTTTGACAGCAGGCCCTGCGGAGGTGCAGCCCGACTCCTCCCTCGCTTTGCTCGTCCTCACGCTGTCCTGCCAGCGAGTTCTCCGAAGTGTCTGGGCGTGTGGTTGTGCTTCATCAGGCTGAAACAGGCTACGGCACACGCTGGCCTGACCGGCCTCCTGTTGTCGCTGGCTTTCTTTTCTGACATCAGAACTTCACAAAGGCCACAGACAATAGCGCCAGTCTGGTTGTACTGGGAACTCCGCCTCCCCCTCAGCCAGAATGACATCCCTCCGAACCCCTACCCCAGCGAGCACATTGAGACTGTATGTTTCTTGCCTTCCATTTTATCTAAAAGAAACACAGCAATTCCCTGTAAAATAGCTTAGAGAGAGAACTGTTTTTTTGTTTTCATTCGGCCACAGGACATAGCTGTAAACTGGATTGTGATCTAAGGTTCTGGGTTATGGTTATAACCAGTAGGATACCCACCAGGCAGCAGTTTCTTTTCTGGTTTAAAAATTAAAACACATTGAATACATTCTCATAGCTGGCTCTAACATAACGCAGCCTATCCTGTGCCCTCCCTGTGTGGATCAGAAACCCCAAGCAGCAGTGTGGACGAGAGGTCAGGACAGCGCTGTTGTACCCCTGCTCACGGGGGTGAAGCAGTCTCCCAGTCATTACTGTCAATGCACAATTGGCTCTCTGTTAACTTACCAGTGCAAATATAACATTAAAAAAACAGTTCAAATTTTAATTGCTTAAGGTGTCTTTTTGTTTTCTCTACACACTTCCTGGGAAGTTATTTTTGTCAGAATCCTCCAATTAACCTACAGTACAGGTCCGATTAGTGTGAAGTCCGCTGGGCAAACACCCGAGGAACAAGCCAGGGAGGCTGAGAAGACAACCAGCAGGAATCCATGTGTGTGCACAACTCCACAACCCAGCAGACAACGGGATATATAATACTGGCACAGATTTTGTCTTTCATCCAAAGGAGAGTTGGGGCTACAGATGAATATTACTGTCATCTCACATGTAAGATCTCACATGTTAGCTTATGCTGGTGTGTGTAGGTGCTTGTGTGTCCATGCATGTGTGTTTGTGTGTAGGTATCTGTGTGTGAGCAGACTGTGTTTGAGTGTGTTTGTGTGCATGTGTGTGTACTTGCATGTGTGCCTGCATGTGTGTGTTTATGTTTTCGGTGTGAACAAATGATTTTTAAGTGTGTGCGTATGTGTATTTCCGAAAATAGCATTCCCTTCCTTTATGTGAGAGAGTGTCACATTTCCTGGGAATTTTCTGACACTGGGGAACTAATTTCACCTGTTTTGTGTGTGTTTTTCCAACTGAGAAGGAGGTGGAAACCTTTCTTTATATCATTGCCCAAGGACATACTGTTCTCCTTGATCACCAACACACTGTCCCGCAAATTCACTCCTCCAGCACAGCCACTCTCAGGGGGCTTGTTTACAAAACGCGTTGGAAGAGAGAAACACTGACTGGGATTGAAGGACAGCACACAGGATGTTTGCGTAACGAGCAAACAACTAAGAGCGCATTTCAGCTCTACAGGTCCTTGCTTGGAGACTGAGGGGCGGACGGTTTTCACATCTCTGCCTGCTGCAAACTGACCCCTGCAATGCAGCCAGCTCTGCGTGTGAGGATGTCTGCTCTGAGCAGCAGCACCGCATGGTCCCCGCTGCAGGAGGGCAGGCCAGCATGTCACGTCATATCTGCCACCTGCGACTGGGTCATTCTTTCTACATGCGAGCTTTCATACAGTTCATGCATGCTGCTCAGGTACATGTGCAAGATTTCTGAATTGAGCGGGTGTTTCTGAGAGTTGCAGAGAACAGGGCACAGAGTGAAACGTGAACCTCACCAGCGCTCCTGCTCAGACTTGAATTCCACACGATGAAACCAGAGAGCTCCAAAGGAGAGAATTTGCATGTCCTCGGGGTTGCTCAGCCTGTCTCGCCTCTTCTGTCTTTTGCAGCTCTTCTAATTTAACTGCTCTGTTTTTCACTGGAAAAATGACACACTTAACTTGATTCACGAAACACCCCCGTCATTTGTCAGACAGATGCTTATTCCTCGTAATGGCAGATAAGAATGTTAAATGACACGTATATTGTAGATCTAGTTTGTTTTATAATCTACAAAACAGTATAAAGGGGCAGGGTGGTGCAGTGGTTGGCATTGTGTCTCGCAGTGCTGGGGCCCTGGGTTCAGTTCTTGGGGTGTTTTCTGTGTAGTTTGTATAATCTTCCTGTATTTGCATGGGATTTCTCTCACAGTCCAGACATACAGTATACTGATTTTATATACAAATTGATTGTGTGCAATACAATGGTTTCAACTCTCCTTGACAGTATTTTCTATTGAACATTAGGGGTGTAAAAAAACACTCCACTCTGGCCTCCCAAATCCCTGACCATTTACCTTCACTATTTTAACAGTCCATTGATTGGGAACCTGTTGACCCCCTGTGGTGTCCATTTGCATCCTGGCCGGCTGTGTGACGGTTTCGGAGCCTGAGGCTGTTCCAGAGCTCCTCCTGTTACGGGGTCCACCCGTCTGGTCCCGGTCATTCCTCTGCTCATCAGTATTGAGAACCACAGCCTGACAAATATTGAGACACGAGTCTGGCCAGGTTCTCTAGCGCCTGGCTGAGGTTGCAGAAGAAGAGGTGGCCCAGCTGCAGGGGGAAGTGGGGTACATCTCTCCTGCCGCTCTCCGCCGCCCCGGCAGACCTGATTCCCGGTGAAGAACTCGCCTGGGTCCGAGTCCGGACGGCGGCGGCTTCACCGAAGCCGGGAGGACGTCTGCTCTCAGCACGGTCACCTTGCCTGAAAGAGACAGGGAAAGCGTGTTTGTGCGCAGGCCCAGCTTTGAGCTTGCCTGGGCTCATTTCAACGACCAGTTGATGGTTTCGCTGTCTTATCCCTGAAACAAGACCCCCAGTCTCTGGAGGGGTTTCGTACGGAGCTCCAGACCTTCCTGGGCAGTGTTCCTGCTCCTCCAGGGGTCCAAAGTATTTCACTGCCCGTAGAGCTTGGAGCCCAGTGCACGAGAGTACAAGTCCCTCGAAGTTGGGGTCCTGCCTCACTGCCTCTGCTAGCAGAGAGGACAGGGGGCTCCCTGCCTCACCCCAGCCTCCTGTGGGGCGAAACTCCCCTAGTGCCCATTGTTGTTGACCCTCCTGCCCGCATTAGAGTCCCCACCCAGCACCTGAAACTCTCTCCGAGACCGAAGCGTCCCGAAGACATGCTGGTAGGTTAATTAGCTGCTGGGAAACTGGCCCAGGTGTGAGTGTGTGTGTGTGCCCTGCCCAGTGTGTATCCTGCCTTGAGCCCATGTCTTGCTCTGTGACCTTATAGTGGATAAAGTGTTCAGGACTGGATGGATGGACAGATAGCATCTCTTAAACCCTCCAATGCAAAGAGTCAAGTACTGGTTTGTTTTCTCTTTCTCTGAGGTTGTAGGAGTTATGCCTGCATTTGCAAAGCAAGACTTCAGATCTGAATACCAATTTGTCTTCTTTAGAATACAATACCGATTTGCCTGCCTCAGACCTGGGTATACATATTCCACAAACATCTCTTTCTGTCCTTTAGGACTGCATTTCCCAGGGGTTACTCCTATAGAGCACCTACCCTGATTTTCATCCTAGCTGAACTTTGATAGTTCTAAGTTTTATTTTTAAATGATGTGTTAGAAATGAGCGTGAGCTCTGTGCCAGAGGCTGGGTTCAGCTGTCTGCTCTCTCAGGTGTACTGTTTCAATGACTTGGCTGAATGTAACCAGTGGGTCCTTGCATCACTGAGAGCACTTATCAGAGCGACAGTGCCATTCTCACCTGTGTGCACACTGGGGAGTAATAAACACAAGAGCTCTTCTAAAATGGCAGGGAAGCAACAATACTGTATCCTTCTCTGTGGAACCCTGTACTCTGTGGAAATGATGCACATAAAGGAGATTATTTGTGAGACTGACTCCCAAGTGCAGACAATAGTTAAAAAAACAATCAAATAGTTTCAATAAGTCTTCAATAGGCTTACTTGCATAAGAGCACAGCTGAAATGAAAAGCAGAAGACACAGGGTGACTCCAGGACCGGGACTGAGGAACTTAGTGACTTTGGACTGTTTTCCTTAGAGAACGCTGGTTTTAATCAAATTGTGATTACATCTTATACCGTTTTTGCTTTGGAAAACAATTGCATTATCCTGTGGTAGCGGACTGGGTTGCAGGAGGTTGGGGAGCAAAACAGCCAGATCCAAGCCTGCAGAAGAGCCATAATCCAGTTAGCCCGGGGCGGGGCTTGGTGTGCCAGCGGGTCAATATTTGTTTAATGGGACCAGTTGAGCAGCCTCTCCCAGCTCTTCCTGCACTGGTGATGCTTGAAGAGACCCAGGAAACCTGTGGACTCAGCGGCTCTGCTGGAGCAGGTCAGGACAGCCCTGGGTTAGCCTGGTAGCTCACGGGTTCTTCAAGATGGGCAGCTCTGACGCATTATTCATCAATTTAGCGAATAATCTGCTCAATGAAGGGAGAGGTCTTGAGAGCTGACGAGTATGCAGATTTTGTTTCTGGATGCTCTCCAGTTTACTCCTTTTAGTGAATCTCTGGCTTAATTGATCACAGTGAAGTTGTCCCATGTCTTCACGTGAGAAGGACAGCTCTCCCTGCCCCTGCCAGGGTCTGATCTCGGTCACACCCGGGCTCCGAGCTCTGAGCTCCGAACACGCACAGCGCTGTTCCCTGGACAGAGGATAGCTCCGCCAGGCCAGTGGACCGGTCTTCTGCTGCGGAGTCTTCCACTGTCCCGACCTCAGACGAGGGACATCGCTTCTGGAACTGGCCTGGTGCGCTGAGCCCTGGAACGCCTAGAAACCACTGATTTCTGGTGACCTGTGATAACTGGGTCTTGGGCTTCTTCAGGAGTGAGGCTGGAAACTCCTGGATTGGACCCCTTCCTCAAGGCAACTTCTGCTCTCTGCTCCAGTCCGGTTCTTCATCGCAGGCGGATTGATTTCAGATTTCTGCTTGCGGCATGTTCAGAAAACATAGATAGATCAGACTTTATTGATCCCGAAGGGAAACTGAGGTGTTACAGCAGCCCAGCCAAAGACAAGCAAAAACAGAGATCAGAATAGACTTAACATTAAAATAAAATAAGTACAGCAATACACAATAAAATATACTGAGTTAGGTGTGTGCAAAATATGCTCATAGACACTGTAAATCAATAAAATATGTGCAGATTAAAAGTACCACAATATAAACAGTATATTAATGCAGTGTCCAAAAGTACATGAGTGCAACATGCTGTCCATAGATGAGCAGATGAGGGGCTAACAGTCCTAGCCTTGGGCAGTGTGATACACCCTGACAGCCATAGGGAGGAAGGACCTCCTTCAATATGTGCATTTAGCACTTGTGTGGCATTCGTATCTACCCTGTGCCCCTTTCAGATATTCTGAGCTTCCCTCAGTCAGGTCTCTTGGCTGATCATGTCTGATCAATGTATAAGGAAGCCGAAGAGTGTGGGGGAGTCTGACAGCGTCAGTCCATGGTGAACTAATCGCCTGTTAAGAGTTGTTTGCTCAAAGCAGCATATGGGACAAGAGGGACAGTACAAACGAATCGGAAGAAAAAGGCGTAGGGAAAAGAGTCCCTTTAGCACCAAGATTGGGGAAACGATGGATTAAGGGAGCCTAAAAAATTATTTTAAAAAAACTACGGGGGGCTCTCAACTGTCTCGTGAAAAATGCCGGGCGCCGCTATGAGCGAACAGCGGTGACGCAAGCACTCGAGCTCCCTGACGTCATAACGCCCTTTGTGACGTTGCTGCCGCGGCACAGCTGATCGCTGCCGGTCAGACGGACGAGCGGCAGCTAGCAACAGGCAGGGGAGTTACAGACAGTGCAGCTCAGCTGTGCGTCCAGTGAGCAAGGTCTGGAAAGCCAATCAGCGCGCCCCGCCTCACGGAGCTGCCGGAGCCGGCGCTGGGCTGGTCCCTCCCTGCGCAGCGAGCAGGCTGTGGGTTAGGTTGAGCCGCTATATGTCAGCTCGTCAGTGGGATGGCTGGGGGGAGCTGAAGATGGCGGCGCTGTGTGAGGATGGGAGGTATGGGCTGGCCTGTGGGAGAAGGAAGGCAGACAGGATCTCGGTGCTGCATGTGAAGTTAACAGAGACCGCGTACAGGGCGCTGGAGAGTTACCAGAACTGCAAGGTAAATACATCTTCAGCAGGGGACCCGCGGAGGACGGCCTGCCTGAGCCGAGCAGAAAGGCGAGCGACGGAGTTTGTGCGAGCCGTTGTGAATCCTTTTAAAGAGAGGGGCTTGAGAGCTGCGGCAGAGTGCACTTTGTCGAGCCAGTTTCCCGCAGTCCGGGGCGACTGCCGCGGAGAAGCGAGGTTGAGGTTCGTGTGTTATAAAGTGAGAGAAGTCTGTCCACCACCAACCTCCTCCCCCCCCCCCCCCGCAAGTCCCAGCCAGCTCAGCTGCCAGCCGGAGCGCCGAGCCGAGCCGACCGGACCCGACCGGACCCGACCCGCTGCCTGTCGGGCGCTGTTCTGCTCACGGCTACACGGCGCTGCGGCCGGCCGGGCCCGGGGCACACCGGGAGCCCACTGGGAGCCCTCGCCGGCTCAGATGGGCTGCGCTCAGGTGCAGGGTGTTCATTTTCCGAAAATCGGGCTGTTGTTTTTTTGTAACCGCAAAAGTGAAGCGCTGACGGGCTCCGAGCGCTACAGGCGTAGTCATAGTAACAGCGATAGAGTGGATTAAAATGATACTAATTCACTACAGAGTGTGATGAACTGTGTCATGTCGGCACACTTTCTTTGCCCCCTTCTTCTTCTGGCCCCCTGGCGTGTTATTTTCTATCTCCTTGGCCGCCTGGGTGAAGTTGTAAAGAGTGAATATTTTAAAAAGGCTGCCGCACAGTAGGTGCTGTGTAAGGCTTTGGCTGCAGTCCAGGAACAAACCACTTTTCTTTTTTTTTTAGAAAAAAAAAGTTGTTTCTTCTCTAAACGCCTGTCGTTACGAAGCGAGTAAAAAAAAAAGGAATTCTTGTGGAATTCGAGTTGTCCCTTTTCCAAACTACACCTTTGTTAATTCAGGCGCTGGGAGAGTGAGTGTTGGCGGTCAGCACGGACGTGATTGTGTCGTTAAAGAGGCTGTATTTCGTCGGTTCTTTCAGTTTGGCTGCCGTTTTGAGTGTCTAAAACTTTTCTTTCCCGTTGGCTGACGAATTGGTGTGGTGTCGTACTTCATTTTTATATCGTTTATTCAAAAGCTGACCCGATCGTTATTTAAATGCATATCATGTTATGTGCCCACCTATTCCTGCTTTTAAAGCCTCAGTTAAGCTTTTAAAACGCTGAACACACGAGTTGGAAGCGGAGTACGTGCCGGGACCCAGGAGTAGGGATTAAATTCTCCCTGTTGCCAGCCAGATTAGGGGCCGGTGTAATGGCCCGTCCGGCTCGGGGTGATAATTAATTATAATAAGGGCTCACGCTAAAATAGAGGCCGTACCTGAAAATGACGTCTGATCTGGCCTTTATTCACTGAAAATTTAACAACTGTTGAGATCAGCAACTTTTTTTTCCCCCCCGAGAGTTTTTTTTTTCCTGCTGAGCCCGATCTGCTGGCCCAGCTGGGTTCTTCTTAAAGCAACAGTATCCCTGCCGGCGAAGGGCTGCGGGCTGCCCCGCTGGGGTTCGAGCTCGGCGCGCCCGCAGGGCAGTGGGCCGGAGCCGAGGGAGGCCAGGAGCGTTCGGCAGTGGGACTGAACGCCTGACAACCCCCCCGATAGCATCCGAAAGGCGATCGGGAGCAAAGATAATCCGAGGTGGTTCGGAAGGAGGCAGCCGAGTTCGAGCCGGGCGCAGGACGGGAGTCATCCTGCGGGGTGAGACGGAGCCCCTGTAGGGGGCGCTGGAGAGACCAGCAGCTCCTGCACTGGGGTGACGGACCGGCTTCTCAAACCAGGCCCTTACTTTTGCTTAATGCATTTTCACGTGCCTTTAATTTTTATTATTATTTTTTTGCAAGCTTTGACATGGTGGTGCTACAGCAGTCCTGCTCTGCCTGTGCTGCCGAAATCGTTGCCTCAGGGGGTCCCCGCAGACAGAGAGACAGAGCGTCTGTCCACGAGAGGCACTGCCAGCAATGCTCAGCAGCGCCTTGAACAAAAGCTGAGGGGGCGAGCCCAGCCCCCCTCCCCTCCCCCCTGAGCTTTTGGGCGCGGGGCCTGAGTGACCTCAGGTGGCGCCTTCTTCCTTCCATGTTGAGACGGACACCTAGATAAAGAGCGTTGTTGCTCCCCGGGCACACCCACAGTGGAGGTTCTCCACACGGGGTTGACTGGAAACCTGCTGGCCTGATTTCCAGAGCTCCCGGTGCCTTCGGCTGGTACTGTCCCTGCGAGGAGCCCCACATGCCTACGCAGTGATCTGACTACTCCTGTGGGCCTTCCTCCTGGGTTTGTACCGGCACCTGCCTTCTGATCTGTGGCTCCCAACATGTCTTGTGGTCTGGGCCCATTGTACAAAGCTCCTAATCTGCCAATCGACCTTTTGTGCAGATAAAGATTTAAAATTGTATTTGCATGGAAAGGCAGTTTTAAAAAAAGTAGCTATCAGATAGCGATAATAGCTATATAATATAAGAGCTGTACACTACCCACCCAACAAATGTAAAAAAAAAAAAAGTACATCTCACATGGCCTCTTAAAGGGACAGCATCATGTTTAAAAAGCAAAATGTTGAACAGCTGGGCTTGAGCCTGCTGTCAGTACTGCTGTGTGCAGAACGGCACTGCCTGCTGAGGAACCTGCGTATGGATGCGGGCAAGACGGGTTTCCTCTGTCGTTCCAGTCCGGTGGTTTATGTAGTGAAGGATTTGTTTCAGTGTCCATGTGCGCCCACAGTGTTTGGTGCTCTTGACAGGGTTAAAAAAGAAAAAGAATTGCAATAGCATTGAAAAGAAATTAAGCTGGAGATAAATAATGGGGGGGGGGGGGGGGAAGGAGATAAGTCTTTTTTTAATTAAATTAAGCGGCTGAGTCCTGAGTGTGGGTTTAAACCGGTGAAGGAGCTGCCGGCTCCAGGAGCACACGGGGAGCAGTGAGAGGGATGTGCTGTGGGGGGCTTTAGTTCAAAGTAGAAGGACACTTCTGAGCGGAGTGTGGGGGGTCACGGCACCGTCACGGAGGAGCCTGCGGCCGGCGCAGGTCCCGTCACAGACGGAGTAGAGGAGCTGGGGCTTCAGAGCCGTTACCCGCCTGAACGTTTCTGCATTTTCAGTGGAGCTGTTTTTATTTTAACCCATGGAGCTCAAAAGCGCGTGAATCAGCTTGATTTTGTCATCTTTGAATGTCTTTGGATTTTGCTAATGATGACAGGGGGAACCAGTTTGTTGTCATCGGGGGTCGTCTTTAAACACGTGGACTGCCCAGGGCGGTCTGTAGCACTGCCACTGCCGGCAGTCCTTATCTTGTTGATCTTAATGGTCGTTATTCTAGTTGAGTTCCTTATACGCTAACAAGGACTGCTTAAGCCTGTGAAAGCTGAAGTGCTGCTGTGCAGATCTGATACAACATATGCAAATGGAGAGCTTGCAGACTGACTCAGCAGGAGAGCCTTGGGTCCGTGGGGCATGACTGGGGACTGTGGCTGTTCAGGGCTGCAGGAAGGAGGGTGTGGTTTGTACATGCATCAGGGAGGGGCCCTGACTGTGGGGCCTGCCTCACCAGGACCTCAGCCCTGGGACCCTCGGGCCTGCCGAGGTCAAAGGTAGTTAACCCATTCCTGACTGTCTGGCTACTGAGCATCACATTCTGTACAGTGAGACCCAACGGGGGAAGAACCCCCGTTCCTTCTCATTCTTTGGGAACCGTGTTGCTCTGATGTTGGCTGTGGGCACAGATGTTCGACAGGTTCCCTGGTCATGCATTTCGACACAGTGATTGAAGTTTATTTTTCTGTGGCAGTGGTATTCCAGGGGTTTAATCCCGTAGCGTGCTGGAAGGAGCTGTGCACATAACGCTGCATGCGTTTTACGCCAGCTGTCTGTCTTTGACTTGTGCGGAGCCTCTGTAATAGCCTCAGTCTTGCAGGCCTACAGTATTGATGTTAACCAGCCCCTTCAGAAGCCGGCTGTTTAGGTTTGTTAACAGCATGGTATCTAGAGCACAGACTGTCTAGTGTTTGTGTGTTGTATTGTATTGTGATCAGCTTTCTGAGAGAAAGACAAAGACATACCAGGAGGTTAATTGGCCCTGGTCTGAGTTTGCAAGGGTCTGTGTCTGCACTGCAATGGACTGGTGTCCTGTCCAGGGTGTGTCCTGCCTTGTCTGTTGTTTGCTGGGATAGACTCCTGCTCCTTCGCAGCCCTGAATTGGATAAACTGTTAGAAAACGGATGGATGGCCGTTGTCTTCCATTCGGAAGTAATATTCTTGGAAAACATTTGACCCACCACGGGCTTTAATCCGTGGCTGTAGATGATGTGTGTGTATAAAAAGAGAAAGTTGTGAGTGGAACCTGCAGTATAAACAGTAGCAGTGAATTAAGATTGTATTAAGTGCTCTCCCTCAAGTGCCCAGCTGGTAAATTATACAGCCAGTGCTGTTTGACTGCATTATCTTTCCAGATCAAGTGCTGAAGGCCTGATACAGCATGTCCTGTGTTGTGTGCTCTAGGCGATTTAATTTTCTGCTGGTGCATGAACAGGTCCAGACTAAATGCCTCCACTTTGTTAATCATTATCAGTGTTCTTGATGGGGAAGGAAATCTGCAATGGCAGGCAAGCTGGTTTCTAAACAAAAGTAAAAATAATGGTTGCTTTTTTTGTCCCTGTACCGTACATGTGCCTGCTGCAGTTTTGTTTAAAATAGCATGGTGTCCAGTTTGCTTTGCTGAGTCAGTGGACTGAATTCCTTGCACCCTTTGTCTATGTAAGGCTGGAGCACAACTTCCTGGTTCGGTTGTTAGCATGTTACTTTGAGTCCACTTGCTCTCTGAACAAGCTTTCTTTTCCTGCCGATGGTTTTTTTTTTTTAATGAAGCAGATATTTGTCCTAGTTTGTGGTGTTGGAAGCGCGTCGTACTCTTGCCATCGCAGGGACGCAGCTGAGCTGGCTCATCGCCCGATCTGTTTCCCGATGGCTTGATTCTGTGAGGTGCCCTGGCTGGCATATCGCTCTTTCTCCCCGTTTCTCTCTGTACAAACACTACGAGTCTCCCTGTGAGCTTGTGCTGGTGTTTCAAGATTAGTCCAAGCCATTTTCTTTCCCAGTTTGAAGTGTTTCTGTTGTTCTTGGGTGCCCGGCAGTTTTTAGTGCTGACCCAACGACTATTACAACTTTGACACCTGGAGTGGTCTTCTGTTGTGCACGTAAATTTCACAAGATATAAGTTCCCTTGTGCACAACTTTGTTCTAAATAAAGCACTGTTGCACCTGCCTGTTTATTCAAGCAAGAATAAACTTTCAAGTAGCGAGAGAGAACTCGCGTTAATCTAGGTTTTAGCAGTTCAGTGGATCCTTAAGTCATAACCTGGTGGGCCCAAATAAGGTAGATCCGAAAGAAGCAGATCCTATAATTGTGCCTCTGTCCCAGGCTGCTTTGCAGTGAGTTCAAAGAGAGGTCACAGGCTATGGTAACCTAGGAAACGGTGGGGTACATGACAGCTGTCTCTCTGCCAGGAGGCAACTGAAGCTCACTTACAGATTGTGCGCTCAGGGTTTGAGGCTGTTTATTTTTCTGTCGGAAAGTACTTCAGCTCAAAATGTGTTTCCATTCAGTCGTATCGGCTGCGTACATGGCAACTGGATTTGTGTGCCCTTGGATAAGGTTTTTTTTTTTATTTGTAATACCTAAAAGCACTTGGTGAAATTGATGTTGAACTGAAAAGACTTGACGGAGTTGGTTAAATTCTCCAAAGAAGGACTGACGTCAAAGAGCCAAGTTTCTCCTGGTTAAACAGGCTGAGTGTTGCTCTGTGTGATCACTGGGTACGTCAGCCTTGTACCCAGTGATTCAGAAGGCCAGCATGACGAGCTCATTCCTGCACACGTAAACCGGATTGTTAAAGATAATGCTGCAACTAGATCAATAGCGCTCGTACACTTGTTTCCCTCAAAGTGCTTTTTGTTTCTTTGCAGTGGAGTGAAGGTCTTTTCCTAGGCTTGACTCGCCTGTAGCGTTCTCGTACCGCGTTCAGGTGGTCTCGGAAGCCTGTGGCTTCCTGTGTGATGTGAAACGGGATCGCAGACGGGCGCAGGTGTCTGTCGCAGCCTCCCCTCGGCAGTGCCCAGCAAGGGATCGCTCCCAGGAGGCCTGCGGTCGTGGGCGGGGTGTGTTCGTTCAGAACGCTCTCCGATTTGCAGCATGTGAAACCGGACTGCAGTGCTTTTTATTCCCCAGCATGTTTGCTTAACCTGAAGATGTTAGAAAAAAAAGTTTGATCAGTCTGTGTTTTGGGAAATGGAAAAGGGTTTATTGCAGTGCCCTAGTCTGAAAGCCGGCTTTCTGAACCCCTGCAGAGAAGTCCTGGCTTGCCAACTTTGTCATTGACCAAGACCAGTGGGTCATGATTCTGGGCAGTTTCTTTTGTAGGAGACTAGCAGTCACCAGTTGGGTGCGAATGGGCAGAGCTGGAAGGTGCTAACCACCTGTTAAACTGGGGAACACGTCCCTCAGCTCTGGCAAACACTGCGGCTGACAGGCACGGCTGTGCTCTTCCTGCGCCTGCAATGTTTGTCGATCTTTCCACTGCGAATTGTAATCATTTACAGCTTCTGTGTGTTGCCCCGATTCTTCACGGCCACGATGTGCAAGTGCTGTGCCTTTCCTGTAAAACGCAGTCCCTGTGCGTGCCAGTAATTGCAGGGAACAGACTGAGTCTTGGTGCCAGGAAAGCTCACTGCTGCCGGTAATCTGCCGGCTGCCTGCTGTGCTTTCAGCACTCCTGCCTCTGGCCCGGGGCTGCGGCATCGGGATTGGATAAAGATGCGCTGTTCCAGTTCAGTTACCCAAGAAGAGCAGAATGAATGCATTCCTGTCGAGTTGTAAAGTGAGACAGTGATGACCATCTCTTAAACACAGCTGTGTCATGGCAGTGATCTAAAAATACTGCCTCGCTGTTGGAAAGCGTGCTTGAATCTCCATGAGAATGAAAGAGCGAGACAGAAGCAGTCTGCTGCAGGTTTCTTCAGCTCTCGGGCAGAGGCAGTGTTTCCTGGAGGGCCGTTGGGGCTCGTGGACGACGATGGTTCAGATGGACAGCAGTGGCTTGCAGTGTGGCTCTGAATCGCTGCGCTGCTTGTTCACACGAGTCCTCCACATCTTCACAGATTAGTTATTTGGAGAACAGATTATGCTGCTTTCTTAATACTCATTTCTTTAAATATAGCATAGGCATAATTACTTTTGGTTACAATTAATCTCTTTTCTAAATAAAGTCTCAAAACCACCTTGCTCTCACTTCTTTTTCTTGAACTCCAGTCTCAGGCTGACAAAAAGACACGGAATCGGACAAGGGTCATTCATGCATGAATGAGTGAATATTTGTTTGCCCTGTGTAGCGTTTGTGGATTTATCTTTTCATGTAAACTAATCTCCATGGGGAAAGTGATCCATTTATAGATGACTCTTAAGGCCGTGTTTTTTTGTGGATTCTCGACTGACAGATTTGTTTCCAAAGTTAGCCAGCGCCAGCTGAGCTGTGACTTGAGGCACAAAGTGCTCTGTGTTAGAAGACCGATAGATTCAGTATTCCATTGTTCACCACGGAAATTCAGGGTTTAACCTTTTGTTATCTTTGCCTTTTCTTTGCCATCTGATTAGTTTTCTTACCTTTCAAGGTTAGTTATTGCGTGTACTTCACATAGATTATGGACTTTAAATAACCCTTTCAAATGGCACAGTGTGCTTGTTAGGCTAGTTTACAAAACGTTTAAAGCTAGTTTAAAAATGTGAGATTTTTGTTGTGTAAATAATGCACACTTTCAAGCAGGGTTGGGAAAACCAGACTTCATCATCCTGCAATGCTGTGGGCGTCTGTTGTGTCCGGATGTACATTCACAACACTATTATTTCAACATCTCCCTACTGGCGCGGGCAGGAACCTGCATCCCTCTCGGTGGCGTCCACAGAGTCGCTCGTCCGTGAGCGTGGGCGATGCTCGAGGGCTAACCGTCACTTCCTTTTCCTTTTTTTCAGAATGGACCCTCCCCTCAGCCATCGATCCAGTTCATGGGACTCCAGGGGGTAAGCTCTTCGTGTTTTCAGTTGCATTGTTGCCGGTACTTACGTCTTTGGGTGGCTAGTGACAAGCGCCATCATTTCACTTGGACAGTGAGGGATTCAAATGAATTCAACACGAGGGCCGGTGGGTGTCATGCCGGTGATGGGTGCGTGCGTGTAGTTGCTTGAGCTAGCAGAATCGGGAAGGGTTTTTTCCACACAGACAAAACTCTCTCAATTTAGGTCACTTTATTGGCCGTATACTGTACAATTTCTTGCATTAGGAATTTTCTTTTCGTATACCCCAGCTTGCTCTCCATGAGACACACAGATAGGGAGAGAAGCTGGGGGTCAGTGCGCAGAGTCAGTCATTTATACGGCGCCCCTGAAGCAGCTGGGATGAAGAGCCTTGCTCAGGGGCCCAATGGAGTAGGATTCCTCTGCCGGCCGCGGGGTACGAACCGGCAACCTTCCAGCCACAGGCGCAGATCCTGAGCCACAGAGCCACCGCTCCGCCCCTAGAAAATTCATGACAAGAGCTGGGTTCAAACCCCCGACCTCCAGCATGCGAGTCACACGCCAAAGCCATTACACCAACACAGCGCTTTACAGCAGAGTATCAATTACCTTTGCCAATTGAGCGGCTTGCTGCGAGGGGATCTTCAGTGACACGAGCAGAACAAGCCCCTCTAGTTGCAGGGGCAGGCTGTTGGTAATGATCGAGAGTGTTTAATTCGGTGTGTGATGGTTAGTGTGCGCAGGAGATGGTCTCGTCTGATGTGCAAGGTGAGTGTCAAGACTCGTGGAGACAATTGGAGAGAGAGACTTGCCGTCTCTATCTGGCTGAAGCAGCTCCTTCTGGTATAGAACGTAGCTTTTCTACGCAACCTTGCCGAAAGGATTCCAGGAATTATTCTTCCGACTCGTGTCGGAAGAATAAAGATGGCTCTTTAACAGTCTGCTGTCTGTTTTCCCTGCGTCCCCGGGCTGTGTGGCACGTGGCGGCTCTCCAACTTGCTCCTGGCTACGTCGCTGTTTCGTTTGGCGACCGCGCTGTTATTTTGTCGACTCCTTATGTTCGGGGGACTGTGAGAATGTGCACTGGAGTACTCGGAGAAACTGCTCGAGACATTCTCCCATCTTTGTCCGCCGCCTCAAGTCAAGTGTTGAAAACCGGCTGACTCTGCAGACGAGGCTGATCTGATCGCGGGGAGGAAGTGTGCGTTTCAGGGCTGTGGAGGGCCTCCTGCCCACTGCACTGCGTCTTGCTCCACAGGACTGGTTGCAGGCAGGAGGGGCTTGCATCTAGCCTGCGCTTTTCAAGAGCGTACAGCTGCTCCGCTGGTTTATTGAGTGACGCGTTTATCCAAAGTGGCTTACATCTGCTCCCATTTATGCAGCTGGATTCTGGACTAGAAGCGCCTGGCTCACAGGTGCAACGCGGCGTCTCTCCTGGGGAACCTTTCAGGCACCAGTTCAAAAGCCTGACCACTGCGCCGCTCTGCTGAGCCTCTGGGTCAGACGTGGAAACGCAGCTTGCTGGCGGTCCACAGGTTAAGGGTTTCACAGAGAGGAGCTGGCCTCAACAAGTTAATGAATACAGTGGGGCACTTCAGAGAGGGGCCTTCTGCTGTTACCTGTTCTTCCCGTCTACACAGTCTCATCAGTTACTTCAGAGAAAACGTCTGACACCCCATGTTTGTCAGTTCAGCCCCAAAACGGTTATATTTCTGCAGTTCACTATAATTCAGTCTCTGGAATCAGCCTGGTTATGGTCTCCCTATCTGTGAGTGTGTGAGAGGCATTGCAGTTCTCCTGTAATTGGTGCCCAGGAGCTGCGTGACGGATGTAGAATCCAGTCTTTTTTTGTTCCAATGTCCGTGATACTCAGATTCCCTGGTCGTCTTGTATGTAGCGCCCCTCCCCACACATGTGCACACAGAGTGAGTTGCCTTGTTTTATCAATCAGACGATGACCAAGTGTTTTAAGCCTGGGAAGCTGCTTTGAAGTTTATCTGAAAATGTGATAATACTTTTCTGGTAAAATTTACTAGAAAATGAGCAGGCAACACTCCATTCTACTCCAGATGCTGAGGATACTCTAACTCATTGTATTCATGTTTAATGTAAAATGTTTCACTGCCAAGGAACAGCCTGTAATGAATATATTGAAATCACGAGCTGGCTATTGTGACCCCTTGTCCTTGTGAAATAACTCTCTGGATTGGCCCCCATCTACTCTCTTAACTGTCCATGAAAGGCAATCGCACGAGACCAGTAGTACATCCTGTTGCTCTTTTCTGGGGTCTTTCCTAGGCTGTAATAACCTCTCTGTGGTGTGGTGACCAGAACCGAAAACGTCACTGTAATATCCTAAGCTCTTCACCCAAGCATTCTGTTTGCTTTTTTTTCCTGTTTCTCCATGTTGTCTTGATGTGGACGTAGCAAAGCCTACAACAACATGAAAGGGACGAGACTATTTCTTCCTGCCACTCAGAATCGCCCTGTCTTGCTTCCTGGATGGGTTGCTTTGCACACTTACTAGCAATCGATTTCATTTGAGAAAGCTGTCCGGTCCATGCCAGTTTTGTGATTCCCTTGCTGCTGTTTGCCTCTCCCCATTGTTTCTAAATTGTATGTACTTTACAGATTGAATCCACATGTAAGTGGTTGAAAGTACTGTTTCTGATCTAAGGGCCCAAGATGGATCCCTGAGGCACACCACTGACAACATCAACCCCAATAGCGGGTGTGCTCTTTCAAATGGTGCAGTTTCCTGTTCTTTGGTCAATGGTGTAGACTCTGGGTTTATATGACCCAGGGCACCTCAGTACTGAGCTACTATTGTCCTACTCCCCACCTCGCAACCTGCGCTCCTCTAATTCTAGTCTCTTATCTGTCCCCCAAGTCTGTCTTCACTCTGTGGGTGACAGGGCCTTCTCCTTTTATGCCCTAAAGCTCTGGAAATCTATCACTTAGGATAGTCAAGGGGAGTCACCTTCCCTAAACTCCTTCAAATCCAGACTAAAAACCTTCTTTAGAAGAGCCTTTACTTAACTGGATCTGTTCTTTACCCCTCTGCTCCTGCTGTGTTCAGTACCCCATCTACTGTCTCCTCTTATTGTGTATTCTCACTGTGTATATCTTGTGTATTTGTTTGCTGTTGTTGTTGTTGTTCTGTAAAGCTCTTTGACTTTTAAAGGCGCTATATGAAATAGTGAACAAGCAGCTGCAGTTTCCCTTTCCAAATCTGTTGGCTGTGTCTTGTACTGCCAGTACAAGGTGGTCAGGGCCGGAGAAGCAGCTCAGGGCTTGGCTGCAGGCCCCTGCAGGACAGTGACCAGCCTCAGCCAGCTGGAATCTGCAGTGGCTGGGTGCCAACGGATCACCTCGATCTGCGTCGACAAGGCAGGAGGATCCAGCAAGGAAGGAATCCATTCCCTGTATCCCACCGCGGAGCGATCCGACTCCAGGGCCGTTCAGCCTGCTGCCTGTCTCGAGGCACAGAGCAACCCCCTCTGTCCAGTCCATGTGCCCACGCACACCCGAGGGGTGGAATCCCAAGCGACTGGGTCCAAACCACCCCGCAGGGGATATTTGTGCCCACTGGGGAATGAGGAGCCACAGCGGTTTTTTGTGGGGTGCACATCACATGATCTCCAACAGATTGTGAAGCACAACCATGGTTCTTCTATTGACTTTGAATCCATCTGCTACCGGGTCACCACTAGAAAATGCTGCCTGGTGCCTTCAATGTCTGCTTTTCCAGATCAGCAAGTGCGCTTATTCTGGCCTTAGGTTTTAGAGCTTGAGCGTGTATATCATCTGTTACTGTTTTGTTCACCAGATTTATTTCAGTGATTGTATCCTGCTTGTCCAAAAAGACTGCAGCAGCTCAGAAATCAGTCTTCATGAGCTGAGTTTAGAGACGATGGTCATGAACCATTTCGGTCGCGTCAGTTTCAGTCTGGGTGTCCCCTTTGCAGCGTCAGTAACCGAGACTGTTGCAAGGCCGCCAGGCCCCTCTGAGGGAAGGCGGGCAGTTGCTGGCCTCCACCGGCCCTGGGCTGGGGTTTCGGGGTGTCATGGTTTCGTTTCCCAGAGTGGAGCTGCCCCCCGTGGGGCGAGCACACCTGCTTCCTGCCTCCTCGCTCCTGTTGCGTTCCTAACCACACGGCTTCGCTTCCTGCTCGGCCCGCCAAGAGCGTTGGTTGGTATCAGTACAGGGGCCCAGGCCAGCAGCTGCAAGCACGGCGGCCGGTTTCCCTGTTACTGAAGCACCGCACGTCACAGAGTCGAAAGTGCAGTTTTAACTGCCGGGAGTGGGTCTTCATCTGGCAGCCTTGTTTTCGGTGCGGGGAGGTGGCTCTCCTTTCTCGAACCCCTGCGCCATGTGGAGCAGGCAGGGGTCTGCAGGGACCCCCGGGCGCTGAGGTGCCTCTGTCTCTGCAGGGCTCATGTGGAGCAGGCAGGGGTCTGCAGGGACCCCCGGGGGGTGAGGCTCCTGTTGAGCGGGTGTGAAGTCAGGTGACCTGCATGGGTGTGGGGGAGGGAACGTCTGCTGCTGCTGCTGCCAGACGGGGAGAGCTGTGACCCCCCACCTCCAAGCCCCCCTGTTATGAATTGAGCCGTTCGAGGAAGTGTTCTCGCCTTCTGATAGCATTTTCCCTGAAATATTTTACGCTGCAAAACCCTTTTCTAAAGCAGAAAGATGTTCATAACATTGTGAAACCTAATATAAACGTAGAACAAAGGTTACCCTCATAAGCCTAGCTACACAGAGATTTTAAATTCAAACTGTGTGTCGGGGTTGTTCCAGCTTCAAACAGTTTGGCGTGTTTCACAGGCAGAGGCCTTTTACAAGAGTGCGAAACATCTTGAACATGAACTTCTCCTGACTCTTGGTGACTAAGCAAGCTTGTCTGTGCAGCTGGTTAGCACATGGGAAAAGCTTTTCATATTTCCTCTGACTTGTCTTCTTCTTGTGATTGAGGCTTACTGCAACTCCAGTTTGTCGGTAGCCGTGACTTCAGCTTTCTGTCCGTGTGGCGCTGTGGTGCGCGCGGTCGTTTCTGGGCCTGTGGCGCACAGCGGTGTCTGTGTGGCGCACGGCGGTCGGGCACCAGCTGCCTCTGCAGAGCGGGCGTGAGCCGTGGGGCTTGACGTCACAAGTGAAGGCGATGTGCACGCAGCCTGTAGGAACTCGTGGGAACCCGGCGAGGAGAGCAGGGATGGAGAGAGAGCGGGAGGCCCTCGGCTCGCAGTCGAGGGGCCTGGAGCTGCGGGCAGCGGCCCGGGATCTTCCGGGACTCAGCCGGATGAGTTTTGGGAGTTAGCTGCTGTGCTAGGAATCGATGAGGAAGTGCCTCCTCTTTCGTGTCCACAGTGCAGTTTGTCACGGTGCTGTTTCCCCCCCGCGCGTGCGTGTTGGATATCTAGGCCAGTGGGTATCTCCTCTCTCTCTCCCCGCAGCGCATCAAGATCCCTCGCGCCGGCGCTCCGGACGAGCTGCGGAGCTTCGATTTTTACTTGTCCAGCGTCGGGAAAGACAACCCTCAGGGAAGCTTCGACTGCGTGCACCAGTTTGTGTCGAGGTGAGCGCACTGGGGCTGCGGGGGTGTGGCCAGCGCTTGGCTGCGGGGGCGTGCTTCAGCGCGAGAGTGTGTTTGTGGGCGTTAACCTGGCGCCCTTTCGAGTCTTCGCAGGGTCATGTCCCAGGATGAGCTGTCCAGTGTGTTTCTGATAACGATGCGTTTCCTCAGTTCGATATCTTAATCCAGTTAAACTGAGCTCTGACGTCACCAGTCTGAGATCAAGGCCCATTCCTTTTGTTATTTTGTGTTTGCTGTTTGCTCTCGGGGCACGCTGCGGCTTTGTGACGAAATGGCACTTTCAAAAAGTCATTTTTTCCATGTAAACAGTCATTCTTTGCGGAGAAAAGTCATGGGATTGGTGGGGGGGGCTTTTAGCTGTTTAGTCCATCCCTTCATTATTGGAAGACTGCCTGTTCCTGGGTGGAGCCGTGGCAGACTCCCAGGGCTCGGTCAGCGCTGCACCCTGAGGCTCTGGTGACTCCCATACCATTATCTGCCCTCCTTTTCCATGTTGGCTCATCAGGAGGAGTAATTAATGCCTTATCATGGCAGTAACTGTACTGTGTGTCCCTCCGATAAAAGATGCAGCAGTGGTGCTCTCCGGTTCTCCCGGTGTGGTCTCCGAGGTTTTCACCTCCGGCTCGTGCCCCGTGTGGTGAGGCTCCTCCTCGGGGGAACCTTGGCCATTTCTCCGTCTTGTCTCGTCTTCAGCTCCGGCGCCTCCCAGCTGGCCTCCCTGGGAACCGTGCAGGATAAGATCACCGTCTGCGCCACCAGCGACTCCTACCAGACGACGCGGGAGCGGATGACGCAGGCCGAGGAGGAGAAGAGCAGCCGGAGCACCAAAGTCATCAAGCCTGGAGGGCCGTTCGTAGGCAAGTCTCCTCTCTGCCTCCTCAGTCACAGGGCCGGGTGCTGGGCTGCACCTCAGCTCTCCGACACACAAGCCCGGGACTTGACGGTCAAGCTCCATTTCAAGCCTTATGTTCTGTTTTGGGGAAAAGTAGAACTGTTAACCTCTTGATCTGAGTATTTGTTCCTGCTGGCGTCCAACGAAGCTGCCTCGGTGTGACACTGGCGTTTTGAGTTCATTTTGAGCTCAACAGAAGGCACGGCTGACCGATTTAACAACAGTATTGTAGAGGAGCTGAGCATCAGCGTATCTGGAGCAGAGGGCGCTGCTCCACGCAGGCTCTGTGCACTGATCCTGCTGCTGGGCTCTGTGATGAAAGCCTGCACAACTGCAAGGGGTCGATGCATTACCCATGCGCCTGGGGGTAAGGCAGGGTAGGGCGCAGGGTTTCATGCTGAGCTAACGGATGCAGTGAAAGTTCAGCGTTACTGCTTGGCCAAGAACTAGGGTAAATTCTGGAATGTTTTTCCGTGGTCGCCAGGTCATTCCTGAATGCAGGCTCACCCGCAGATAAGGCAGTTGCTCTTGCTTCAGGTCGGAGTTGCTATTTACCTCCTGGCTGCTGGGTAAGGTTGGGGAGGAAAGTAAAAATTAATCTGATTTTCTCAGGCATATCCTGAGACCAGCTGACACCTCTGCAGGAAAACAAGACCGGGTTAAATTATTCTCAGGCTGGCCTTCCTAGCGTCGCTGGGTCTCTGGGCTTGATTCTCCTTTGGCTTTATTTACTATGGCTTGGGACCAGCTTCCTGATCTTTGGAACCGTGAAGCCATCCAACCCTGCTCTGCTTACTCAAGAAGTGCCGTTATCTGTGTGAGCCACGTTTTCTACAAGCCCTCCGGTTAGCAGGAATCGGCTGAGCGGGCAGGAAACTCAACAGGAATTTTATTTTTATCGTAATTGCTGAAAGGTCAATTAATTCGAGACCATGCCTTGCCAAGACGGTGGAATAAATGTTGTCCTTTTCAGAATTATTACGAACACAAGTGACCATGTGTTGCTCTGGCACAATGGAGCCTGCCAGCACTATTCACTCTTTATCTGCGATTTAGTCAGATATTTTACTTACCCAGATTTTGACTAGTGCAGAAACCCAGCAAAGCCAAATATGCCTTCTGGCCTTTAATTATTCAGTCAGACATCCACATCCTGTCTGTGTACAGTAATTTTCCATTCTGTGTATGAGTGTCCTGAACTCCTCAGTTTGGTCAGTGCAAAGCATCAGTTAAGCCGAAAGCGTACAGGCTTAACAGTCCTTATGGCTTAACATTTGAGCCCCTGTTTCCCAGCTGAAAATATTAGCAAAGCATTTCACCTTTCACCTGTTACTTCAGATCTGCACAGCCTATGATGTCATTGTAACTTGTTTTGCCTGACGTCTGTGCAGGAGGTTGCACTTCGCCAGAAGCACTGGCGGTATTTTAGCTAAAGACTTTCTGCTGCAGGCCAGTTGAACGTAGTCCTTGAGCTGCACGTGTCCTGTGAAGTCTCGTGCCAGAAGAAGAGCTTGTCTGCAAGCCAAGGGCAGGAGCACTGGCTGCTTTTCTAAAGAAGGCACTGCTCTCCGGTGCAGACGAAGCTGGATTATACCAGGACTTGCACCTGTGAAAGCTAATGCAGGAAGCGTTCGGATAAGCAAATGCTGAGGTTTGTGAGAGCTGACGTGCAAAATGACCTGATTGCTGATTGCTTCCTCTTCAGAGCTAAACCTGTGGGGTTGGGTTAAACCCTTTGTGCAGGTACTTAATTTAGTACCAAAGTCATTTTGCTTTGACATAATCTTGACACCTGGTATTATTCTTTTCATCATTGTTAGTCAATAGTAGCTTCATGCCTCTTATGGCATTTAGAACAATTTAAATTTAACTTTTTTTCTCCCTACATAGAGAATGGAGATGAGTTTTTAACCTACATGGACATCTCCACAGCCGCAGTACATTTTAAAGCTTTTAGTTTAAAATGCGAACTTCTGTAATGTCATGGTGATCTTGGAAAATGCATCTGCCTGAAATAGTCTGAGGAGAATATTCAATGCAGTTGGTGTTAAATAGTTTATCAGAAGCACAAACAATACTACAACACTCAGACAACGTTCAGCATGAGGCAGACATGGAAAATGAAATCAGTGTGGATGAGAGCAAGGTATTGCTTACAGGAATGTGCAGTTAAAATAGCGGATTGCTTCTTCCAATTGAATGCCATGCAGGAGAATGGTCTGGGAGTTTTTTTTGATCCATTGCTTTTTTTCAGCCAGACATGGTGGGGAAACAGTAAAAAAAAACACACTTGCATGTATACTTCAGAGTGTAGAATGTAAGTCTAGGAGGTGACATTAATTATCCCATCATTAAATAAACCTCTGTTTGAATTCCATGTTCAGTTCTGGTCCCAGGATAAAGACACAGCTGCTCTAGAGGCAGTAGAAAGGAGAGCAAGCAGACTGATTCCTGGCTCTGGGGGAATGTCACACTCAGACTAAAGGAACTGAATCGTTTCAGCTTGCAACAGAGAAGGTTACAAGAAGCCTTGATTCAGGAATTCAAAGTTCTGACATTTACCAAGTCAACTTGAGGGGCTCCTTCAGTATTGGGAGTAACTTTTATATTCTTTAATTTGTTTTGTTAGGCCCTACTACCGTCCACTCTTTGGTTAAATTGTTTGAGTCCACTGGTTTTGTTGGCATTAAAATTGGAAGGGGGTGCCCTTGATCGCTAGGTCTGTCCTGCTGTATCGGTTATCCTCCCCCAAGAGTCACAAGCCGGGAATCGCAGTAAGTCACCAGTGAAGAACAGCTGAACCACTCTCCCCAGCTGTACCTCTGGCAAGGATAATAATCCAAGACGCTAAAGAATGTGAAATATTAAGTTGTGTGAAGGAGAATGTAGCCCACCATTCATAAACCAGCTTAAGTGTGTTTACTGTGAAGTTCTTACAACAGGCTAACAGTGTAAGGGTTCCCAGGCTTGCAGCATTACAAGAAAACAAATCCCATGTTGCACAGTACTCAAAGCTGTTTTGCCAAAAGCCGTGTTAAAAATTCAAGTGATTTCTTCTGCGAGATCCATCCTTTGCCAGAATCCGACTTCTCAGAAAGGTGACATTGGCAGTTTTCTCCATGTAGCAGTTTGAAATCTCTCTAAACAAGGGGCTGCATTTGTTTCGGCAAGCTCCCTCTCTCCTTCCGAGCGCTGCAGTCCGGGGCCCTGCGGATCTGCAGGGCAGCAGCCAACAAAGTGGAACAGAATGATTTTTCAGAATCGCGTTAAGAGACCTGGTCGTGGCGTTTTGTCTGTGCACGGCGGTCTGTGCGTTGAGCCTTGGGAGCCGCCAGAGAGTTCTGGCGGGGGGAAAGAGCTTTGTCAGGAGGAGGTAGCGGCGCGAGGCTCCTTCTGTGTCGTGGTGCAGCCCTGCAGAGGAGCTGGGGCTGTGAACTCGGGCTCCCAGGGTCCCAATGGAGATCGCGCTCCGGTCCCTCCGATCCGCTGCACTGCAGCTATGCTTTCCCGCCACACGCCTGTGCTCACACAAGCCCCTCTGCAGCGGATGGGAATGCGTCGTACCATTTCGATCTGTGATGAGGAAAGATACCCCTTTTTTTTTTAAATGTTTTTGGAGGTGTTGTCTGTCGCCTCCTTGCTACCTCCGTTCCGTGTTTTTCACTCCCAGGTAAGAGGGTCCAGATCCGGAAGCCGGCGCCAGGCGCCCCGGACCCCGCGCCTGAAAGGAAGCGGTCGACGCCCATTAACCCCGCCACCACGATCCGCAAGAGCAGCGCCAGCAGCCCGGTCGCCCTGCGGCCGTACCGGGACCGCGTGATCCACCTGCTGGCCCTCAGGCCGTACAAGAAGCCCGAGATCCTGGCCCGCCTGCAGAGGGAGGGTGTGAACCAGAAGGACAAGAACTCGCTGGGCCTGACCCTGCAGCAGGTGAGGCCGCCGAGCTGGGCCGTCGGGTCTCTGTGGGCGCCCCTGCGCCGGCCCAGCCTCCTTCATGCTGGGGTGGCGTCGTCCTTGTTTGGCAGCGACTGCCAGAGGCCCCTGAAATAAAGCACAGCCCTTTTCGACTGCGAGGCATCGGCGACATAGTGCAAAGTCAACAGACTGCAACAACTCGCTCTGTATGTCTATTTTTAGCCAGAGGCAGCTGATGTCTTTTGGCAGAATTAAGGGCGATTGAATAGTCCCGTCTCCTCTTCCAGAACAGGATGTCTTCTGGGCATTTTTAAGTGGTCGGGAGTTCTGCGTTCGCGCAGGAGAGATGCTGTGTGACTCCTTGTGATGGTCACGGCAGCGATCATGCCGCTAATAGCCAAGGAGTTGGACTTCTCTTCCTGACTCGTATGAAAACTTCTGCCCTTGATGATCACGTTAGAGCATCGTAGCTCACTGTTTAGAGTTTGGTTAGTTCTGCTTGTATTTTATCGTTTAGGCACATGAAAGGCAGTTTCTTGAATATCCTGAAAGATTCTCAGAATCGTAACTTAATTTCTTTTTTTCATTAATTGTGACGTGTTTGTCGCTGCACACTTAAGCCACTGATGTTTTGTAGTTAGATTTTGATTTATTCCCTCGTTTTTGTTCTGCGATTTTGAAGTAGGCCTGTCGGGGAGATTCAGCCACGCTGAACAGGGGAGAAAGTGACTTTATTTCATTAAACACTACAGGGGCCGAGATATTGATGTTCACAATGGACCAGGGTCTTTGCCTTTTGAGTGTGTACTGATGGTGTGCAAGTCTCCATTTGAGCAGGAGGTTCAGGGTTAAATTTCTAAAAATGTTGACTATGGCCAAGCTGTGCACAGCATTTCTGCTGGGGAATGCAGACTGGTGTTTTTCATAGCGTGGTCTGAGCCGAGTGGCAGGTTATAATCAGAGCTTAGAATACAGAAGTCCCTACGCTGAATATTGTACGATCTTTATAATTATATTTTGTGCAGACTGTGTGGTGGGTGTACCTTCTAAGTAGAGAATAGGGAGTAGAAAAAACCACCACCCACGAGCCCTGGGCTGCTGACTCATCAGGTCCAGGAGACAGTGACACTGCCACTGTGCAGACGGAGCCATTCCAGCCATCGATTGCTCTCTGTTTGATTAGTAACCCTGCCTTCTGCTTTAACCCTTTCCCTGCTGGAATTGTACAAGATGCAGAACATTGCCCTGACATGTCTGAGCTGTGCATTTTCATGCAGTAGTACAGATGTTTGAGGCTTGAGGTTAGTTTTTTTTACCTTGAAAATAGTTGATGAATTAAAATAAAATACTTTGTTAGCCCTAAAACTGTTAAATGCATATCGGTCCAAATGAGGAATGTGATATTTGGTTTTTGTTATTTGGAATAGTCCTTTGGTATTGTGCAAGGCTTAGCCTCTGAAGTTTGCTGACCGGAAGCCTGCAGCAGGACTGGAGTTGGTGTTTCTGTGTATCCTGCTGTCAGTGTCTGAGTTTCTGTGTCCTGTGCCTCTGCGGGGGAGCTGTTGCTCAGAACCCTTCTTCCTCTGATCGCAGGTAGCCAACCTCAACCCCAGGGACAACTCCTACACGCTGAAGGAGCACATGTACAGGGAGGTTCAGAAGGACTGGCCGGGATATTCCCCGGAGGACCGGCAGCACCTGGAGCTCCTGCTCGCCCGGTGAGTCGGCCCCGCCCTCTCTCCCCCCCCGCCGGGCGGCCCCGCCCTCTCTCCCCCCCCGCCGGGCGGCCCCGCCCTCTCTCCCCCCCCGCCGGGCGGCCCCGCCCTCTCTCCCCCCCCGCCGGGCGGCCCCGCCCTCTCTCCCCCCCCGCCGGGCGGCCCCGCCCTCTCTCCCCCTGCCGGGTGGCCGGTCAGCTGAGACTCTTCCTCTTCTCTCTCCGCTGCAGGAAAGCGGGCGGCGGCCAGGCCGAGGCGTCCTCCTGCAGTCCGCCCAAGGAGCCCGATGCAGGGTCACCCCCTCAGGTAAAGGAGGCTGGATTGTAAATGACTTTTGTTCCTTTCTGCCATTTACATTTTACCTGTGCACCAAATAGTTTAGTAAACTCATAAAATGTATGTATTATTTATTAATACAATAATTAATTGAGCGCCAACTCATTTTTATAAAGGGCTCCTTGTAAATTCTTTAAACCTGCTCAAAATCTGGATGTTTTTTTCTCACTTTCTCTTAAAGACTAGCTGCTGTTTTTGTCCAGTGCTTTTAGCGGAAAAATTCCCTCGAGATGTGTGTTTGATTTAATGTCTTCCCTTAATGCTGAAGTAAAAGACTGCAGAGATGCATCTTTCTCTGCATTTGGCTAAAGCGATTCGGTATCCTGGCTGTTCTAGAAGAAGAGGGTGAATTAGCCTCAAATTAGCAGCTCCAGCAAGCTACCTGCCAGAGCCCAGTTACCAGAGTTGACAGTTGTCGGGATAGACGTGCACCCCTTGATGTCCCAGCCCCTTGCCCAGCTCGTGTGCCTGTGCGCTGCGGACACGTGACCTCTCCCCTCTCTGTTCGCAGAAACGGCCCCTGGAAGGCGATTTCATCGACCCTCTGATGCCCAAGAAGGCCCGGATCTCTCACCTGACCAGCCGCGTCCAGCCCACCCCGAACGACCACCTGCCCCTGTCGAGCAAGGAGAAGCCCGCTGCCCCCGCCCCCCCACCTGCTGCTGCCGCCGCCTGCCCCGGCCCGCCCCCTCTGCCCCCGCCGCCCGGCGGCTCCGGCTCCAACTCCAACTCTCCCAGCACGCCGGAGGGCCGCGGCACACAGGACCTGCCCGTGGAGGGCTTCAGCCAGGAGCCGGGCGCACGAGAGCAACCGGCCCAGAGTCCCGCGGGCAGCCCCGCCCAGCCCGACTGCCTCGCCAGCAAGAAGCCCAGAAAGAAATCCAAAAAACACAAGGAGAAGGAGAAGGAGAAGGACAGGGAGAGGGAGAGGGACAAGGACAAGGAGAGGGACAAGGACAAGGACAGGGACAGGGAGAGAGAGAGGGACAAGGACAAGGAGAGGGAGAAGGAGAAGGACAAGGACAGGGAGAGGGAGAGGGAGAAGGACCGGGAGGGCAAGCAGAAGGCGGAGCACACGGAGGAGAGATCCCGGAAGAAACGCCCGGAGGCCGAGGAGGACCGAGGCCCCCGGACCGAGAGAAGCCCACGCCCAGACAAAGAAGGTACGAGCTACGAGCTGTGCTTCGCTCTCGCGTTCCCGGGCCGCTGGCGCCTGCGGTTCCCGCCCATGTCTGCCCCAGGACCTGCATGCGTGGTTTCACTGGCGTTCCTGCGGTCTGGGGGGGCACATGGCCACCGTCTGAGGGCAGAGTGTAGACGAGAGCAGTTTGAGATGAGAGGCGACTGTTTGACCCGTCTGCGATTCCAGGGTCGCATTCCACCATTTGTTAAAAGAAACCTCATGGCAGCATAAAATGTTCCAAGCTCCCACAACCCTTTGGGTAAAGTGCCTCAATTCTCGCTTTTTAGATGCACTTCCACACAGTTAAAGCACACGTCCAAGACAGGTGTGCTACCTAATGCTGTTTTCCTAAATATTCTTTAAAGTCTCATTTAACTCAAGAATCTCGCTCTTCAGCTCCTAGGAATTGCAAGCAGATGGCTCTCTGATCTGTATCTGATCTATATCTGTTTTCATAATATCATTAAAACTACTGAGAGGATAAAAAAAATCTAATTTGGTCAAAATAAAATGCAGTACACGTGTACTGATCGAAAGGAACTCATTTTTATTGTCACACAATGTATCTGCCAACGATTAAACACATGTAAAAACGAGGATTTCTAAACAGCTGGTCTTATCCCATGTTTATTAATACAGGAATAACTGGGCGGTCAGCTTGTGTGTGACAGACCATCCTCCCCCACAGCATCGCACTAATCCTAACGCCCTCCCTAGCTGTCCTTCCTACACAGAGTGTTTGTGTGCGTGTGGATGAGCACTAGGCTTCCTCATTAAAGAGCGAATGACACTTCAATGGCTGAACCAGGGCCTGTGCCCTGAGCACTAATCACACCGACTAGGGACAGGCAGCAGGTTCAGATGAGTCGGAAATCGCAGTGGACAGTGAAGTGTGCCCACGTCATACAAAGACACAGCTGGCCTGCTCTTGGGACGGCTTTAAAGGCAAAAGACTCTCTTAACAAAAAGCCTGTATCCCCCAGTGTAGTCGCAGTTCTCTTTATCTTTCTTAATTAAATACCTCCCTGGTTAGTTTTAAACAATTCATTCCACTTAAAATGTCTGGAAAAATGACTCTGGAATTTAATTATTACCAAAGGCCCATAGCTCCGCTTTGTCCCAGAGCTCTCTCTCCACCCAGCACCTTTTCCGGTGCTTGAGAAATGATAAGTTTACTGTATACTCACTGTAACAGAAACAGTTGTATGATAAACTGTCAAACTTGTGGCTGTGGGGTCTCTGGTTCTCCTCCAGGCTCTTGGAGCGAGCAGTAGCTCGAGGCAGGAGCGTGGGAGGGTGGGTTTTGTTTTTAGAACAGAAGGCACCACCCTGACCTCCATGTCACGGGTCCTGGGTGCTCCGGCGCTGTTCATGTTTTTACACATTTTATCTAAATACCTGTGCCGGGGTAAACAGGGTAACTCTCATAAGCAAGCAGCAGGGTTCAATCTGCTGGGGTGTTAGCGATGTTACACTGGGTGATTTTCTGAATCTCCAGAAGGAATCGGAAGCTTTATCCAATGAAGAGGTGGGGAATTTTATTTGCGGTTCAGGAATTCACTCCTTCCTAACAGGGAGTGTTAGCAGTAACAGAATTAACAGCGTATTAGTACCGCATACCCTGTCAGGACCGGGGTACATACAGTAGGGTCGTTCATGCCGTTTGTTTATCATGTAACGACACGGCCATTCTTTTCCGCACAGGAACAAAAGCTGGCTGCCCCCAGTCCACAGACCTCTCCTCGGCCCCCGAGACGCCCGATTACTTGACGTAAGTGATCCCTCGGCTACAGCTCTCCAGCGTCCGCGCTGTCGCCACGTCGGCGTGCCCAGCCCCAGAGACTCGACTCCCTGTGCTGCGCGGGCTGGCGCAGGTTTCTCCTGTATCACTGCCACGTGTTTCGAGTCCTGCAGCCCTTGCAGCGTCTCGGAGGGGGAAGCGGGCTGAGCCGCTCAGTCTCTGCTGAACGTCACGAGAGAAAGACGGGCGTGCTGGCAGCCCTCTCCCGCCCGTGGGGAGCCCCAGGGCCGAGACTCGCTCACTCCCGGCTGGCGCGCTCTCGGCCGCCTTGCTGTGGGACTCCCTGGCAACTCATGCTCGGCTCTCGGTGTCGCCCGCAGCAAGTACACGGCCGTGCAGTCCCCGGGCCAGCGGCAGAGCTACAAGGACGACTTCAACGCCGAGTACGAGGAGTACAGGGCTCTGCACGCCCGGGTGGAGAGCGTGACCCGCCGCTTCGCCAGGCTGGACGCGCAGCGCCGCCGCCTGCCCCCGGGCACCAAGGAGTACCAGGTGATGGCTGGGCTCCGATACTGGGCTGATACTGGGCTGGCGCTTGAAGTGGTAGTTTACAAGTGATGCGTTTTGTGTTAAAAACCTAGGATCTTGCTTATTGTCCCCAGAAGAAAAATAGGAAGGGAACGCCCTTCTTGCACTTCGGATGTGGAGCTCTGGTGTTGAAGGTTTGTGAAAAGTGGGTAGAGCCTCCGCTGACAGTGCCTCTATTTCACAGGTGATACACGAGGAGGTGTTGCAAGAGTACAAGAGAATGAAAGAGGTGAGTGTGTTGGGCTCATGCATCCGCTGACCATTGAAGGACATGTTCAAGCGTCAGCAGGCGCAGGCCACAAAGGAACACGTAAAGGTTTATTCCAGCTGAAATTGTGTGTGTCCAGGAAGACACAATGTTTCGGCTGTAGAGCCTTCTTCAGGTGTGGCTTTTCTCTTTTCAGCAGGGAATAAACCTTTACTTTTTCCACTAAAGAACATGGTGAGAGAAGGAGAGGAGGCAGCTTATCCCATCCGGCCTGTTGGGTAGTTAGTAGCTGATTGATCCCAGGATCTCATCCTGCTGTGTCCTGGAAGAATCCAGGATATCGGCTTCAAGCACATGGCCGAGCAGCTTGTTTTAGTCCCTCACTAGCCTATGGGAGAGGGGCCTTTATCCTGGGGGAGCTGTGCTCCGGCTGAGCCCTTGTTCTCTTTGAATAAAGGCCCTCTCACTGAAGAGTGAAACGCACCTTTAACTTTTGATCGTAACACCCTGCTCTGTTCACAGAGCAGTCCGAATTACCACCAGGAGAAGTGCCGCTGTGAGTATCTGCACAACAAGCTGGCGCACATCAAGAGACTGATCGGCGAGTTCGACCAGGCGCGGGCACAGCCCTGGCACTCCAGCTGCTGAGCCACCTTCTAGCCCGTCGGCACCAGCGCTCCTGCCGAGAGGGGAAAGCCTATTTATTAAAGGAAAGACGCTGTGGAATAAGTCACTTTGTACTTCGAGCTGAAACATTCAGCTTTACGTTTCGGGAAAAATGTGATTTTTTTTTTTAACCCAGGAAGGGGATTCCTGGATATCCTCCCTGCTTTCTCCATCCAGTCGGCAGCGTGTTTGCGGTTTCTGCAAGGAACCGAAGGAGAGGGCGTCGATCCGCATGTTAAACAAATCTCAAAAGAGTTCGAGAAACCATGAAGATGTTTGAGTTGACAAAAGGTCTATATATATATACACACAGTATATCTTCTATTTCTAAGCAATGCAAACCCTTTGCCTTAAGTGGTAGGAGGTTTCAGAAGCAATTTGCACATAAACAAAATTTGAGAAGATGGAGGGTGTAGACGGTGTAACCTGAAGGCTCTAAACTGCCTGTCCGTATTTCGACGCTCCTCATCGCGTGCTGCACCTCGTCGAGCCCCCGTCGCGTAGATTGCCTTAAGGTGTTTGCTGATTTATACTCGGAGGCTCTTAACCAGTTTCACCTGCTGCCTGCCGGCCCCCTGACCAGCGGGGCGTGTGCTGTGGCCTGTCGCCCCGTGAGAGGATGAGGGTGCGAGTGAGTGCGTGCGTGTGTGCGTGCGTGCATGGCGGGGGAGGGGGAGACGTGTGAAAAACAAAGATGTCTTTTTAAGTGCGAAAAAGCTGCTACTCCACGTCGGCCAGAACACTCAGGATAAAACTGCCGACCGACGGTCAGTGTTTCTCCTGTCGACTTGTAACTTCCTCTGGGAAAACGAGCCTTTCCGTTTATCAGCTTTGTTAACAAAGGAATTATAAAAGTTGATTACAAAGATTTAAATATCTATAGTTTTGGAGGAAAAAAAAGTCTATTATGTAGGGGACGTTTGTATAATATATTATTTTTGAAAAGAGAAATTATATGCAAAGAAGCCGTCACCTACATAAAAATGTATATTTAACAAATGTATTCCTCCTGGGTTGCCAGGAATTTCAGAGCAGAAGTATTTAATTATAAGAGTATGAACATCAAATAGCACAAACTTTCATTTCGATTCATGACCTTTTCTGTTCTTGAAAACAAGTTTCTGTTGATTGAAATCATCCCAGCTTAATTTATGTGGGAACATTGTTGCTGGGGTGGGTGACTTTTCTTTTCGTGTCGGTGTTTCATGATAAAAGTGCTGCCAATCCGATAAGGGAAGCATTATGTTTACAAAGCGGAGTGTTAGAATGTTTGCCAAAAGGCTTTTGGTTTCATCCAATAAAGCTGCGTCTCCACTTGCAGTGCGGGTTGGCCAGGCGCTGTAACCCGGGATCGGGGAAGTGCTGCTTCACGCAGGCGCAGCGCCAGCAGGTCCGGTCTGCAGCCACGTCCCCTTCGTCCGCGCCGCCCTCGTGCACGTCCAGCTCTCTTCTGTGCCGTTCAGGTTGAACGGGTACAATCCGTGATCCGCATTTGATGAGTGATGATTCCACGAGCTGCAGACGTGCTGAGGTGTTTGGGTACCATCCTGCACAGCGAAGGGGAATTTGCTGTGGCCTCCTTGAGGAGCTCGTGCGCGGCAGAGCCATGTAACCTCTTGGATCTGTTCAGTGTTGTGATCATGCCTGCAGCTGCTGTTCTCAGGTGGAGTACAGCTGTTGTGGCCACGTTCTGTCTTGGTGCAAAGTAATTTCAACACCCAAAAAAGGTCCTCCAGTGAGGCTATTTTCTTGATATTTAGGAGCATCTCTGAGGTGCAAGAAACAGGATCTCAAGTCAAGTGACTAACAGGCCTTAACTGCAGTTTGAGATGAGGAATCTCTCGGATCCAACAATGGTGGAACTTGGACAGTATTAATTTTGCCATAGGCTTGTAGTCGAAGATTTTAATCTAAAAGAAAAATAACAGCTCCAATGTCATCTAATCACAGCTGGGTTTAACCTACGGCACAGTTAATAGGAACCCAGAGTCTGCGATTTGCTTTTTTATCCCCGTTTCTCACAGATATGTAATTTAATTCTGGTTTAAGGTGTTGCATCAAATGGCACTGAAACTGGAGATGCCCTGCACAGACACCCAAAATGTGTAAGAAAGGCCAGGAAGTTAGGGTGAGACTTTGAAGGAGTTTTGCTTAGTTTCTTGGTGAAAGACTAAGAGAAGGAACTGAACTTAATCTTCTCTCGGATGAGCCATACCAGCGAATGTTTAATGTGTCCTTGCCTATTGCTAGCTCCCCAAATCAACATTTAAGATCATCTGTTGAGGAAAAACTTCCTAGAAGCCATTTTGTCCTTCTTTACGTCACTGTCAATTAGATCTCAACGATACTTGAGGTTCGCTTCAGCAGCTACTGACAGCGGTCCGTTTCTTCTGCGTGTAGCCACAGACGTTGAAACTGCCAGCGTCGCAGACTTTAAGTCCAACTTCTGTGGCCAAAAAAAAAAATAGCTGAAATATTTCTTCCACAATGTAACTGACAAATGCATAATGTCCCTTTAAAAAAAAAAGACACTATTTCACTGCAACTGCTGAACATATGTAAGAGCAACTCAACTGAAAGATTTGTAACACTAAAGTGTTGATTCCCTTTAGAGAAATGAACGTTGCTCCAGGACGGCACAGGCTGTGCGAGATCAAGTGACAAACGTTTCTCGCTTTGCTAAGTAGTGCTTCATTTCGAAGTGGAGAGCTGCAGTACTCCTTTCTCGGAGACGCTCTCAGCCCTTCCTCAGAAAAGCGTTTAGTCCTACTGCTTTGCAGCATTCTGTTTCTTCCAAGCATGCCATTAACGTCTCCGCGCAGGAGGGTGGGAGCAGTGAAGGGGCTGCTGCACCTCCTTCATTTTCATTCATTCCCTGCGGATGAAGTGGGCCGTGTTCGCTTTGATCGCTGTGCGGCTTCGGCCAGTCCTGGCTGCCTTCGTTTTCTTCTGATTGTTTGTGGCTGGATGCCGTGATCCTGGTGTGCAGGTTCTCCCCAAGCCCTTTGAAGTCTGTCCGGTGCTCACGGCTGGCACCTGTGTTTGCCGAACGCCCGTCCTTCTGCGCGGCTGGGGCTGGAGCTCTGCCGCTCTGCCGCGCTGCCAGATGGGCCGGGAAGAGTTTCGGCACCAGGGGTGTGGAGCCGCGGAATTGAACTGTGTGAAAGAACTGGATTTGGGGGAGGTGTCTTAATACGTGGTTCTCTCCCCAACTCTGGAAGTGTCTTCATGTACAAAACGTCCTGTTGCTGGGGCCCGCCCCACACTGCTCTCCGGGCGGCTCGGCTTCAGAAACACGTGGAGACAGGGCGGCGGGGAGTGCTTCTCCTCTGCCCGCTCTTCTGAATATGTTATTCAGCAGTTCAATAAAATGTGAACTTAACGTGTGGTTTCCTTTTTCTTTCGGAAATCGAGTCTCCAGTTGTGCTGCAGGCAGGCGAGGGAGAGGAGGTGCTGATCCAGCCCTCCTGAGAGCTCTGGCCCTGGGCTGAGGTCCTCGTGCAGCTCGTCTCGCCCTCCGCCTCCAGCAGCACCTTCCTCTTCTGCAGGGTAGAGCAGAGGAAGACAATTGATCAAGTAACTTAGGTGCCGATACCGAAATACTAGGAGCACTGGAAACACTAGAGAGAGAAGCTGCCCGCTAGCAGTATTATCATAATATATATTTCATACACTGTACCCATATACTGTATGTCCAGAAGTAGTTTGTTTATGGGATTCTTCAACTTTTCCTACCGAGACAGGGAAAGAGCTGTAGGGATACTGGCAGCAGACGCTGCAGTGGTGGACAGGGGTACTGACTCCTTTCCTCCCCAGTCCGTCAGAGCCCCTACAAGAGGAAAGATCTGGTACAGATCTCGTCTTTTCACGCGGTCAAGACAGAGTGAGGCAGACGGAGGTGAGAGAGAGAACCGTCGAGGAGCTGTGATCAGAAGACGGTGTAGCTTTGAAGTATCTTTTGCAACTACAGGTTGAGTTGAAAGTAAAAATCCTAGACATTTTCTCCCAAGTGTGAGTCAATCAAATGATTTAACATATTAAAACTAGCAGGATCCAATTGAAGAAGAGCAGTGCAAGGCACCGCAAGCACAAGGTGGAATGGACATGAGAAAGGTCAAGAGAGAAACAATAGAATGGAGGCTACAATAAAATGATTTCAACAGCAAAAAAAAGATCCATTAAGTACAAAGTAAAAGCTATCTGGTACAAAAAAGGAAATATTCAGTGCCAGGCAGGGGAAATGAATGATGTACTAGATGCAGATTGGACTCGGGTGTACAGTAAGGAAGAAGTGATGATCGCGAGTCAGGCAGTGGAACAGGGTCCTTGTCCAGTAACACTGCGGATGCTGAGCACACCGAGTTCTGCGGAGACCAGAAGGGGACCTGATACAGGTATTCAGAATCTGTTGGGTTGACTTTGCCTTTAAGGATTTTGCTCAGACAAGGAGGGAATAAGTGGAAACATGATAGTAATTCCTTACGCTTTATAGAAGTGTAAACAATTATTATTACTTATACTGCTCTTTCCTGGACACTCCACTCAAAGAGCTTTACAGGTCACGGGGATCCCCTCCACCACCACCAGTGTGTACCCCCACCTGGATGATGCTCCAGTCCGCTCCCCACACACCAGCTCTCAGTGGGGAGGAGAGCAGAGTGATGAAGCCAGTTCAGAGGGGGATTCTTAGGAGGCCAGAGGAAAATTGGACAGGACACTGGGGTAACACCCCTACTGCATTTAACAATGAGACCTGGAGGCAGATCTTTACATATAGGTGTAAGGTGTGTGGAACAAACTCCCCAGCCACAGTGAGACCCTGTGAGGATGAGACCAGCACCAGGCACACGCCATGAGAGATCTTCTTCCTGCCCATCATCCCACTACGGGCATCAGCGAGAAGGAAGGAAGCTGCTTCCCCCAGAAACACCTTCTCAGAGTCCGGGCGGCACTTGGGTCTCCCTGATGAGAGCACAGCCACACCCTTTCATGCGCAAATTCCATGTTCCAGACAAAACCCATTACATTGCTTTCATCAACCACTTATCCAGTGCGGCATTACAGGGGAGCCGGAGCTCTTCCCAGCGGGCAAAGGGCACAAGGCAGGATACACCCTGGACAGGACACCAGTCTCCCACAGCTCAGACACACACACACGCACCGGGGCCGATTTTTCCCCATGGCAATGAACTGAGCAGTCTGTTTTTAGACTGTGGAGGAAACCCATGTGAGCACAGGGAGAACGTGCAAACTCCATGCAGAAGGTGCCCCAGGAATTGAACCCAGGGCTGCAGGGAAGCGGTGCTAACCACTGCACCAACGAAGGGGTTGCGAGTTCTGTGACCTGCAGTGTATCCGTATGTCAATTTCCGGAGGTCTTTACTGGCGTGAACTTTGGCGCCACCTTGCTGGGTCTCCGTTATCACATCGCTCCGCGTCCACTTGCAGCAAACATCGCTAAATCTAAATCTCTAAATCTAAATCTCTGAAAAGACTATATCAATCAAGAGGCCGTTTTCATTACAAAACGCAATATAAAACAAGCTCAATTAATTACTTTCCATTTCATTTATTTTTAGACGCATAAATTCAGTTCAGCACAGCCAGCGCAAGCTGAATACACCAATAGTACTTCTCGATTTTGTCATCAGATGCTGAGGGGAGTCGGGAACTACCGGCAAGTTTTTCGGCAAATTAAATAAGTTAAACTTCGCTTCCTTGACACGAATCCCAGTGGGCGTGTTTATCCATTTCCCATTAATGCTAATTTACGTCTTGGTGTAACCACGATGCACCAAAAAACAAAAACAAATCCTGCCATAAACGAGCGGCAGCACAGCGCCGCCTGCTGGATTATTTGTCGAGCTACTGCCGGCATTAGACAGGAAGCGGACACTTGTATTGTAGCAACAGACAAGTAACACTGCTGCAGAGAATGTCCTCTTGCCTCTGTTGAGAGGGTCTCTGTGAACTTTGTACACACTTTTCCTGCACAAGATGCAATATTTTATAAGGTGGACATTCAGAACTGGTGTGAACTGGATTGGAAGAATGCTGGACACAAGAACTGTTATGTAGATCTGTACTGTTATATAAGGATGCGTGCTACACACCTAATAATAATAATTGCTTACACTTATATAGACACTCTGGACATTTCTGGACACTCCACTCAAAGTGCTTTACAGGTAATGGGGATCCCCTCCACCACCACCAGTGTGCAGCCCCACCTGGATGATGCGACGGCAGCCATAGTGCGCCAGAACGCTCCCCACACACCAGCTATCAGTGGGGAGGAGAGCAGAGTAATGAAGCCAATTCATAGAGGGGGATTATTAGGAGGCCATGATTAGTAAGGGCCAATGGTAAATTTGGCCAGGACGCCGGGGTTACACCCCTACTCTTTTCGAGAAACGTCCTGGGATTTTTAATGACTCAGGACCTCGGTTTTACATCTCATCCAAAGGACGGCGCCTGCTTACAGTATAGTGTCCTCGTCACTATACTGGGGCATTAGGACCCACATGGACTGCAGGGTCAGCACCCCCTGCTGGCCCCACTAACACCTCTTCCAGCAGCAACCTTAGTTTTTCCCAGGAGGTCTCCCATCCAGGTACTGACCAGGCTCACACCTGCTTAGCTTCAGGGGGTTGCCAGTTGTGAGCTGCAGGGTGATATGGCTGCTTAGATAAGTTGTAATACCTAAGTATTTGTATTAAAAGAAGTTTATGTTTAGCAAATCGGGAATTAGGAAGATGTGCGTGATTTTGGAATACTACCAATCCGGTAAGCACAGGGAAGTGTGATGGAAAAATATTGAAGGACTGTCCTAGTTTAGAGAAAAATACAGCGAGCATCTCTGTGTGTTTCGCTCCCATGCACATGAAATAAAAACTTCTTCCAACTTCTGCCTGTTCTCCCAACCCGAGGGATCAAACCTGACAGCAGTAATCCTTGTCAATGTCGTCCCTAGCACCTGTGTCAATGCAACAATATAAGATGTAAATATAGGTATTGCGAAGTTTATCTTATTTAGTTTACGGTGAATGAACGTTCCCCATACTGTCACGTTTGTACTGGGACAGATGATATGAAATGTATTTAGTAGGCCCCCCAGAGACACGCCCATATCTCGGTAGTCCTGGCGACCTCCCAGAGACACGCCCATATCTCGGTAGTCCCGGCGACCCATCAGAGACACGCCCACGTCTACGCGTGACGTCACAGAGGGGCGGGGTCGGGGGCGGGGCTCAGGGCGCAGTGTGGGGACGCGCCGGTGCTGGCCCGGGGCTGGTTCTCTTCCGGCGTGCGGGGAATGTGACCCCCCCTCCCCTGCTGCTGTCGCTGTCTTGCAGGTGCCCCGCGTGTTCACCGGGGAGCAGTGCGTGGGCGGCGGCTCGGACGTGCAGGAGCTGGAGGGGATGTGTGAGACCTAGCACCTAGGACCTAGCACAGCAACCTTTCAATACCAGGATCGGACTTCTCGTTGAACAGCTAATAATAATCATCTTTATTTTCTACAGTGCCTTTAAAAGTAGCTTCTCAAAGCACTTTAGAGGAAAAAAAATAGTTAACAAGGAGATGAGCACAATAAACACGAGGGATTAGCAATGCAATGGGAGATGCAGGGAGCAGCCAGAGATAAGATAAATAACAGCCTTTCTGAAGGAAAGGGGTTTGTGTCTGGATTTGAAGGTGCTTAGGGTAGGAGATATCCTCTGATATTGTTGGGGACAGAACTCCAGAGCTTTGCGGTTCAGCAGGATAAGGGGCTGTCACCACTAGACAGAGGAAATCGGAATCCGAAGAGCGCAGGCTGTGAGGTGGGAGGTAGGACTACAGCACCTCAGACAACTAAGGTTTCTAGCCATGCAGAGCCTTATAAATGAGCAGGAGGACTCATTTATAAGGCTCTCGACTTTGTCGACACGAAACCTGACAGGAAGCCAGTGCAAGGACTCCGGGACAGGAGTAATGTGATCACTTGCACTAGACCTGGTCAGGAATCTGGCTGACGAATTCTGGACCCTGTGAGGAGAGCCTGAAGGGTCAAGACGCATAAATTCACTGGAAGTGAGACAGGAAGAGAAGGAATGGAATAAGGTCAAGTCTGTCTTTATTTGTGTACATGATCATTACTTTTTTGCAGTGAGCATGCACCCCTGGTGAAACAGACACTCGCTTAAAGTGTTCTATATACAGAAAACATGAAATCATTTGACCTCCGATGTCCTTAAGTTAAGGGCCCTGTTTATTATTGTGCGGTAAGACCTCTTGCTTAATTGAAGATAAAATGAAAATATTAAGTGACTTGAAGCAAAAGCTACTACTATGTTTATAAGGAGATATTTTAGTTTTTTAAGGTTATTGCATAAAACACAGCCTTCTACTTCCATAGCTTGTAGAAAAGTCAAAATACATCAAATACCTGGTTTATTTCAGCTTTTTCCTAAATGTCCAGTAATACAGTTGTCCGATAATGTCTAGTTCAGTGAATAGGAAAGACAGGCCTAATGTCATGTTAACAGCAGTGTTACCACACAAGCTACCAGCGTCCAGTCCACTCAGACCACCGGCGTCCAGTCCGCACACACCACCGGCGAATAGTCCGCACACACCACCGGCGTCCAGTCAGCACAAGCTACCGGTGTCCAGTCCGCACACACCACCGGCGTCCAGTCCGCACACACCACCGGCGTCCAGTCAGCACAAGCTACCGGTGTCCAGTCCGCACACACCACCGGCGTCCAGTCCGCACACACCACCGGCGTCCAGTCCGCACACACCACCCGCGTCCTGTCTGACCAGACCTGAGAAACGTGGCTCTGTCATACTTACAGCACGGCCATGTGGCCTGTGTCTAATCTGCGTGACCCTGCAGAGAGCTGAGCCATCACTTCCCAGGTCAATGTGCTTCCGTCCACCTGAACTGAACTGCTCTAGGAATTAGTGGAGCGGTGCATTCTCACTGGCTAAAGCTATTTATTGTTACTTTAACTGGTGCCTTTTGTGTGGCTGTCATACATCCAGCATATCTGATATTAGAAATTCAATGAAGCGCCTTTAATCAGAGCAGAACGGCTCCTTGTTGTTTCATGGGGTCAACTTCATAGGCAGGAGCAAAAGTTGCAAAACGAGCAGAGGGCATTCAGCTGGCCCGGTCAGTGAAACTCTGGCCCTGGCATTTTGTCGTGAGAGTTCAAACGTGACTTTATTCCTGTGGCGTCTTGTATTTTCACTGATGTGCAGTCTGTAACACAGACTATAGGGAGTCATTTGTGATGATAAGTTAGTATGAAGTAAAAAAAAACAGGTAATGCCCCCTTCATGACTTTCAGGGAATAAGCTCTCACACGTCAGCAGTTCAGTGAGAGCATGTCCTGCAGTACAGTGTTTCTGTCCCCTCTGTCAACAGCGCAGACCCATCAGATCACAGAAGGCTCTTGCCTTGTGGACGTGTCTGTCTCCTCCAGTCCGGTCACATGACGGCGCAGCGCGAGTGCCGCCGGTGAACGTGGCGTCTGAACTCGGCCAGCTCCTGCAGGTACGCGCTGGACGGCCACCTGTGCTTCTCCACGAAGTCCCGCTCGTCCCCTGAAAGAGAACCGTGAGCTCGAGACTCGAAAACAGGCGCTACACACCAGCAATCCCCTGCGCTCTCGTTCACATCTGATCTCGTTCGGAAAACAGAAGTGATGAAATCCTTCAAATGAAGGGTGGTGTCTTACAGTCCACAGCAACACGTTCACATCAGCAAGAGACTCCGTCTACTCCTACTCCTCCATCCTTTAAGCCATTAGGATTCAACTTCTATGTTATTAAAGCTGGTTTCAGTTTTTAAGGAATGTTTAATAACACTTAGACAACCTTAGATACTTAGCATTATATGCTATAATTTTTGGACAGAATAATCTAAAACCGCGACTTTCCAAAGTCCCATTCTGCACCTGGCCGACCCGTTACACCACTTCCTGGGACTCAACAGCGCCTCTTACTGGTGAGGTTGGAGAAGTCCGGCTTCTGGCTGAAGATCAGGTAGTTACTGGCGATGAAGTGCAGGAGCCATGTGGACAGCTGTGGTGCGTGGTGAAACTGGGGAGGGCAGGAACACACAGGAAAAGCAGATGTGAGCATGAGTGAGCAGAGCAGCAGAGTCTTGCTGTGAAGTTTCTTGTTACATGACAGAGTAAAAGAGCGCTGACACACTGTGTGCTCAGAACACGCCGGTGCAGTGCTGTTTTTCTCCACCTGCCGCAGTGTTCTTGTTGCGATCTTATTCCCGATTCGCGACGAGTCCCCCGTCTTGTCCTGCCTCTCACCTGCGCCCGCCCGAGCAGCTCCACCACGCCGAGGCTGCTGGACGCCAGCTCTCTGCTGGACATGCTCTGGAGGCGTGTGCAGATGCAGACCTCGCACAGGTGCTGCAGCCGGGGAACCTGGTACATCTCGGCGCAGACCAGCAGGGCCATGGCCTGGAGGACGCTGGCTAGCAGGAAGAGAGCAGGAGGAGATGGACACGGGATCTCAGGAGGAAGATCTGATGGGAACACCTTGCATCTATACAGTGTTCTTCACAAAGGGATCCCCACCTGCGTGACACTCCTGCTCAGAGATTGGAGGTGGGAAATTCTCCAATGGTGGAATTAGAAGGGAACTAGAGGGAGGTCAGACTAAAAGTCCTGAGGGTGGCACCTCCTACCATATATCTCCCTGGTGGCCATACTGACAATTCTGGACCAGAGAACAGCGCCACCTTCTGGTCCCACCAACAGCACTTATGGGGAATCTCTGTGAAGGCAGCAGCTGTTATTTTCCAGACGCGAGCTGCCAGGGACCCAGCCCTCTACCCCTCCCCGCTGTGTGTAGTGTACGCACCGGGGCAGCAGGAGTCGGTGTAGAGGTACTCCAGGAAGGACACAAAGCAGTCTTTGGACACGCCGTAGACAGGCACCACTCGGCTGCTGGCCTCCACGTAGCTCCCACTGAACATGGCGGCCATGACCTCGCAGCGGGCAGCCAGCACCGCCCTGTGGGCTGGGACTGCAGCCCCTGCAAAATCCGATTCGCTTAGATCTCTGTTCCCGAAAACCTGCAGCTGTTCGATAGCCAGGGAGCAATTTAAACACGTTTCCTTGCCAACAGAGAAATGGGCAGCTCCTGGGATTCACAATTCATTCCCGGCTTGCAACTACTGGACAACACATTGCTGACCAGGTATGCCTTTGCTCACTTTTGCCAGGATCTAATTGCTGCTGGTCAGAGATCATACTGGTACAAGAGCAGAGACTGGGCGCGCTCTTTCAACTGCATGCCTGTGCAAAGCCATCTCTGCCACAAGAGCAGAGAATACCCCCTGAGAGTAGATGACAGCCAGACCTGCTTTTATTGTAAAACAGGAATGGTTCTCCAACAGAAGATCACTGTTTTCTCCCTCCTGTGCTACCGGCTGACGAGCTCTCTGACTTATAGGTGTCTTGTACGTGAGCTGTTTGACTGAGTGCTATTTCTCTGGGAGGAAAAGTTACCTTCAACCTTGAAGACAACATCCGAGAGCAGGGGGCTGTGGAACAGGGCAGCCAGGGGGCTTCTGGGGTGCCTGGTGGGCCTGAGAGCACGGAGCTCTCTGGAGCACTGCTGGGCAGAGAGAGAAACGAGTCAGGCCCGCAGTTTGCTATTCATGACCTGTGGGGGAGAGCTAGCTCCCCCTGTGGAGGAACTGAAGAAGACTTCTCTCCTGGACGAGTCTCTAAGCCACACTGGTGAAGCCGATGACCTGGCTTCTTAAAAAACAACGTTTTAAAATACCATTTTCCCCGCTGCAGACTAATGAAGCGAGCTAAGAGGTTAATTTTCCATTAGACAAAAGAATGAATACGTTACCAAGTAAATTAAGACTGATACTCTATTTTTTTTATCAAACGCAGGGCTAAGATATTTGAAGGTGTTTTTTTTTTTTTTGCTTTTCAATCTCCAAAACTGAATGAGCATTGGTTAATCAGATCAAGAATACTGCTCCACAACAGCCGCACCCCACGCCCCTGCGACACCTGTGACCTGGATCATCCGGCTCAGACACAGCTCCGCACACAGGCGCCACAGAATGTGCCCTACGGGCCTTGTTTTCAAATAATAATTCAGAAATCACGTAATTTAAATAATATATATATATTCAGTTTAAAGCTGGACATCGACGATATTCTCATCGTTCTTGTCGCCCGTTATCCCGACACCGGTGGTTGGACATGCAGTCCCGACCAGACCCACAAGATGGGGCTGTTGCACAAGTCCCCCCGGCCCGCCGGGCTCGTTCATGGCGATGCGGGGTACCTGCTCTCGGCCGAGCAGGAGACGGACCTTCGCCAGCAGCTCTCGCAGCTCCGGCGCGCCGCCCAGCCTGGCCCGCAGGGACAGCTCCAGCTCCTTCCAGCGGGAGGCGCCTGGAACACAGCGACGCGCCGGTGAGCAGCGCAGCCCGTCCCGCACGGCCCCGTCCCCAAGCCCGGCAGCTCGGCTGCAGGCGTCAAAGCTGGGAGACTGCACCCCCCTCCGCCGTTTAAAAACTGGAGGGAAGGGACTGACACGGAGTTGTCTAAATAATGAAAACATGATGAATTTGATTTCCCTTTAATGGTCTGACACTTATACTGCCACAAGAGCGCGTTTGGATTTACAACTGAACCCCCGGCTGACCGGACGACGTCTGCTCCGGGGACATTTTGCCTGTAAAATTCCCGTCTGTCTGTGAAATATCCTGACTTTCCCCGCAATAAAGGTGGCCAGAGGGGTGTTGTGATAAGTCGGTGTTAATTGAATTGCGTGTGCTTTAACGAATTAAAAAAAAAAACGTTTTAAAAAAATCACTTTTAAAAATACACTAAAACTCCCAACAATATGCAAAAGAGCTCTGCAAATAATAAAAAAAGGTATTGATACTTTATAGGTTAAAAATTGAGGAATATCTGAGGTGCCCTATAGGGATAGGTCAGTTGCTAACGATGGGTGCTGTTTGTGTTTTGTAGGTTTCAGGGAATTTTATGCAGAATATTTAAAACACGTGAAAAAGAGCTAATGATAAAAAGGCACAAAAAATGTCTCTGACAAAGAGTTTGAGCATGCAGAAAGCACATACCTCTATATAGTAAATATATATTCTCACACATGCATATTCTGAGCTGATAAAACTTCAGTGTGACTTGACTTAAGCATTGGCCAATACTGGACACCCTTTCCCCTGTCAGTCCGTTAAACCGAGGGAGTGCTGTATACTGCTTATATCTGCACTCTGTTTGCCACTAGGGCTGCTGTCTCAAGGTCTCAACGACAGGACAGCACCGACTCCTGGGCCTGAGAGGCGTCTGCATGGTGGGGCGGATTATCTCCGAGTGCTCCGGTTTCCTGCTGCAGGCAGAGGTACTTGACGTCTCTGCCCGCCCCAGTCGAGAAACCGCGGGATGAGACCCTGCTAGCTACCCCACACTCCAGACGGGCCTGGCAGCCCATACTGCCAGCACAGGCCCACCGGCAGGCTCACACTGCTGGACAGGGGGACTTGTTTCCTGTCCATGATCGGCACCCAGGCTGTCCTGCCTGCAAGAGGACACTCACACCCTGCCAGCCCCCCGCAAGCAAGCCTGCGCCCCGCCTGCCAGCCCCCTCCACGCCTCTAACTGCCCCCTCCACGCCTCTACCTGCCCCCTCCAGCCCCCTCCACGCCTCTACCTGCCCCCTCCAGCCTCCTCCACGCCTCTACCTGCCCCCTCCAGCCCCCTCCACGCCTCTACCTGCCCCCGCCAGCCCCCTCCACGCCTCTACCTGCCCCCTCCAGCCCCCTCCACGCCTCTACCTGCCCCCTCCAGCCCCCTCCACGCCTCTACCTGCCCCCTCCAGCCCCCTCCACGCCTCTACCTGCCCCCTCCACGCCTCTACCTGCCCCCTCCAGCCCCCTCCACGCCTCTACCTGCCCCCTCCAGCCCCCTCCACGCCTCTACCTGCCCCCTCCAGCCCCCTCCACGCCTCTACCTGCCCCCTCCACGCCTCTACCTGCCCCCGCCAGCCCCCTCCACGCCTCTACCTGCCCCCTCCAGCCCCCTCCACGCCTCTACCTGCCCCCTCCAGCCCCCTCCACGCCTCTACCTGCCCCCTCCAGCCCCCTCCACGCCTCTACCTGCCCCCTCCACGCCTCTAACTGCCCCTGCCAGCCCCTCTGCTGAGCTCCAGCAGCTCTGAGGAGCTGGAGAGAGGAGGCCGGGCTGCAGCCTTGTGTCCTGCTGGGGACAGGACCAGGGGCAGCGAGAGCTGAACGGGAGACTTACAGGTTCTGGGGGTCGGGTTAGACGCCCCTGAAGTGACGCACTTTAAAATTCAAGCCACTTCCCGGCTGACTACAGCTGGTGGACCCAGTGTCCACAAATCAAGAAACCAGCACCTCTCAGCCAGAGTCAGATATCTGGGATCCTTCCTTATACTCCCTTGCAGAGGGACATTCCCTTGAAATTCCCACATTAAGTCACCCAGCAAAAACAATGGCAAAGCAGCAGGCCTCTGAATAAATCGGAGTGATTTTCAGGAACAGGAGAATTCTATTTTTAGGCTGGGAACACAGTACTCTGCAGCAGCACAAATATTTCTGAGTGCTGGGAAAAAGTTCAAGTAGTGAATTTGTGAAATGATTTACGAAATCCCAATCCCAGAATAATGAAGAAAGAGGATGGAATCACTGGGCCCTGAACTACCTTTTGAGGGGTGTGGTGTCACAATGGGGATTGAGTGAGTAGGGGTTAAAGTTCAGCAAGTCATGAAAAACTTAAATTGCTGTCGTTATCATTGCAAACAGAGCTGAAGCTTGTCTTTTTGAGAAAAAACAAGATGTGACGTTCAGTTTCTCATCTTTCTAAATATTCTCTTCTTCCCAAAATCAGAAGCACTCACTTCTCTTACTAATCCAGAGCTTATTGTCTCATCCTGTTTATTCAAACAAATACAGTTGTGTCTATTTATGCACTTGTGGAGATCTCCAGCCCCCACCTGCACTGTTGTTTGATCAAGGCCTCCACTCCACCTACAGTGACACCACACCCCTGCTGTTAGGAAGAGGCTCTCTCGTGGTTTTATTCAACACTGGCCCTACTTTTCCAATGAAGGCTGGGCCTGGTCAGTCCTGGGAGGGGAGACCTCTGAGGAAATCCCGGCTGCTGCTGTAAGGTGTTGGTGGGCCAGTAAGGGGCACTCTTCCCTCTGGCCCACTATGGTGACTGGGGACAGGAGCCATCCTTCAGCTGAGGCATTAAATCAAGGTCAATAAAGATCCAAAGGCACTTTTTGTAAGAGTAGGGATGGTGACCCCACTGCCCTAATTCCAATTGTACAGTCTAGTCTCCCTAAAGGTCCACCTTCATTAATATCACTTTATTGGCCGTATACAATTTCTTGTATCGAGAATTTGTCTTTTCACATACCCCAGCTTGCTCTCCATGAGACACACAGACAGGGAGAGAAGCTGGGGGTCAGAGCGCAGGGTCAGCCATTCATAAGGCACCCCTGGAGCAGTTGGGGTTAAGGGCCTTGCTCAGGGGCCCAACTGAGTAGGATTCCTCTGCCGGCTGCGGGATTCGAACCGGCAACCTTCCAGCCACAGGCGCAGATCCTGAGCCACAGAGCCACCGCTCCGCCCCCATTCATTCATTCATTCACCTGGTGCAGCAGCTGCTGGTGCAGAATGATCCCTGTGTGTCTCCCAGGAGGGGCTGCTGGTACAGAATGATCCCTTTGTGTCTCCCAGGTGGGGCTGCTGGTGCAGAATGATCCCTGTGTGTCTCCCAGGTGGGAGATAACTGGTTACAAACAAGAGGCACTGGTGCACACTGAGAAGATGTGACCCAGCAGCTCCTATTTATATAAAGCCTGTGGATTAAAAAAGGTCCTGTACTATTGCAGGTCAAGTCTTAAAAAAACCACACAAATGTTTTGCTCTCTCCTCCCTGAAGTGATATAATTCATTTTCCTGTCCTTTACTGGGGATGGAAATGATATCCTCCAGACATTCCCACCCTTTGCATCTGAACTTCTACAGTATCACATCCAGATCATTCACAGATCATTTCCAGCATATGCCCAGAGGATGTATATTTCACATTTTAGAACACCCTGTGCTGGGAATCGTATCGTAGGATAGCACTGGACAATAGTGTGGTATTCTATTGCTGAGTCAATGTGCTGACGCATTAAGAAAGTACTGTGCTCAGGAGGAATTATACTTTGAGTCTGATGTCCAGACAAAATGTCTGTTTTCTTCTACACACACAGCAAAAAATCATCACTGCTTACATCTCAGTCTCCTTGTTTGTTTTCAGATGTGGCCGATCGTGATTTTATTTAAAGTTATAAAGATGGTTTGTAGCGAATTCGGTCTCTCGGGCTTGTGCCCTCACCACTCCCGCCCCAGTTCACCCCCCACCGCCTGGGGTCAAACCCGGGGCTCTGGCGTCGCTCAACAGGGGTCGTGCCAGCTGAGCTAAAGAAGACCTTCCTCAGCCTGGGCGGCCAAGATCCCTGTTATGCGCAGGGGTGTATTCGTCACAGTATATATATTTAAAGTTAAAGTTATAAAGATCTCCCAGTGTCCCCAAGGAAGAAACAGGGCTGCTGGTCAGTACCTGACCACTTTATTCCACCGCCATGAAGCTGTTTCTAAGCTCTGTCTGGAAAGAAGCTCGCCTGTCTGGTTTCAAATCGCCGCCAGCTGCAATCACGAAGTCCAAGCACAGCACACAGAGAGCACCGTCACAGCACTGCGGGTTACATCACGGTTCGGGTACAGCAGGGGACGCATGCGCAAGGATACTCACCACCTTTAGTGAACTGAAGAGCACAGATTCCTAAATAAATCCCTCGATTGGATGAAAACACTCTACCCCGCCTCCCCGCCCAGTATTTGGTGCAGGTTCAAATCCCTTGTGGGGCACAGCTGGTGCAGTCTTGAGCCTGGCACTTCTCCCAGACCACTCCAGTTAAACACCCAGCTTTAGGAGTCGGTACAAATGGATGTAATAAAAAAACAACCACTGAAACTATTATTGTAGTTAATAAAAGAGAAATGGAGACCGGTGAAGGGCTCACCTGTGTAGAGGAAGCGCAGGATCTCCGGAAGGCAGCGGGACAGGAGAGGGTCCCTCACGGACAGCTGGAAGTGCCCGTCCTGGCCGGAGACGGAGGCAGGGAGCCGTCCGCTGCCCCGCTCCGAGAAGAGGCTCCGAGAGGCTTTCGCTGGGCCGGGATCGTGGGGCTCGGGCGCCAGGAGCTGCTTGAACACGGGGCTGACGGAGCACAGCAGCGCCCCGTGTGCCCGAGCCAGCTCCCGGCCGGAGAGCTCGGCGCAGAACAGCACGTCCGCACACTGCCCGCTGTCCAGCAGCCGCAGCCAGTCGGAGGACCAGCTGGACTTCTCCACCTCCACCGCGGCCAGCTTGGCTGGGGGGACAGCAGCGCACGCCCGCTCGGCTCAGACAGGGGCGGAGAGTGGAGGGCGTGCCGACGGCTCTTCGACAGGATCCCTGACTGCCTGCTGGGCGGTCTGCTCCTCTGCCTTCAAGACACCTGGGCTCCTCCCTCAGCTAGCAACACCCCTGATGAGTAAGATGAGCCGAGCGGCCTGCTCCCGCTTGGCAACCTTTCCTGAACTCTCCTTCATTATTAGTGGCCGTTCAAAACAGCAGTTGGCCTTTTTCCATAGCTGCTGATCTGCTCTCTTAGTTACTGTCCCCCACAGCTGCACACAGACAGACAGGACCTGTGTCCCAGGTGGGTAACTGTGGCTTGGATGAGACTGGGTGAGGGTGATAAGACCACCTCGATGAACATCTGAGAAGACAAGAGTTGTGGAGCCCAGGAAATTTGACTGCTTCTTATGGCTTCTTTCAGGACTCAGCTGGCTGATCCTCAGATTGCTAAACTACTAATAAGCAAATGACCTTCTCTTATTTGTCATCATTCTTATGTACATATGAAGACACACCTTGAGGCAATGCCCTTAACTGAAAGAGACAGAAAACTGGAAATGAAGGCAAAAAAGATTGAAAATAGTCACCCTGTTAATACCTTACTTTATCAAAACATTTGGTTTTGTTTCCCAGAGACACGGAGACAGGCTAGGGGTCTGCTGGAGACCTGGCTCAGAAACAGGTGCCCGTCTCCTGCTCGAAGGAGGGGGTGCTCAGGGGTGAAGGCCGAACAGGAGCAGCTGTCTGGCGCTGCTGTGCCTGGGGTTGCCACTAGGGGGCGGTGTCTCAGTACTGGACCCACCTGGCTGCTCCAGCAGTGGTGGCCTGGGTCTTCGAGCTCTGGGGCTCTTCTTCTTGGTGCTCTCTGAGGATTTCTGCTTCAGACACTGAATGATGAAGTACTCCAGCTGCACACACACACAGAGCAACACTTCAGAGGACAGGCCACACCCTGGATCTGTTCCAGCTGCTCTGCGTTCAGCTCTGGGCTGTGCCAGTTATGGGTATATGACATTGCTGGCTAATTAATTTTTATTTAAAATACTAATGTATTAAGGATCATAGTTTGTCTCAAGCGATCAACAGCCTGAGTCCTTGGATTCACGTGCATGAGAGGCTCGTGATCTGGCTCTGCTTTCCTGACCGAGTGTCTGTTAGAGCGAGTTATCAGTTACCAGCATTATTAGTTTTACTTTATGCAGGTCTTTTATGTGTGGGTGAGCTCTGTTCTACAGAGTTTCACGAATTTCTTTTGTTTTTCATTTCATTCATTTTTTTCCCCCCTTTCCAATAAAATAAACAGTAAGGTCACAATTCCGACCCTCTCGTCCAGACGAGACAGCGGAGCAGCGTCTCACCACTCCCCCGAAGTAGTTTCCCGCGGAGACGTCGCTGAGCGAGTGCAGCTCGAGGTAGGTGGCCCCCAGCTCTCTGGAGAGCTCCAGCCCCTCGCAGGTGGGGACGCAGCTGCCTTTGTCCGAGGTGCAGAGCGGGCAGGTGCAGGGCGGGCTTTCATCTGAGGAAGACACAGTGGAGGAGTGACGTGGCGGCGTGACGCAGTGCGGGCCTGCAGAGCTCCTGAGCCCACGCTCTCACGAGCGCTGACAATTTCCTCCCTTGGAAAGCTCACGCGTGGTGGCTGTTGGTGCTGTAGAGAACTCGTGAACGGACAAGATGTTGAAAGTGTCACCCAGTGTCACCCCTGCACATCAGATTGCAGAATCCCACACAAAAGGCAAGGAGTATCCCACACTGTGAGAGCAGCACCGCGGGGCAGGAGACAGGTGGAGCCAGGCACGCTGAAGGAGTCTTTCTGAGAGGCTTTGCCCCAGAAGGGCACCATCCTGCTGGGGATTTCACTTCCGCTTTGAGCATTTTCACCTTCAGAACACTTTTCGAGGTGTGAACTACATCTGCACATCGGGGGAAGGCTGCAAGCTTGCCTGTCAAGTGCTGGAGCCAAGGAGCACAGCTCTGGGGTGGCCATCCACCTGTGCCCAGTGTGCATGATGCGTGCCCATCAGAGCAGCCCAGTGCCAGCCTGTTTCCAGGTGTTCCTGCCAGCTCGGCACTTAACGAGCTCGATCACCTCATTACTGGCTTATTGGCACCAATTTACCAGCTTCTCCCCGCCTTCCAAGTGCCGCCGCTGCCTCGAAGAGACCTGGAAACCCTGCAGCCACCCTGACCGGCCCTCCGGGAGCAGGGCTGCCCACCCCCGGTCAGACCCCGCGAGGCGCCGCGGGACAGATGGCCTCTGACAGTGTGTCAGGCTGATCAGGCTCCGGATGTGGCAGCGCAGTATTCGATTACACACTGGGCACCTTCCCACTGGCAGGGGAAGGTAACTGCAGGTCTCTCCCACGGGCGTGCGGCCAGCTTTCAAGACACTGAGTCACATGTGGTGTGATGTTTCAGTCACGTCCAGACTCTGGAAATGTAACACCTTGTGCATTAGGAAGACACGGGCTGTTTAGAAGGATTTAGCATTAACTTTTGGTCATGTTTGCAGTTGCAGAACAATCAAACTGGCAAAGTTTTTCCTTAAGGATGTTTCTTTCTTTCCGGGCGACTGAAGTGCACTTCCTGTGTGGAGCTGTCGCTCGAGCACTGTGCTTGGCTGTGCCTGAGTGGATCACCCAGCCCTGAGGGATCTGTCCGCTGTAGCTCCGAGACAGCAGCTTGCGGAGCCTGCCTCTACACACTCGCTGAGGCGTGCGGCTTGGCTGGAGCGCTGTGGCGAGAGCACACCCCCGGCTGTCCTGCTGCAGCTTGGCGCTGAAACGCTCACAGCCAGCGGAGGGACAGAGGGATCCAGCGAGGACAGGCTGGCCGGGCGCGGAGATCAACGGCACCGCGAGGGGGGCGGGAGAGAGAGACCGCCACTGTCCCGCTGGGAACAGGGCTGGGCGGGTCAGTGTGGGAGTGGGAGGAGCCACAGCGAGCACTGGTAAGAGTCCACGGCCCGACTGAGGGGGCAGAGGCACTGCTGTGATGCTGGTGAAAAAAACACAAACAGGGCACAGCCAAAAGAAAACTGTGCGGCTTTGCACAGCGGCGTCCAGGCTGGACTGTCCCTATTTAACAGGGTCCAGCCTGGGGAAGAATAACTGTCTGGGACAGAGGCGTCCAGACTGGACTTACCCTATCTAACGGAGTGTGGGGCCACAACAAAATAATCCCAGCTCATCCCGGTGGAGATACACGGCGGGACAGGAGAAGAGAAAAAATAAAATGCAGCAAAAACGCGGCTTCAGCGCTCTCATCACAACCCCTCCGGGACTGTCGGTGGAAGGTTCTCCCCTTGCGGGGGTCCGCTCGTCCATCTGGGAGGGGTGCTCAGTGTGTCTTAACGGCCCCCGCAACTGCGGCTCGTCCTTAATCAGCCGGTTGCTAAGGCAACATGTCGCCCTTAACCCAGTGCTCCGCCTCCACACTGAGCAGGCCCCCGCGTGCTGCCACAGAGCGCGAGAGAGCCCTCACAGAGCCCCGGGATCATGTGCCAGGGGTCCGAGTCGAGCTCTGACCCGCGGGTGTCTCCCTCCATCTGCGCTGCCCAGGCCGAAACCCTGGCGACTCTCACTCCCTGCCCTCGTTTGGTCCTGAGCAGCACCAGGACAGAGCATCTTCTCAGAGACCTGCAAGGCATTCCGAAGAAGCTAGAGCACAGGTACCTGGGGACCAGACACAGGAGCAGCATTCCCCCCCAGAGGGAGAGAAAAAACTAAACCTAGGAAGCAAATCTGAAATGAACGCAGGACACATTGTTCTGCTTCTTGGCATCCAAACTGTAAACTGGCATCGCTGGCAGATTATGCTTCCGGCCTTAATACAGTAAATGAGTGTAATTATTTTTAAGACTATGAGGGGTTAAGAGGATTGCTGAAGACAAACTTGCTTTGTACTAACCTTTCTACTGCGAAAACTCTAAAACTGGGTTGCCTTGGTTTTAATGAAAACAAGCCTTTCGTTGTCACAGAATATACAGAATTATCTCTTGCTGCAGACACTGATGTTATCCCCAGAGGGCTGAATCCACAGTTTGAGGTCTTGTGTTCACAATTCATTTTCAAATGTTGTTAAATTTTGTTAAAGACCCACGTCCTTCCCCTTGGTGAAACAGACACCGTCAGTAGCCTGTAAACTACTGTGCAGCTACTCTGTCTCTGAGATTAACTCTGTCTCTGAGATTATTTTATATTTAATCAGGTAATCTTGTGTTCACAGCAGCCTATTCAGATCTGAAGGCTTCAGCAGACAATGACACACAACCTGCAAAATGCAAAAACTAGGGTCTTTAACTTTTGTTCTGTTGACCTGAAAAATCAACTTTTTTTTGCAATTAGTGCCTTTATGTTTTTATACAAAATACAAAAAGAAACTACAAAGTTTGACTACTTTTCTGCAGTTTTGTGACAGGGTACAAAGATCTGTCATTGATGTAACAGACACCTGCAAGACAGTTTGATGAAACTTCTTATTTCAATAAATATTGTATCATTATATATTTAGCTGTTAGCACATCTGTGACAAATGTACTTTTGATGTTATGAAAGACGTCTGTACATTTACCTTGCCTCATTAAATACAGAATAAAAACAGCTGCACTTACTATATAAAAGATATTTTGATATATATTTATATATATATTTTTGAGACATCTGCATCCTTACACCATTTTTAAATGGGCTCAGTTCATTATCCTCAACATTCCCCCTTTATTTTTCTATGCATTACAATCCCTGATCTGTGTCAACATTTTACATAAAAACTCAAACTTGAGAAACCCACATGGTAAACAGAACACTGCAATTTGAAAAACAAACTTCAGTACTTCTGTTCTATACTGGTAAAACAAAAGAAAAGAAGGTAACCTCTACAAGAATCCTCAACACAGTTGCTACTCAAAACATCAGCCGGTGTAACCAAAGCAAGCTCTGGTTCCAATCATGCTGACTGTGCAACAGTACACTGGTCTAACCATTCCCACATGTCCGGCAGGGAACCTGTGGCCTTCTGGCCTCACTAGGTCACAGGGATTTGACCTGGACCAAATTCTTCTGGGATGAAGCCCTCGAAAGAATCTTTCACAATAAACATTCCTTCCTTGGCAAGCTTGAAATAGTCTAGTAGGCTTACTAAAATATTATGCTACACACATAATAATATAGAGGCTTAAAGACACAGTACTGCTCTGTATTTATCCAGTCAACAGGAATGTTGTATCCCACACTGCTCTTCTATTCAGGGTCAGTGTAGCTCTGCAGTCATCTCTCTGGACACATGACCAGGGAGCAGCTGGGTGGACACTCCTGCTGTCTTGGAGCAATGACCACTACTGTCCAGGCCTCTGGCCCTGCTGTGTACAGGGGGTCTTTTCACACAGCCTGCAGGCTACTACAAGCACCGGGCCTGCAGGACTCTCTGTCCCAGCCCTCTGCACTACTCCAGCCCGGTACAGCCTCCAGCAGCTCGCTGAGGAGCAGCACCTGCCTGACAAGGTGACCCAACAGCATGGCCGTCTGACTGAACGTAGAACGCAGGAACAGCTGCAAACCAGAGGTGTCCTGGGACTGATCTACCTCTAACCAGCAAGCTGGTGAGGCCAGAGCACACAGAAATATCACAAAAGACAGCAGAATACTGCGCAGAGAGACAACAATCTAACAAAGCTCTTCAATACAGACAGAGCAAAGCCCTACTCTAAACCAACCCAACACACCACTGTTGTGAGTCACTTCATATAACAAAGTAGTCTAGATTAACTCAGTGTGAGAATAAGGCTATCAGACCCTTCACTAATTATCTAATTGAGCAATTAATGCACCACATGTGACCCTATTTACACACAATGACCTCTAGTGGCAGATCAGCTGCAATTACTGCCCTCACTCCTGCTGGCCTCCTGCACTTGGTTTGAAGTTTACATCCCCATAATTTCCACTTATCTCTTCTGGCTCGTGTTTCACTGTTAATGCTCATGAGTGACACAATGAACTAAAAATATTAATTAAAACTGAGATCCATGATAATTGATTGGTTTGCCATGTTTTTTTAACCCACTGAGAAAATTAACTTTCTAAGCTTTCTAATCTGGTGACAAACCTGAAGAAATAAAATTGCTTTGAGACCTGCAGTTGTCCCAGCTGTGCTATTTACACTCCAATGTTCATTACAGAGAGAGACATCAACATTTAGGATAATAAAATGTAATTAGGCTCTGTCTAGACCAGCAATTAATGCTTGGATCAACACAAATTAATACTGTATGCTAAGAGACTGACTTTCATCCTGGGTGTGAAAATGCAAACTTTAATTTGTGTACTTGCAAACATGACTAAACTAATTCCAGTGGCTTGTTAAATTTTACAGCATTTTACAGTTTGTTTTACTAACAAACCTGCTTGGTCACTCTGTGTGTAGAGTGGAAGGTGCTTACAATGCAAACTGTGCCTGCTGTCTCACAGAGAAGAGCAGGAGCAGTGAGGCCTCATGCACTCACAGACAGGCTAACACATGGCCACTGAGCACATGAAAGTGTAACAGGCAGAGAGTGGCTAAGGCAGCCCTGAAGATCACAGCTGCGCATACGAACACTTGCTGAACAGCACAGCTGCGCAGAGGAGCAGCAGCTGCAATGGGAACTGCTGGACCTGAACAGCAGAGCTGCGCAGAGGAGCAGCAGCTGCAATGGGAACTGCTGGACATGAACAGCACAGCTGCGCAGAGGAGCAGCAGCTGGCTTAAGAAGAGTTAAGAAGAGTTGCAAACAAGAGGGGGTCATTCAGCACACCTCACCCACTTGGCAAAATGGTCCCCAGATCCTGACAAGGCTCAGCTACAAGACTGCACTCAGATCTGATCTGTAGTCACAGCTCTCTGAACACGGTGGAGAGTTTGGAGAGGCACAGATAAAGTGTTTAATGCAGAGATTGGTCCGGGACACTGAGTAAATGAGCCCCAACTCTGACCATAGGGTGAATAAGATTGAGTAAGAATAAGAATATGATTAAAGCAGCGTGTCCTAAATTTTAATGCTGGAAAAAGCCCTTTTCCAACATGGAACTTAAAAGATAATGGTTCAAACTGACCCCCAGAATTCACATTAGAAATGTGAGACTCTTAACTTCAAGTTTCAGTGGAAAGTGTATAGTAGAAAATGATTCCTGAAAAGGTGTTTTTAATTGCCATTCATAACAGCAGAATGATACAGACATTAATATCACTTTAATAGCTATGGGAGATCACACATTAATAACAGTAGCTTAGGCAGCGTGCACAGTTAAGACTGCAGTCCAGAAAACCAGCCCCATAACAACAGCCCACACCAGCCAAACCAACAAAGCCCAGAAGCCTTGATGTAAGCAGCTCTTTGTCCAGCAGTCTGGACACAGGGAGTTTGTCAGCCCACAGCATATTAACTAGGCTCATTTAATAATTTAGCAGAAATCCAATCCATCAAGCTAGTGACCCTGCTGCCAGGAAAACACCCCCACTGCCCTGGGCATCCAGCAGGTCTCCTGAGACACCAGAAACCGCAATGAGAACACGCTGATTTCCATGCTCTGGGGTTATGTACGGTTATCAGATCAGGATTTTAAATACACCCACAGCACTGCAAGAGCTGCAATGAATTCAGATTTCTATAGAATGTCAATTGCGTTCAACAGTGAGGTTTTCCAGACAGCTTGGAGACCACTGCCCCTGTGACCCCAAATCACTGCCCCTGTGACCCCACAGCTCCACGCTGCTGCCCCTGTTGAGCACTACACAACAATCACTTCCTCTGTTGTATCTATGAGCAGCATGAACAGAACAAAGCCATATCACAGCCAGCGCTACAGCCCAGACAGGAGCCCTGTGTGTGTGGTACAGATGCCAACTCTATTCTGTCAGGGCACCATACACTCTAGACTGTACCATGCTGCTGAAGAGAGAGGTGTAGGTTGTCTTTCAGAAGTGTTAAAACAACACTGGCAAAACAGTGAAGGTGTGTTTTGCACAGCGCTGCAGTTGTGTTGCAGTATGACCTCAGTGTGCAAATACACAGTGCCCTGAGTTAGTCCATCAGTGGTTAATGACCTGTGTCCCTCCTGTTTAGTGTGGGCTCTGCTACTGCCCTGTGAAAACTCTGAAAACCTTTTCACTTCACATAATTATTAACTTTCTAAACACTTTGACAATCTGGCTATGTCTCATAAAACAGTCCTCCTTATCTGATCTGAGTGGAACAGGGAGCAGGCAGACAAGCTCAGCAGGCCTGGCACATGGGACAATCCTGCATGACCATGACCCATGACCTGTGACCTATGACCTTCTCTGAGCCTTCGCAACACATATTGTTTTAACATGTAATTTAATTCAGTGGGATGGCTTAACAGATGTTCCCATCAACTAAAATTTGCTTGCTTTTGTCTTTACTAAACTTCATTACACAAAGGTATGGTGCGTTACATTAAATATGACAAATACTATAATTAAACTTCACTTCGGTGACCTAATGTAATCTACATTAAACTGACTTCTCGTCTATTGGTCTATTGAACATGTTGTTTTGCTCGCAGGGTTTGAAACAGGAACATTAGGTATGCAAGCCTAATACTGCAAGCAGACAGACAGATGGACACAAAGCAAAAACTAACATTCTCATGTAATCCCAAATAATCTATATGGAGTAGTGTTACAGGTACAGTACAATATGAAAAATGTATTCTTTAATTTGTAACTTAACAGAATTAAAAGTATAGCCAGCAGCTCTATCACCCTGCAACTCACAGCTGGCAGCCCACTAAGGTAGCTGTGAGCCTGGCCAGTACCTGGATGGGAGACTCCTGGGAAAGCTAAGGTTGCTGCTGGAAGAGGTGTTAGTGGGGCCAGTGGGGGGCACTCACCCTGCAGTCTTTGTGGGTCCTAATGCCCCAGTATAGTGACTGGGACACTAAACTGTAAACAGGCGCCGTCCTTCGGATGAGATGTAAAACCGAGGTCCTGACTCTCTGTGGTCATTAAAAATCCCAGGGCGTTTCTCAAAAAGAGTAGGAGTGTTACCCTAGTGTCCCAGACAAGTTTCCCCCTGGCCTTTACAAGTCATGGCCTCCTAATAATCCCCATCTCTGAACTGGCTCCATCACTCTGTTCTCCTCCCCACTGATCGCTGATGTGTGGTGAGCGTTCTGGCGCACTATGGCTGCCATCGCATCATCCAGGTGGGGCTGCACACTGGTGGTGGTGGAGGGGATCCCCGTTACCTGTAAAGCTCTTTGAGTGGAGTGAAAAGCACTATATAAGTGTAAGGATTATTAGTATTAAAAGCAACCTTCTCTCTGTGTGCTGTAAATTATAATGCAGAACAGCTTTAAAGAGGACTCATGAGCACATTTATTGGTGAAAATGCTACAATTAAACCCAACAACCGAGAGACTCCATAGGAATATTTTGGAATAACAGTATCTGCAATTTCAAAGAAACTGTTAAAATGATACTCTGTGTGTGTACTGTATATAAGAGCATTTCCAAATGTCCAGAGAATCCATCATGGTCCCAGCACAGGGAGTGGTGTTGAGTGGTGATGCTGGAAGAAAAGAGCTTGAAACAGCTCTGCAGGAACAGGGGTTCCCAACTCTGGTCCTGGGTCCCCACACTGGGTTTGTTCCTCCTGAGCCCCCAGTGAAACTGCACCCTTAACAGACCTTATAATATGTTTAATTTCAGCCCAGGACTTTTCTGTTCCCACCCGTGGAGCAACACTTTCTGACTGCTGTGTTTCTGGAAGACCTTTGCACACGACTTGGAAAGACTCACACCAGGCCAGCGGGGTGAGGTCAGAGGTCAGACGCTGCTGATCAGAGCCAGGCTCCACGGGGCGGTGGGCGGGACCAGGACCGGGCCCAGAGAGGCTCAGCACACTGAACTTTGACCTACCAGGGTCCTGGTTCTGGGTCCATAACTGAACCCTTAATTCACCTCATAGCAGAGTGAACCGGGACTGCCCCACTGGTTCTCAGCTCCCAAACAGGACGCGGTTCACCTTTTAACTACTGCTTTTCCTAAATAACAAAAGATCCCCACTCTCCAGTCAGGACTCCAAGTCTCTGGTCAAGCATCGTCTTCACCTGAGGTTGTAGCTAAGAATGGAGCTGGGCTGGACTGAGCCCCAGCAGGCTTGGGGTCCCCTGCTCTACCACCCAGGGAGGTGAAGGTGCCAGCTGCCGGAGCGGATCTGGTCTGCACCAGGAGCGCTGGGCAGAAAAACGACGCGCTCCAGGACGCCTGGCCACGTGCCTCACTATGTCCACATCGTCTTCCTGTAGCCTGTGTACGTATTGCGTCCCTGATTCTGCTCCAGAAAGGCAATGTGACGCTCACATGCAGGAGTTTCATTTTAGCTGTTGCTACCAGACAACAACAGACGAATGCCTCTGGGACTTGATTTTCCAGAAGCCGTTTCCACCAGGCTGCACTTACCGGTCTGCCTGGCCCCCACCGCGGCGACGATGACTGGGACGGCCCACTGGCTCAGCAGCCTCTTGATCACTGGAGTGTAGCTGTCCTTCAGCTCCCGGAAGGCAGGCTTGTCGTTGACTGAGTACTTCAAGACTATGATGTCTGCCTGCCCGACCACATTGCGCGAGCCGTTCCAGTTACTGTCAAACAAGTCCTAAAACAGGCAGAAAAGCAGAAAAGAGGAAAAAACTACCATGTTATGTTTATATCAAACGGACATGTCACTCATAAAATATCTTGCTATGAGGCAGAGAGAAGTGGCTTAGGGGGAAGGCCACCATCTTGGCTCAAGGCCACACCACCGGTCCTGTGTTTTGAGCCAAGATGGTGGCTTTCTCCCAAGGCCACCAGTCAGTGCCTCATGCTTGCATATTCTAAATAACTGTGGCAATAATGCAGTGATTGCCAAATCATGGTCTGATCACTGTAATACGTCTACGGAAAGTAAGCAAAAACAGGAGGAGGCATGAACAACTCGCTGATCATGGCGGATGACTGAAGTTAACCAGAACAGTGAGTTACATCATTTTATGTTGTGTCATAATCAAACAATCGGACTCCAGTGATTTGTCTTCACTGAAGGGACATTATAGGAGAATTTCCCACACAGTGTAAACTCATTAGATGGGCCCACGTTTTGCCAAGAGGAAAAATATGACCCAGTGTTTTTCCATTAATTTATCACTCTTAATGTGATTGCTCAGGTGATCTAATAGATAGATAGATAATACTTTATTAATCGCGTAGGGAAATTGGGAAATAATCTTCGGATACAGGACAATTTGCTATTTATCTTAATCTTCATCCTCTCCTAGATTCAAATTATATTCAGCTACAAAGCTCATTGTTGGGGGTTTACTAGCTGGTACCCCACAATACCATCCCACGCTGAGTTACCTCACATTTTTCAGCAGTCTGCTGAAAATCTCATCCTGCAAACAATCAGTTTTGACTGAAGCAAAAACATTGATTTTTTTTATTGCAGAAAGATAAGTCACACTTGCTTTACAGCAAACTGATCTGGAATCACCAGCTGCCTGTCACTACAACAGAGCTGTGACGGTGTCTCACACCAGCAAAGAGCTGGTAAAGAAAACACGAGCCCTGCTCTGAAAAACACACTGTTGCAGCCACCCGCCACTCTGCACGCGCTGCTCCTCGGGAGTGTCAGTGGCCTACTGCAGCTCCCACTGGTACTGCGCACTGTCACAAAGTTGAGGACTCCCCAGCTCCCCAGACTCCCCAGTCCACCCTGTCCTTGTAGCCTAATGGCACAGCTCAGACTCCTGCAGTTAACATCTGGGTGACAGGGCTCAGCCCAGGCTCCAATCATCAACATCTGGTCTCGTGGCACACCTCCGGCAACAATCCAGCCACCCAGCTAGTCCAGAAATCAGGATTTGGGCTAATGGCACAGTTGGAGCTCCAGCAATCAATATCTGCACAATATCTGCAATATCTACACGTTCAGCACGAGCTCCAGGCAAGCCTCCCTCTTTGGTGAGCTCCAGCTAACATTAAATACTTGAGCAACAGAACTAAATAGTCGTTAACGTTAAGGGCATGAAACCTTCCTGCTTCTCATATAACCCATTCACCTAGAAAGATAAGCCAGTGAGGTAATATCTGTATAACGTTTAACTTGACTCCTTTGTGAAAACACATGGCGCAGCTGCAGCTAAAGCAGTTTCACTTGATTAACAGAACAGGTGCACTGTGCTGCACTTTCCTTATAAAGGTCATTTGTAATTAAAATACAAGGAGCACTTCTTAGACACTGCATACTGACACAGGAGTGTTGAGTGCTGAGCAGAGGAGGAAAGATTTAATTACTGAGATTGTTTATTTTATTACTGCGATCATAGCTGTGTTGATTTGACTCTTTTCAGTTTTAAGTATTTTGTTTTTCCAAGCCCAGACATCCCGTGGTTTGCTGTCGGCAGCTGTGTGCTGTTTCTTCTAGGCTGGAGCGAGTGAATCCATATTGAGGATCATGGCGGGTTCACACACCTGTCCGGCTCACAAGCAGGAGGGCTTGCAGAGGAAGCAGAGGAAAATACGGACCTCTGCCCTGCCGTCTGACATGGTCTGTTGATTTTCTTTACAGCGGGAGGACAAATCATCTTAAATAACTGACTTCTAGAGAAAATGTCTCTTTCCACGTGACAGGGTTCAGAGCACCACATCAAACACAACGTAAAAGTGTGTCCAGATATGTTCAGAAATGTGCCACAATGTGGAAACCAGAAGGCAAAGGGTATCCTGCTCAGGGCTGGGTCTTCTTTTTCAGTGGAGGTTTAAATGCATACATTAATACCAGTGTGTTAGTATAGCATTACAATGTGCAGGTATATGATTAAATCTCAATATCCCATTAACTGACAAAAAAAAACAGTTTTAAAAGCACGTATTCATGTATAAACCGGGATGCATATTCCTAGAAATATTTAGTAAAAATATTGAATTTAAAATACAACATTCCCGATATAAAAGGGAGGAACAATGTTAAGCTGCAGTCTGTATGCCCATGTGTTAATAAAGACTGATTGATCATTTACTCTCAGCAAACCTCTCCCACACCTGGCTGTGTGCTGACTACTCGGTCTTTGGTTTAGCAGCTTTGTCAGGAGGGCAGGCTGACAAAGCAGAGTCAGGAGAGGAGGTAGGAAAGCACGAGGCTTTCAAAGTGTCACGTCAGTCTCAGGGAATGCTTGACAACATGCTGGCGGAATGCAGAGGGGACCCCTGATTTCTGCAGGCCTGCGCTCCCACTCACCCAGCTGGGGCAGTCGTGGATGACCACTCTGACACCGCCTGACACACAGGCCTGGTACTCGGTGAACGCTGGGAACGCCGTGTGGGTGGCGTTGTCTCGCCGGCTGCACACGCCAGCACTTCTCCCCAGGTAGGTCCAGATCAGACCCGACTGGGGCTCCACTCCTTCTCCCTCGCTGCCCAGAGCCACGATGTGGACCGACCTGCAGAGAACACAGAACACAGGGCCCAGTTAAGAACATGAAATAGGTTACCAGCAAGAGGGGGGCCTCCGGCCTGTTTACGGCCCAGTCTCGCAGCCTCCAGAACACCAGAGAGGACACAGACACTGAAGTCCATACGGCCCAGTCTCGCAGCCTCCAGAACACCAAGGAGGACACAGACACTGAAGTCCATACGGCCCACTCTCTTAGCCTCCAGAACACCAAGGAGTACACAGACACTGAAGTCCATACGGCCCAGTCTCTCAGTCTCAAGAACCACAGGGAGGACACAGACACTGAAGTCCATACGACCCAGTCTCAGAAAGAGATACTGGACTCATCAACAGACTGAGCCTCTACCGTCCAAAACCAGCGACACATTTTCACACAGAACAGTGGCTTCTTTTCATGATGATTATAGTGTGAGTAAAAGCATTTCATTGCTGAATTTTCCCAAGTAAGCCAACGGAGAATTAATCCATATTTAACTCAACTGACATTTGAACAGGGGACCTATTCATAGAGCAGGGAATGTACTACAGCAATCCAAGCAAGCAACACGCCAGCCTGGAAGCCGAACTCTCGAGGACAGAGCCCAAAAACCCTTACCACTGCTCTATACGAGTTTCCCCCAGTGCCATTGAGCCATGTGCTTTACCATTAGAGAACCGCTGAGCTTTAAGAGGCTGGTTACGAGAAAGGCCGAAGTGTTCAGGTTCACATATCATATCAACATATCTTCTACACCATGTGTGGAAAAAACGCAAGCAAAATCTTAGGACATACTGTTCAAAGCATAGAATTTAAATCAAGGGATGTGTTTAAAATGAACAACGCTCTGGTAAGGCTGTATTTAGAATATTACGCAGCCATCAAGCAGTGGAAAAGACATAGTTGCTCTGGAGTCAGTCCAGATACTTTCTGGGGCTTGAGGGAACGACCTAAACTGACAGGCTAGAGGAGATGAACCTTTTTTCGTCCTGAACAGAGAAGACTGAGAGTACTGCAAACCACAAAGGCACTGATCATTTCAAACCAATGAAACACGGACCACTGGGCACAAGTGGAAGAAGCGCAGCTAAAAATCGACAACAGGAAGCACTTCTTTACACAAAGGGTTGTGGGAGTGTGGAGCGAGCTGTCCCAGCCGCGTCGCTGTGCCCCATCAACATAAACCCCAAACACTTCAAACGAAAGAGCGAGAATCGTCCATCGCTGCTTCCGTCGACTCGCCTGCCGCCGGTGTGCGCGTCGCTCAAGAAGTTTGTTGTTCCGTGAAGCGCCCTGCACGCAGGACGTTTACCCTGTGGAAGGATTTCTCTCGCATTCCCGCTGACTTTGCTTAAAACAGTCACCCCGAAGAAGAAATACACTGCTTGTCACCACGCCGTCCCGTCTTTAAAACTAGGTGCGCACAGCAGATGTAATTGAAAGAGCAGACTAAGAAGGCGAGGATGTTTCCCCCAGATATCGCAGGCACACCCCTCTGCCCGGGCACATCAACAGCTTGAAACGGCAAACTCACATGGTCGCCTGTGAGGACAGCCCCGCGGCACACGGTCACAGCGCAGGGCGAAGGTCGTCACCGAGCCCGCTGGGGGAGCCGCTGCAGTCAAGGTCGGTGTCTCTCGCTACTCCATCATCCCGCCCGGTCATGAAGAGGTGCGCGTCCGGGGGGCAAGGACGGAAAATCTGCGGCCAAACTGCGCTCCCGGAAAGCGACTCGCCGGCGAATTAATGCCCAGTCCTCTGGGCTGCGGGCAGCACAGGCACCAGCCAGGCGGCGAATCAGAAACGGTCCCTCACCCGCACGGCCCCGAGTCCAGCCAGCGGACCTCCTGACGTCAGTCAGGACCAGAAACACGAGGTCAGGAGTGAATTAATAGGCCGGGGCCGGCGCTCGCGTCGCCTGGGTACACCGGCGGCAAAGAGACACAGATGCCGCGGTGGCACACGGCGCTCGACCCGGCTGCGTGTTACCATATCGACTCCTCTAAATACGCTATTGTGATCAGACAGGAAGGGAGGAGCCTCGCTCGCCCAGCGAGGGCTGCTCTCCTTGTCGGGGATTTAAGCGAAAGGGACGTGATTGAATAAGCAGTGGTCGCGGTAGTCCGCGTTACCGTCCGGGGAAGTTCTCCCCTGTCCGGCAGACCGAAAGCGCGCCGGGCTGTAATGCGCCACAGCTCTCCGCGGCCGGACACGCTCCGCTGCCCGTGTCCCCCCGGGGCTGGCCGCAGCCCGGGTAACTTGAGGTCACGGGCAAGGAAACAAACGGCCCACTCGCACCGAGCCGGGAGCACGGACAGACACGGGTGACCTCAGCGCCGTCAGACCCCACACCAGCGCCCACGAAACCTCTCTCATGAGTACGAGGGAGAGCTGCGGAACATCTTCGTATGAGTGATCGAAGAGTTATTTTCATCTGTTTTCCTTTCTAGCTTTATTTTTTACCTGCGTTTCTGCGTTGGGGTAGTTCTGAGCCAACAGCACATTTCTTAATCGTGTCAGTTTTATTGAAGGGAGGCATGTCTAAGTAATATAAGACAAAGGATTCCGTATTATATCTCGATTCTAAGCATTCGGGAATTACTAAAATCAAACTGTAAGACATGGCAAAGCGGAAAAAAGTCCCTCCACTTTAACTTCCCACAGGCCACCGCAGCTTACATCAACCATCTTACTCCCAGATGCTAAGAGGGTGCAATTAAAGAATTCTGTATAATTAGAGTGAAAACGAGTTGCCTCCCTATCCCGGGACTGTCCCAGAAATATGGAAGAAAGGCGGTTATTAATTTGACTGTTGGGGTTTGTAATTGTTCCTACAGAATCTCAGGCTTGGAGCTGGGGGAGTTGTTCTGTCTTACCGGGTTTTGTGATTTGAGAACGCGTGGAGCAGGACCAGGACACTCCTGTGATGTCACGGTTTCCTCCCTGCTGGGGTTTGGGGGAATAGTTCCTCGCAGAGATCAAGTCAGCGCAGAGAGGGGTGGTGCACCTCGGTGCGAGGCAGGAACAAGGCAGGACACACCCTGGACAGGACGCCAGTGCATCGCAGGGCAGAGACAGAGACACACACACACACACTAGGGCCAGTGAACTTACTGTAACAGCGTGCCTTAGGACTATGGATGGACACCCACAGTGACAGCACCCTGGGAATGGAGCCCAGAGCCCCAGTGCCCTAGTAACCCCTGCACCACGCCCACTGGACCCCTTCTCCTCCAGGGGTTTGACTTGGGCTCCTGAGACACAAGGCAGAATTGTCCAGGTCTGGGAGGAACCTGGACTGTTCTGTTCCTCACAGGGTCTCCGAGTGTTCCAACACAGTCCAGTGTAGTTCTATACACCTCTCTCTCTCCCTTTCACAACAATTACATCTGGGGAACCTTGACCAACAGTGAAAAATAAATCCTAAAAAAACACAGTTTGACCACAATTCTTAGGTGAGCTTATTGGCCGTCTAGAGCCAGAGTATTTACTTGCTTGTTCGCGACGAGGAAAGGCGGTTCGGCTCATTAATGCTGGTCCTCTTCCTGGGCACAGTCATTAGGCCTGAAGCCAGCGGGACCCCAACATCACAGTGTCTGGAAATGGCTGAAGGAGACAGAGGGATTGTACGGGTGCTGCCTTCAAGACAAGGGTGAACTTCCACACTCTCATACAGTTGTACTTGCTAAAGGCAGCCGGATCCTCCCCTTGGGCAGCAGCAGTCTCAGTGCAATACCCTCCTTCACACTGGCGCAGTCTCTCTTAATGAGTATTTTTAATGTCATTTGCTTAGTGCTAAATATTTAACAAAATCTAGCACAACATTACAGGTACTCTCAATTAATTATTCTTTAAAGCCTTTGTTTAACCGAAAATGTGGATTTTTTTTTCTTTTATGGACACTAAACTAATAATAAACTAAACAATATTTAACTCTTTTGAATTCACACTCAGGATTTTATGATAAAGCGTGAAAAGACCGATAGCGACACCTGGCGGTCAAAATCAAAACAACACACCGAAGTTACCGCGCAGCGCTTTAGAGAAGCGCTTCTCAACGGGTTTGTCTCCAGGCGTTTAAGTGAACGTCGTGACATTTTGGAAACCATCTGAAAACAATAAAATAAAGGCATGAATGTATATATTCAGCACACACTCACGAGACAGTGACCACTCTGAGACTCCGCAGGAGAGAGTGACTACTGTGGTGCCAGTTCAGGTTTTCAAGTCTGGCTTGTATTTGAAGGGGTGATGAAGGCTTCGGCCTGCCTTCCTCATGCAACCTCTGTGAGGTCCTTCATGGTCACTGCAAGCCAGGCCAGTCCTGCTATCTGTGGGCAGCACCTGCAGCACGCGCACACAGGGCGGAGATGGGGGAAGAGGTTTAATTTGATTTGAGGTTTTCAGTGATCAGTGCTCAGTGCTCAAGGCCCCACTGCCCAGAAGCTCAGGGAGCTGCAGTGACTGTGAGCAGCGATCGGGATAGAGCAGGCCATGTGACCAGTCACAGCTGGCAAAACTATCCTGTCGTTGTCCAAGTGCATAAATACAAAACACGGAATTCAACACGTGAAAGACATCTGGAAATGACTTGGTTTTTAACTCTAATAAAAAGCCTAACATTAACATTGCTTACACTTATACAGCTCTTTTCTGGACACTTCAATCAAAGCGCTTTACAGGTAATGGGGATCCCCTCCACCACCACCAGTGTGCAGCTCCACCTGGATGATGGAGCCAGAGTGCACCAGCCAGAGTGCACCAGAACACTCACCACACACCAGCTATCAGTGGGCAGAACAGAGTGATAAAGCCAGTTCAGAGATGGGGATTATTAGGAGGCCATGATGGGTAAAGGCCAGGGGGACATTTGGCCAGGATGCCGGGGTTACACCCCTACTCTTTTTGAGAAATGTCCTGGGATTTTTAATGACCACAGAGAGTCAGGACCTCGGTTTTATGTCTCATCCGAAGGACGGCGCCTTTTTACAGTTTAGTGTCCCGTCACTATACTGGGGCATTAGGACCCACAAAGACTGCAGGGTGAGCGCCCCCCACTGGCCCCACTAAAACTTCTTCCAGCAGCAGCCTTAGCTTTCCCAGGAGTCTCCCATCCAGGTACTGACCAGGCTTACAGCTGCTGAGCTCCAGTGGGCTGCCAGTGGTGAGCTGCAGGGTGATATGGCTGCTGGCAAACACCACAATTAACAACATACTTCAGGTCTGCCTTAAAGAAAACAACTCTTTCAAACAAGTAACGGGAAGATGGGGAGAAAGAAGGACTTTATTCTACAGAACTTTCATTGAATCTGTCCCAGCAGTCCCTGCGAGGGCCTGGTTTAGTAACCTGGAGACACACAACAATAACAGACCGAGTGGGATAGTGAAGGAAGCCAGCAAATTTACTGGAGCACATCTAGAGTGTCCAGACATCTACACAGACTAGGACTGCGGAAGGCCGACATAGCCACTGCCTGTCATGACCACTGGCTTAGACGCCTAGATTCAAGAGCAACAGCACTAAGTCACCCTTTATTCCCACAGCTACTTACCCCTGGGAGAACTGGCTGTATACTTTACTTTATTTCTATACAGTACATGTACATCTCATGTTAATGGCTTGGTGTTGCCTTAAAGCTGTTGTGTATTGTGTTAGGTCTTTACCTGCCTGCAAAGCAAATTTCCCATCTGGGACAATAAAGGAAGGAAGTGAAGGAAAACCTGAGGAATCCGTGGGCTCCAGACCCAGGGCCGGTCTGGAGCAGTTTCTCCTGTGACCACTCAACCAGCAGGGCTACTTCGCTGGCAAGACCACAGTGTGAACAGAACAGACGCAGTCAGGCTGGCGGTAAAGGACACATCAGGAGCATGGGGGGGAAAAGAGCCAAACGGCTGTATTCTGCAAGACTCCTGGGAAGTCCAGACCGAGGTACCGACACAGTGAACTTGCACGCACAGGAATGGAGTTAAAAACAAAGCACCTGGAGGAACGGAGGCGAAGGCACTTCATGCAGCTTGTACCCGGCGTTCGGTTTCTGCTACTGTATCGTTCCTCAGAAAAGCACTCTTGTGTCCCAGCCTGTGTTCCGTCTCTGTTCAGTTCTTCTTCGCGTTTCTCATCACCTGCTGGTATTCCTCCGACTGGTAGTAGTCGGACTCCCTCCTCAGGCTGAGGTCTGACAGAGTGACGAACAGGTCTCCGCTCTCCTCGTGCACCGCGTGGGTCCTCTGCTTCGGGCCCTTGGATCCCCAGCTGGCCCTGCGCTGGGGGTCCCGGGGGTCCACGGCCTGGTACAGCCCCTCGCCCTCGGCCAGCGTGATCCTGTACTTGTGCCAGGGGCACACGATGCACTGCCTGCCCTCCACGTCCTACAAGACACCGGACACGGAGGATCTCAACCACAGGAGCCAGGTCTCGACTCCCCTGCGAGCGCCACTCTGTGGGATCTGTTGTAAGAGACCCTGGCTGAAGCGAAACGGAGAGTATCAGATGAGCTTGAACTGTTTATTGGAGTAGAGACAGTGTGTATCTGGTTCATAGATGATTTAATTCTTATTAAAAGTTAAATTAAGTTAATATTATTTTAACAGGTACTTGCCTCGATGTCCCCGAGATGTAAGGGACCCCCTGCATCTGTAACAAGAAGGACAATTAGCAGGCAAGACCGTAACCCTGCTGACGCCTGCCCGAAGTGTACTGGCTACTGCTGTTTTAATGCACACCAGCACTGTTATAATAGGGGGAGAGACAGAAAAGGCTGTTAACTAATGCTCTCATTCTGTCCCCTACAATAACGGGACAAACATTTTCAAGACCTCTTGCAGAGGAAGTGTGACAGTCTCAGTTCCACGTGGGGTCGTGCCCCCCGCCACCCGTTCCGGCCCCCACACCTGGGGCGCGAACCCGGGTCTCCGGCGTAACACAGCAGGGCACCAAGCGCGTGAGCTCAAGGAGACCTCCCCCAGCCCAGGTGGCTGAGGACCCTGCTGCGCGCAGGGAGGGCGCTGACGTCACCCCACCAGCTCCGCTACAGAGGCCTGGAGGGAGCACACATCAAGGCACTGGCTCTTAGCCTTAAAGTGTTCAAATCCAGTTCTGAAAGGGCAACGCATAGTTTTTATTCTCGTGTTACACAGCTACACCAGTCGCGGAGAGACACTTCTAAGGGTCCCCAGATCCAGTGTTTGTGGGGTGCCACTTCGAACACTTCAACTACGGTACAAACAATAACATTTGCACCTTATCTTGGCCAAGTCTCACGTCATCCAGGCTGACCGAGAGCTGGGCGGCATGCCGGACTTCAGCCCTAGCGGACGAGAGCTCGGGACACGGGGGGAAGGCGAGGAGTCACCCCAACGATGGACGGGAGACGAAGGGGTCGTCCTGACATACTCACGGTAGCACAGCCTGTCCATGGCGTAGAACGCGCCTGCATGGTGGATGACCACCACTTCCCTGCCGTGCACGACAGCCAGCGCCCTCCCAGACCGGACGACGTCCTCTTTCTTTCCCACAAACGCCGAGAGGACCCCCCCGTCCGCGGAGGACATGCTGAGCTCGGCAGCCAGCAGCGCGCTGGCAGGTCCGCAGGTGCCCACTGGGTCTGCCAACGCCGTGAAACCCCTGACCCGAAGCAGAGAGAAGGGCAACAGGTATAAAAAACAACACAACGCTGAATAAATCTCAGACGAAAAGAGAGGCGATGAACCCCATCACAGGGAACACACCAGAGACAGCCAGCACAACCAGCCTCGCTGCTGAAGCCAATACCTGGCTTCTGGCAGGGACCAGCTGGATGAGATCCAGGGGCCACTTGATGATCAACTACCGAAGGGGCTAGATGGGTCAAATGGCTTCCTATCATGTGAGAACTTCCTTATGTTCCTATAAAGATATAAGAATGGCAGTCCACCGCACTGACCTCCATATGTGATCGGTTATTAATCGGCTCAAGGTGACAGTTTTTGGCCAGGGCTGACAGAAACAGGGCTATGGTTCAATACCATGTGCAGCGTTATTAACCGCGAAGGAAAGGCACACCCCACTCACCAGCCCACCGGTCGTGCAGGGAGTGGGGGAGGCAGGAAAGCTGTGAGTAATGGCCCCTCCACTGGAGACCGGGGCAAGTGTGCAAGCTCAGGAAGAGAGTACGCGGAGGGAGACCAGCTTCCCTGAAGACCCGAGTTCTCCCGGAGGACCTGTATTCCCCCTGCGAAATATCCGCATGCCGTTATGTCCGGGACACCTGATTCTTCTCATCCTGGGCGTATGCAATGATTGACCTGTAACAAAGAGAAGACAAAAGACGCACGCAACACAATTGCTATCGGTCCCCCTCTCTCATGTAAAGAAAGTTCAGCGTTCATTCACCGGGGGGCGGTAATGCTGTACACCACTCATGAAACACACAGAGAAACCGAGATAAACACGTGCGGAGAACCGGCACCGTCCATCTGTGTCTCAAGGAGCCAAGGCACCAAGATCCATGCAGGAGCTGCTGTTATTATTAACAGCTGGTGCTGCTTTTAATAAGAAACTAATAAGCTACAAAGCTTTGTGGAGCACGTTGACATTACAGATTAGGGGTACAGATTCCCAGAGAGACTGTACTGGAGGGCTACAGATTCCCAGAGAGACTGTATTAGAGGGGTACAGATTCCAGGAGAGACTGTATTAGAGGGGTACAGATTCCCAGAGTGACTGTAATGGAGGGGTACAGATTCCCAGAGAGACTGTATTAGAGGGGTACAGATTCCAGGAGAGACTGTATTAGAGGGGTACAGATTCCCAGAGAGACTGTACTGGAGGGGTACAGATTCCCAGAGAGACTGTACTGGAGGGGTACAGGTTCCCAGAGAGACTGTACTGGAGGGGTACAGGTTCCAGGAGAGACTGTACTGGAGGGGTACAGATTCCAGGAGAGACTGTACTGGAGGGGTACAGATTCCCAGAGAGACTGTATTAGAGGGGTACAGATTCCAGGAGAGACTGTATTAGAGGGGTACAGATTCCAGGAGAGACTGTACTGGAGGGGTACAGATTCCCAGAGAGACTGTACTGGAGGGGTACAGATTCCAGGAGAGACTGTATTAGAGGGGTACAGATTCCCAGAGAGACTGTACTGGAGGGGTACAGATTCCCAGAGAGACTGTATTAGAGGGGTACAGATTCCCAGAGAGACTGTATTAGAGGGGTACAGATTCCCAGAGAGACTGTACTGGAGGGGTACAGATTCCCGGAGAGACTGTACTGGAGGGGTACAGATTCCCAGAGAGACTGTATTAGAGGGGTACAGATTCCAGGAGAGACTGTACTGGAGGGGTACAGATTGAGTACAGGGGTACAGGGGGACCGAACTGGACCCGACACCAGCTGTGTGTACGTCCACCTTTATTTTGATGTCCGACACAAACCAGACATTAAAATAAAAGCCGGCGGGTCAGAGAAATACCCAGACGTCGCCGCACTCACCGGTCTGCCGTCCTTTCAGACGTTTCTCATCCTGGTGACACCGCAGACCCAAGCAGCACAGGTCAGAAACAGAAATATAATATAGATCTAGTCCCCTGAAACAATTTTCTGCGTTTTCCTGGCCGGACTGAAATCACGGGAGCACCGCAGTCCGCGAGACGCCACGACCTGGACACGTGACACCCCACGTGGTGCTGAAGCAGGAGAGCAGATTTTCACAATGAACAAACAAAAACTCTTATTTCTTGCAGCTGTTGTAGCGAAACAGATACTTTTTTTCCCCCCTGTGAATTGTACTTTCTGAATTGCACTTATTTGGAGTTGCACATCAAATGAAACAGCGGGATCCGTTTGTTCAGCGCGGATAAATTCAGGCAGCATCACCAAAATACCCGTTTTAATATTGTTGGCTAAAGTCGAACTCGAAAACAACTGTCCAAGATCTAAGATAAATTAGATGACTTAGAGCAACAAAAAAAATATTTATGTTTCACCTAAATACACGAACACGTATTAAGCTGTTATCATGGCGCGCTTGTAGTGTATATAGAAATGGGTATGACATATTTCACTGAAACAAGAATTAAACTCTCCCTTATATGTTTATATCATTTTAATTCACAGCTCGTGAAGCGCGTCGGTTAAACGGTGCTCCCCGCGGCTGCTGCAGAGCCGGGGAGAAGTGCGTGTTCTGTAAGGTGTGTGTTACACCGCTAGATGGCGTGCGCGGCCTCTCCAGGCAACAGGTGAAGGCCGATTCCACGCTGAAAGGAAAAGCGTGAACTCCTAACTCTCGAGCTGCTGTACTGCTGTTCCGAAACGGCGCCGAGGTGTCGAAACGTGGCTAAAAGTTCGTCCATTCCTCCCGTTTCTAACGGATGCATCCGATTCAGGGTGGCGGCGGAGAGATGAGCGCCAGGCAGGGCCCACCAGACCCCTGCACACTCACACACACACTCACACACACGCACACACACAATCACACACGCACAATCACACGCACACGCACACTCACACACACTCACACTCTCACACTCACACACGCACACAATCAGACTCACACTCTCACACTCACACACGCACACAATCACACTCACACTCACACACACACTCTCACACTCACACACGCACACAATCACACTCACACTCTCACACTCACACACGCACACAATCACACACACACTCTCACACTCACACACGCACACAATCACACTCACACACACACTCGCTCGCACACACACTCACACGCACAATCACACGCACACTCACACACACACTCACTTGCACACACTCGCACACTCAGACTCACACACACGCACAATCACACACACACACGCGCACACACACACTCACACACTCTCACACACACCAGGAGTTTCCCAGGAGCGTATTAACCTGCCAGCGTGTCTGCAGTGGGGCACTGACACCCCACACGAACACGGGGATCGCAATGGTGCTGACTGGAGCAGTGGCAGAAGAGGCAGAAACGTAGCAGCAGCAGCACTAGTAGTAGCTGCTGTAGTGGTTAAGAGGTAATAGCAGGAGTAGGAGCACTAGTAGCGACTGTAGTAGTTGAGAGGTAGTAGTACAATAGTACCAGCAGTAGCAGCACTAGTAATAGCTGTACCAGCAGTAGCGGTAGCAGTAGCGGTATTTACAATCAGATCGCGATCATATGATCCCTGTACCCGCGGGCCAGGTGTGGACCTCCCGGTCTTCCCGTCCCCTTCCCGTGTGATCCCGCTGTGGATTCCTGCCGTCTGTCACTCCGAAGACGCGCTCGCTCATTTTCTGGTGCATTCACAGATGGTGATTGTTCTGGGCACTGATTTTAATACTTCGGGGTGTAAGAATGACGCACAGAACTGCTCTGTGTAAGGGGCACTGCGGTTCTGCGTGCTCTCCCGAGCCCAGCACCGTGAAGCGCTCTCACTCGCGCTGCCGTGTGTTCGTGCCCGCTCTGCTCCAGGAGGGCTCCGGCCTCGGTTCGATCGCAAACTCGGCGTCACCGAGACCCCCGCCTTGCTGCCGAGCCCACTCGCCCCTGCCCGCGAGTATATCGTCAGATGACGCGGGCTGGTCTATATAAGCTGCGGCTGCCGCTCTGTGGTCTATAACGCCTTGTCTGGCAAGCGCTCGCCGGTCCTGCTCTCTGAGCTATGGAGGCACTCGCGGGCGCTGGGCTGGCGACCGGGGCTTGGTGCTTGACGGTTCGTTAGTCCTGCCGTTGCATGCAGCCGGTCCCTGCGCCCGCACTTCGTCTTCAGCTTGAGAAGTTGACAGGATCGCTCAGGGCTGTGGCGCGCAGAGATGGACGGCGCGCCCGGCTTCGCTGGCGACCCGCGCACGAATTCGTCCGAGCTGGACCGCTGGAGTCTCCCTCTGGCCGACCGCGGGGGCAACTCCTCCTCCACCCGGGGCCCCTTCTACAACCGGCAGGTCCGAATCATATCGATGTCCGTCATTTTCGCCGTGGCGTTCCTGGGCAACTCCATCGTGCTCCACAAGATCTGCTGCGGCCGGAGCAAGCGGCGGAAAATAGACGCCCTCATCACCAACCTGGCCGTGGCCGACCTCTGCGTCTCCGTGCTCACCCTGCTGTCCCAGATCGTCTGGGAGGTGCTGGAGGACAGGTGGGTGGCCGGGGACCTGGCCTGCCGGCTGTTTAAGGTGCTGCAGGTGTTCGGGCTGATCGCCTCGTCCAACATCATCGCCATCATCGCGCTGGAGCGGCACCACGTCATAGTGCGCCCCCTGGCGTCGCCCCTGCCGACCAAGCTCCTGGCGACCGTGGGCTGGCTGGCGGCGCTGGTCCTGGCGCTGCCCCAGGCTTTCGTCTTCAAGGTGCAGCCGGACAGAAGCCCCCACAGCAAGTGCCTCAACACCTTCTCCGACCTGCCCCGCTGGCACTTCCAGGCCTACATCGTGTACGGCTCGGTCACCGTGTTCTTCGCCCCGTTCTGCGTCCTGTGTGTGGCGTACGCTCGCATCCTGTGGACTGTGTGGAGCAGGGACACGCGGGCCAGCGGCACGGCCCACGGGCTCCTGAGCCGCAAGCCCCGGCACCGGAAACGACCGCTGCGCGTGACGGCCGCCAACAGCGCGATCCCCCGCGCCAAGATCAAGACCCTCAAGATGACGCTGGTGATCATCATCCTCTTCATCGTCTGCGGGCTGCCCTATTTCGTCGTGGAGATGAAAAGCGCCTTCGGCGCCACCACGGACCTGGACGAGGAAGTCATCGCCGTCTTGGGCATCTTCGTGGTGACCAACAGCGCGGTGAACCCCTACGTCTACCTCTTCTTCAAGACCAACAACGTGTACCTGAGGAAGATGGAGAAGAAGATGTGCTTCTCCTGCCTGCAGGACTACAAGGAGAGCACCCTGCACCGGGAGCTGCTGGTGTACCACGGCAGGAAGACGGAGCCGTCCACCCACACCAGCTTGGACACGGACCCCACGGCGGCGCAGTCAGTCAGCCTGCTGAAGCCGGCCGCCTCCCTGGGCGAGATCACCTCGGCCCTGTGAGGCCTCAGCGCGGTACAGCTGAGGGCTCGTTTCCAGCAAGGGCAGGCTCCATGGGGCTCCTGCGTTCTCCCCCATTTTGATGTGACTCATCTCTTCTCACCCCCAACCCCCCGCTGCTCTGTGTGTAACAGGAGAGGCTGGGTTTCACCGTCTGGCCTGTCGAACAGAATCAAATAAATGACGGAAATGTGTGGGAAAGGTTTGTGTTTGCCGTGTCGACGCTTTTTCTAAATGAACCAGGCCGCGCGGTTTTAATTTAATGAATTAAAAGCGAGTTGAGTTGTAAAAAGAGGGACTGGCTTTGTGTGTGATTTGTATTGAACAGCGTTTACAGGGACGCGGGCGCTTGAAAATTTCGCATCAGACGGCTCTAGCTCAACACGAGCGATGTGTCAAATCCACACAGGTCCGCTTTTCAAATGGATATAAGTCGTCCAAATGTCCGAGTCCCCCCGCGCCTGTGTGGCGCGGACAGGAGCGCGCCAGGGAGCGCGTTTCCCGTGCGCAGGAATCCGAGGAGGAAGCGGCGTCCGGCACGACCGCTGGGCACTGCAACCCGAGCAGAAGCGACACACAGAACCAGACGTCTCACGGCGCGGACAGGCTCTTTAAACAGTGTTTCATCCCTCCGTTTTCATACCGCCTCAGGGTCGCAGGGGAGTCGCAACGGGCGCAAGGTAGGGCACGCCCCGGACAGCCAGGTGGGCACTCGCTCACGCCTGGGTCAGTTTTCCCCGGGGCCAGTTCACCTACTAGCATGGCTTTGGACTGTGGGGGGAAACCGGAGCACACGGAGGGAACCCACGCGAACACGGGGAAAACATGCAGACTCCACGCAGACAGCACCCCGGGTCCCGGCGATGCTGACCACTGCCCCATGTTGCTGCCCTTTCACGAGTCTCGCTAATCCAAAATGTATAGCGCGTGGTTTGAATATACTTCCCTAAGGGTGAAGAGGTCAAACGCACGAAACGATGTTTTTCATGCTGTCGTCACCAGCGCGGGGTGACAGGCGCGGTCGCAAGGGGGGGTAATCCTTCTCTCCTGACCCCCAGTTCAGTGGGGGCACCTCCTCTGCGCACAGAGCCCAGGAGCCGGGCGCTTCACGGCCCTAAACACAAACACGCACCCCTTTATTAGATCAGGGACTCTAAGGACATTAACCCTATAGGGGACAGATGAACCTTAAGGGTGATCAGCAGTTAACAGACTTAAAACATTTCGGAAGAGCTGATGAGCGCTTTTCCTACAGCAAGTGCAGCAGGTGCAGAGACTAATGGAGAATCCGTACAAGACTGGCGCACCGCATTCCTTTAGTGACATCGGCGATAACTGCCGAAGTGACTCGGAAAGTTCGTGATCCTGTAGCAAACAGAATAGGAGGGAGAGCGCTTAGTTTGTGAAAATCATATTTAATTGTACTGAACTGCCCACGGAGGCTTTGCACTTAAGACGTCCTACTGAAAGATTGACACACTTGACAGCATGAAGTCTGATCCAAATGACAGAGGTGCCGGGGGTTAGGTATTTTCTTAGAATTGCTGTAAAACAGAGTAGTTACGTGCGCACACATTAAACAAAATTATTTTGTTTTTGACAATGATAAAAATGTTGAACTTCACCTGGTTTTATTTCCTTCTATAGAATGACATCTAACACTTCTAAATCGTTTTTGTTTTAGTAAAAAGCAGTAAATGATCTATATAAAATACACATCATTCACCCCTCCTCGCGTCAGCGTTAAACACATCCGCAGCGCTGGGACGGTACTCTTCCCTGAAATTAGACATTAATGTAAACACGGTATCTATCCTCTGAGGCTTTCCCATCCCTCAGTGGAGTTTCGATTCTGCGAAACAGCATCAGTAAACACGCCCTGTAGCTGTAAAAAACCCGGATTCGGTCTCCGGCTCCAAGTCCCAAAGCTGAAGACCCGACTCGCCATGTTGAAGAGAACTCTCGCGCACTTTCTCGTTGCCTTGGTGTGCACGGGCGCCTTCACCGCAGGTAAAAGTGTTTCTTTCAGGATATGGGAACGCTGTTGTCGAGTGATTGAACAGTATTTTAAATACTCGGTATAAGGTTCCATGCATAAATAGCGGCTCTTGAAAGAATCTGAATATAAGAGCACTAACACTAGCATCAGGGCCTGGATGCTCCCTGTTAAAGGTCCGGGAAGGGTGACTGACTGACTTTACTAGGAGAAACAGCGCCCAAGAACGCTCATTTATTTCTATGCATTTTATAATGGTATTTGCATTACAATTCGCTAAAACGGCAAACACGCTCACTGGGCTGTGAGAAGCGATTTCTGTCACTCCGCTGCAGACAGCACACCGCGGTGTTGAGTTAACACGTCCGCAGATTTACAGATTACAGTGCACATCCAGAATATCAGTGTCTTCAAGCTTGATTAGGCCTTAGTGTAGGATCCCCGGTGCGGTTTCAGGCTGCCGGCAGTGCTGTCAAGGAACACTGGGCTTTCACTGGCCGGTGAAGCTCTGTCGGGTCAGTCAAATAAAGAAAACAACACCACAGCTCTTCCACTTAGGTTAGAAGTCAGCAAAAAATTTTCTCATACTAAAGAAAATACCACAGTTAAAACAAACCTGCTTGATAACATGGAATACATAATACTGCACAACAACATACTGTGTTAAATTAAATATGTCTCACCTCGGCAATGTCTGGCGATATAATTATAAACATTTCTTTCTTATAACTGGTTTACATATAAGGAATAAGGTCCATAAAAGACCATGCATTTGTCATTTATTTGTCAAGATACATTTGATAATATTGTTACGATTGAAGAAGTCACGCACACACAAAACACAAACAATGGTAGCTGTTAACGCAGCTGTATTGTGTTGTTAGGGACAGAGGATCAAAAAGGTAAAACGTAACAAAATAAAGATTTAGAGAGACAGACGGCGTTAAAAGACAGGAGAGAGGTCAGGACAGAATTAACAAGCGAGCAGCGTGAAACTGGAAACATTAAGCAAAGGAAACTGGCTTCATATTCGCGTTACCCTTTGAAAAAAAATATCCTAAAATATTCCTCAGGAACAAATTACTGTACAGGTTAAAGTTACATTTCTGACAAAACAAAAATGTGTGCACCCCAAAACTGTGATATCGAGGCTCACAGCTAATAAAAGATTACCGATCTTCATTCGCTTTTGCGTCCTTGCTAAAGATTTTGGTGTTTTTATATCACTTCCTCTTGTCAAATCGGCACAATGTTCAGAACCCCCCACCCGAAATTGTGCATATCCAAAATGTGTGAAATGTAAAGTTGAAACCGATAGGTAACAGAAACATTGGTGGGGGTGAAGGGGATCCCCATTACCTGTAAAGCGCTTTGAGTGGAGTGTCCAGAAAAGCGCTATGTCAGTGTAAGAAATTATTATTATTATTAAAATCACTTTCGTTTTGTCAGATTTGCGTCTTTGCCAGTGCTGCTAGGGTTGCAATGTGGCGTCGTTCAGTGTGAAGTGATACCAGTTTCTTTGAGATCTGCCTTTGTTGCGGAAAAAAAAGGAAAAACTGGTCTTGTCCAGATGGGCTGTCAGTGCCCAGGTCTGATAGTACTGCTCCAGCAGTGCCAGGCTCTGCTGTTCGGGGTCCAGATGGGCTGTCAGTGCCCAGGTCTGACAGTACTGCTCCAGCAGTGCCAGGCTCTGTTGCTGACCCTGTTCTGGGTCTAGATGGGCTGTCAGTGCCCAGGTCTGACAGCACTGCTCCAGCAGTACCAGGCTCTGTTGCTGACCCTGTTCTGGGTCCAGATGGGCTGTCAGTGCCCAGGTCTGACAGTACTGCTCCAGCAGTGCCAGGCTCTGCTGAAGCTTGTGGAGCTGTGAAACCAGGAACTAAAGACTGTTCCGACTGTTCCGACACCTCTGTTTACTAACTCATATAGATAATGAGCAGTAGGGAGCAGTGGGAGTTTGTCAGCGTTTGGACTGTTTGATTTTACATTAAGAAGTCGAAAGAATAGACAGCATTTCAGTGATCAAGTATTGTTGTACTTTTTGCATTTTATGGGAACAACCCTCTATAACCTCTGTCTGTTGCTTTATTTATGTCATGTTGGTTTCCATCACCTGTACAAATTTTGTGAGGATAGTGAAAGTCTTGTCACTATTTTTGGTTCTGTTTTTACAGTATTTGTTGAATGGCCTAAATTAATTTAGTAATTTAGTTTAATTAGACAATTACCATATAATAAAATGGTATTTGAAAAAATCGTTTGAGCTATTAAATCTTTTTAATGGTGGGACTATATTGTGCTATAGCTGTTAGTCCTGTATTCAGACATCTTTACCATTTTAATTCTGTTCGGCTTTCACTGGTTTAAAATATTTACTAGAACAAAAACTGTGGACAGGCGTCTAGTGCAAACTAGAAGGAGACCTCTTCAAAAGAGCCTCATGCTTACTTTTATAGCGCTTGTTCAGGCATAGTCTTGCTCATGTTGATCTTTGGAATGTTACACAGAGATGTTATATGTCACATAAAGGAGATATTGTATTTTGTTGTGTAGCAGAAGTATCAAGGCTTTCCTGTCGCTTTATGAACACAGGAATGAGATGTGTCCCAAACCACACTTCCATCTTGCTCTCTCTCGCCCTCCTGAACAATCTCCATGGCTTCCTGCACACGCTGGTCTGTCAGGCATGTCTTCTTGCCCTTTCCTTTGCACGGCGGATTCAGAGGAGACGTTGGCGGGTAACTGGCTGATCCACTCAGGAGGACGGCGGCGGAGGAGCAGGGAGGAGCTGGGGTCCTGGGCGGGTCATTGTGAGGGGGGGGCAGGCGTCAGTGACGATGGGCCTGTTGGTTGTATCCCGATGGCAGGTAGAGGAGGCAGAACTGCAGCCGCTCCAGCCGGGAGAGACAGAGAAGTGGATGAAGCCGTCGCCTTCATTCTGCGGTCTCTGGGTAGGCATGCTGTTGGCTGAAATGCAAGCAGTAGTATTCGTTAAGACCAGAGGGGTGGTCTATCAGAATATTTAATCTGCCTCATCTAAAGAACAGAGGATTCCCACAGCTGTGTGTTTTCACAGTCCTGTAAGCAAGCTGTGTGGAAGTGCTTTGAAACCAAAGAACAGAGACACTTCTTACACAAAGGGCTGTGGAATATGGGACAGACGCTTGTCAGAGCGATTCCCTGGCTTCTTGCAAGTGATGATCGGACACGATTCTGTGATCATGCAGTTACTAAACTCTGAACAGGCTAAATGAGCAGAATTCCCTCTTCTCGTTTGTGCTTTTCTTGTGCTCTCTTATATTTTTTTAAAATTAGAAATAGACATTTGCTGCAGTTTTGCAGAGAAGGGGACATCTCCACTGTCAGGACTGACTGGTTGTATTTCCCTTTCAGGTGCCACGGATTCCAAAACAGCTGAAGCCTACAGAGAAAGAGTTGAAGCCATCGTCCATGCTCTGCTGTCATACAGTAAGCAGGATGTAGAGAGGTGTTGGTTGACAGGCAGGCAGACAGGTAGACAGACAGAGAGACAGACGGGCAGACAGACAGACAGGTAAACAGAGAGACAGACAGGCAAACAGGCAGACAGGCAGACAGAGAGACAGACAGGTAGACAGGTAGACAGGCTGACAGGCAGACAGACAGACAGGTAGACAAAGAGACAGACAAGTAGACAGGCAGACAGGCAGGTAGACAGGGTTATGCACGTGTGAACGGTGAGTAACTCAGACTCTTCACTCTGTCCTATCAGACGTAAGACTTACCACAGCCAATAACCAAAACTCTGGCACCTTTATCAATCTGTACTTTTAACAAGTATATAAAAAACTCAGTTGAGGATTAAATCAGACATTGAGTGATTCTAGACACAATGGCAATGAACCAAAGGATATGTCTGAAATCAGACATTCCTCTTTGTCAGAAGACTGCCAGTAGTATGACGCTACTTTTATTTTGTATTCTCTTGTTTTACTCACTCAAAATATTAAGCTCTTTCTGTCATTGACCAAGATGGCAAGAATTTGGTCCTCTGCTGTGGACTTTCTCTGAGGTTCCAGTAGCCATCTGAGGGTGTGAGAGTCACAGCTGCATGCTGAATTCCTGTCTGTGGCACAATTTCAGCCGCATCTCTCAACCACAGCTACGCTGCTCACTGGGTTCACGGTGTTCATGTCATTGTTGTTGCTGCCTCAGTCCTGGCTGTGTTGAATGTGCTGCAACCCCTGAGTCTTCTTCCCATGGTATATACGTGCCTTTCATTTCTTATCTCTGAAATTTCACATTAATTTCTATCAAATTAGATTTGCTATGCATTGCCCTATTTCTTGACTAAAATTGTTTAGTCTCATTCGCAACATGTTACCACCATCTCCTTACAAAGACATTCAAACAGACTCTCAGCAAACTAAGGCATACACACGACAGCACAGAATCATCCAAATGAGACTGGCCTCAATGCTGACTTGCCTGTATATTAAGTGTACCCGTTTTAGTTTCTTACGTACCTATTTCTACATATCACCATGTTTGCATCCCACACAGTTATAGCAGTACAAATACCCCAGTAAAATTACAGCTCTGCACTTGTTGGCTGTTTTAGTGACTGTGTGCCCAGCATGTTCTGCTTTTAAATTTTGAAAAACAGTGGAGTACAGGATAGTGCCTCTGCTTCATAATTCTATGGGTCTAGGGCAGTGGTTCTCAAACTGTGGTACGCGTACCGGCAGTGGTAAGTGGAGTGCAGCCAGGTGGTACGCCAAATGACCCTGGAACTGTGTCGTGTGCGCTGAAAAATCGGGACGGGTTTTCGTATTTTGTATTTTAATACGTGTCGAATACACAGCCTACGTGCTACGATACAGTGCGCACTAATACTTCAGTGGACACAAGAGATACTCTGTAATTCTATACCACTCTATAGGAATGTGTGCTAAGGACGCAAGTGACCAATTGTATTTTAAAAAAGCTACTGTATCTCCAGCAAATAGGGAGGAAGGAGAATGTGCGTGATTTTGGAACAATGCCAATGTTGTAAACACAGGAATGCATAGAAATACGTGCTACGAACGCTGGTAATCTTGTGAGCACAGGAAAGCGTGACAGATAACAGAAAAATATTTAAGAACTGTTCTAAGTTAATTTGAGAAAAATACACCGAGCGTCTCTGTGTTTCGCTCCCATGCGCATGAAATAATAATAATAATAATAATAATAAACTTTATTTTATATAGCGCCTTTAAAGGTGGCTTCTCAAAGCGCTTTACAGGATGACAATAACAATAAATAAGAAGACTACAACAATAAACAAGAAAATTTCACAAGACAGGACACAATTATAATTACAACAATACAACAATAACAATAGAGGAGACCGTGGAAGATGGTATTAAGAAGAGCAGAGGGGTGAAGAATGGAACCAGTTAAGTAAAGGCTTTTCTGAAGAAGAAGGTTTAGTTTAAAAAAAAACTTTAAATAAATATGGAAATAAAAACGAAAACACGGAAAAATGCAAGCTTGCGTATTGCTAAAGCAGGTAATCCACACACTATTTTTGAAGAACCTTATTTACCGTTGGCAAAAGAGCTGACACGTATTATGTGTGGAGAAAAAGCTGCTGAACAGCTCGACCTCCTGCCCCCTCCGAAAGACACGGTCACTCATAGAATTATTGAAATAGCGGATAATATCAAAAGTACGCTGGTAGAACATATTAAGATGAACAGATGCTTTTCACTGCAATTAGATGAGTCTGTAGTCGATTTGGCCAATTTGCTCGTTTACGTTCGATACGAGTTTGAGGGTACGTCCAATGAGGACTTTCTGTTCTGTAAACCGCTACCAACAGGAACTACAGGAGAGCACACATTTCAGCTTCTGAATGAATTTATCGAAGAGAATGGCATCGACTGGATAAAATGTGTCGGAGTTTGTACAGATGGTGCTAGAGCAATGACAAGCCGACATAACGGTGTAGTTGCACGAATTAGAGAGGTTGCTGCAGAAATGAATGGACGCATTGCAACATCCACCGCGAGACCTTTGCCGTCAAGAAAATGCCTGACGATTTAAAATCTGTTGGACTCCGTTGTGAATTGTATCAGGGCTCGAAAAATTTATTCACATCTGCTTTGCTCGACTAAACAGGCTCACCCCTCTCACTGAAATGGTGCTTTTTTATTAGTTGTTGTTACTGTTTTTTTCTGTAAAACACTTTGAGAAGCCACCTTTAAAGGCGCTATATCAAATAAAGTTTATTATTATAATATTTATTATATGCATGTGTGTGTGTGCACGCACGCTCATGTTGGTCATTGAGAATTTCTGGGGTTCCTATGAGATGATGACTTGTAGGTGGTACTTGGATGATTTGGTTGGATTAGGGGTGGTACTTGGTCACAAAAGTTTGAGAACCACTGGTCTAGGGTTTCTGGAGTGTGGAGCCTTCTATCTGGAGTTTGCATGTTCTCCCTGTGGCCTGATGGGTTCTAGCATTTACTCTCTGTATCCCAGTTATAAATTAATTGGCAGCTCTGAATTGTCTTCTGTGAGTCTTTGCCCTACAGTACGCTAGTATTCAGCCCTGGGTGTAAACCAGTGTATTGGACTAAGTGGTTATTGAAAATCAGTGGATGGTTTCAAGATAAACGCAATCCATTTACCTCCAGGTAAAGGGTGTTTCAGGTGTTGTTGCTGCCTGACCCCAGTGCAGACAACACTTTCCTCTAGTCCAGCTGACAAATCATAGCTCTGGCTCTGCAGAACCTATAGAAGAGCAGCAAGAGCATAAAGCACCTCTTGCGCCTGGACAAATATTTACAATTATTTCTGCTTGATAGCAGTTTGGCTTGTGAATGAGTATTTCATAATCACATTACTAAAAGAATGAGAAGAAATATGTCTCACACTATTGGCAGTGTTAAAAATGAACAAGAAAGATATGAGGTTTCTTATACTGTATATAATCGCAGAGAAAAATATGGGCATCCTTTTCCTCAAACAGGGTTATTCACTAATATGAGTAGCTATCCATGGAGCTGATAACATTGTTATTACATCGTTATTAGACACTGTGTTGAATGAAACTGCAAAGATCAAAGCAAAGAATGCTTTTGACTGTAAAATAAATTTGACCAGAAATTCTGAAACCCTCAGATTACCTAAACTGTTTTACATGACTACATTTCCAGAATTGAGTTTGATATATTTCAGTGCATGAGTTAATTCAAACTTCATCTCTTTGGTGATTAATTTTATTGATTGGGACAGATGTAGTGTGATCAATACAATGTTGATTTTTTTCCCATTCTTATAATTATATATGTAGTGAAATCCACCTTTTTGTTGCTAAATGTTGGCGTACCCTTCAAATGAGCGTGAGGGTATAAATACGCTGCTCTTCAGCACTGTGTTCTCGTGTGGGTTCTCCTGCAGAAGACTGCTCCTGTTTCTGGTCGAGGCTGGGGATCGCAGTTGCAGGTGGAGGTGAGTGTGAGTGAACCGCTCTGCGGCTCTGTTATGAGGCACACAGCGTCCATTTGGGGTTTACGATGCTGTTGCACTTTGGGTTTTGGGGGTTACCGCTGTACGGCACTGGGGTGCCTTGGCGGGGTTTTGCCATTCTGGTTCAGTTACGAGTCCTGCACAATAAAGAGCAGGTGCCTGCCGCAGCCCCTGGTTTTCCACGGTGTCACACGTTTGTCCCATCCTGATGCTGTAAGGACCTTTTAAAGAAGTGGAAGCAAAGGAGATGAATGAATATGTCAAAGGTGGGTTGCAGTCGCCATTATTTGACTAACAGTGCTTTATGTTCACTTTCATCTCAGCTACAGCAGTGGTGCTTACTCCAGCGGTTTTAGCAGCAATCGGATTCACCTCTTCAGGCATCGTGGCAGGATCCCTGGCAGCCAAGATGATGTCATTGGCAGCTTTAGCCAATGGCGGAGGAGTAGCAGCTGGAAGCTTGGTTGCGTTCCTGCAGTCTCTTGGTAAGCAGCTGACTGGCACTGTGTGCACTGTGGTCTCGAATTAGACAACTGTGCCAGATTTTCATTAGCTTTTTTATGAACTGTGACCCTTTCTAAAGAATGTAAGACCTTCCACAGTCGAAATGTGAAACAGCTTCAGCAGAAAAACAAATACTAAAACTTCATGCTACGGTGACTGTGATTGCTTCAGAGAGACTCCACAGACAAAAAGGAATGGACCAAAGAGAAGTTAAGAAATCATGATGAAAGGATTCTTTAGAAGCATGCTCTGTAAAGCTGAAGTAACTGAATGAAGTACAACATTTCATTTTTCTGAAGGACAGGGTATCTCAAACCACCTTTCAGACACAAGCTGGGGCTTACAAGGACACCTCAGTAGTGTTCGAAAAGCATTCAGAACAGCTTACATTATCTTCATGAAATATGACTCAAACAAACTGCAGTTGCTAGGCACACATACTGTATTTAACATACACAAAAACCCCTGTTTCACACAGTGTGAAGTATCATGCTGAAGGAACTGAGTCTCTTTAGTCTGAGGGGAGTGTCCCACATTGACAGGCTGAAGGAACTGAGTCTCTTTAGTCTGAGGGGAGTGTCCCACTGACAGGCTGAAGGAACTGCGTCTCTTTAGTCTGAGGGGAGTGTACCACACTGACAGGCTGAAGGAACTGGGTCTCTTTAGTCTGAGGGGAGTGTACCACACTGACAGGCTGAAGGAACTGCGTCTCTTTAGTCTGAGGGGAGTGTACCACACTGACAGGCTGAAGGAACTGGGTCTCTTTAGTCTGAGGGGAGTGTACCACACTGACAGGCTGAAGGAACATCCAAACCGTGTCTAGAAGCTGAAAATGAAAAGCCAGTGTAAATATTAAATCTTGTTCAGCTCAGGTACAGTGTGTATGTTTGTGCCGTGACCTGTTGCTCCCTCTTCTCCTCAAGGGACTGGACTGGGGGCAGCAGCAGTAGCAGCAGTGGGGTCTGCAGGAGCCAGTGTGTCATACTGGGTTTCCAGCATCTTCATGGGTGACCCCCAGGCTGGTGAACTGTAAGCAGCTGGGCTCCATCAGCAACTGCATCCATCTAGAGCAACACTGTCCTGAAGTGAATAAGGAAAAGGTCAGCGGAGCTTTAATGGATGGAAGAAGAGGAAAGAAGAAGCGACTGTCTCCCACACACACAGTCGACCTGGAGCGACCTCTGTGCCACAAGCATGGAAGGATTGTGGAAGGAAGGATTATATTGGTAGTGTCACATGGGAAAGCTGAAAATATGTATCTATTTTGGTGATTAATTTTATTGATTGGGACAGGTGTACTGTGATCAATACCGTATTTAAATGATTTTTCTCATTATTATCACGGGAATACAGAATTTGCATCTGTGTCTCTTGTATTTGATGTAAACAATTCGTGGCATTTCCATTGTATTTTGTTATGTACCATATTGAAGTCTTGGGTTGGTTAAAGATAGAAGATTAGTTTATTATATGTGCCCAAGGTGAGATGTTATACTGAGGTCGTGACTACTCAGTCATAAAAGATCACAGGGATCTTTTTAAGAGAAGGAGCATTAACCCTAGTACCCTTGCTAAACTCTACTTCACTCTTGTACTGTCCTCCCTTAATTTCCCCCCAACTCACTTGGTGCAGCAACGTCTTTCGTTCCCCTCCTGATCTGCAGAATGGCCTCTGTGTGTCTCCCAGGTGGGGCTGCTGGTGCAGAATGATCCCTGTGTGTCTCCCAGGTGGGGCTGCTGGTGCAGAATGATCCCTGTGTGTCTCCCAGGTGGGGCTGCTGATGCAGAATGGCCGCTGTGTGTCTCCCAGGTGGGGCTGCTGGTGCAGAATGGCCTCTGTGTGTCTCCCAGGTGGGGCTGCTGGTGCAGAATGGCCTCTGTGTGTCTCCCAGGTGGGGCTGCTGGTGCAGAATGGCCTCTGTGTGTCTCCCAGGTGGGGCTGCTGGTGCAGAATGACCTCTGTGTGTCTCCCAGGTGGGGCTGCTGGTGCAGAATGATCCCTGTGTGTCTCCCAGGTGGGGCTGCTGGTGCAGAATGATCCCTGTGTGTCTCCCAGGTGGGGCTGCTGGTGCAGAATGGCCTCTGTGTGTCTCCCAGGTGGGGCTGCTGGTGCAGAATGATCCCTGTGTGTCTCCCAGGTGGGGCTGCTGGTGCAGAATGATCCCTGTGTGTCTCCCAGGTGGGGCTGCTGGTGCAGAATGATCCCTGTGTGTCTCCCAGGTGGGGCTGCTGGTGCAGAATGGCCTCTGTGTGTCTCCCAGGTGGGGCTGCTGGTGCAGAATGATCCCTGTGTGTCTCCCAGGTGGGGCTGCTGGTGCAGAATGGCCTCTGTGTGTCTCCCAGGTGGGGCTGCTGGTGCAGAATGGCCTCTGTGTGTCTCCCAGGTGGGGCTGCTGGTGCAGAATGGCCTCTGTGTGTCTCCCAGGTGGGGCTGCTGGTGCAGAATGGCCTCTGTGTGTCTCCCAGGTGGGGCTGCTGGTGCAGAATGATCCCTGTGTGTCTCCCAGGTGGGGCTGCTGGTGCAGAATGATCCCTGTGTGTCTCCCAGGTGGGGCTGCTCTTCAGTGGGGAATGAAGTCACCTCCTGCATGTGAAGTGCTTTCTGGGCTTTAGAATAAAAGGTGCTTTCTTAACCCAATTATTCTGATTCATTATTATTAACAATAGTAAAAATATTATCACATCACTTCTACAGTAAGCTTTAGTAGTAGGCCTCCTCACCGTTAGAGGAATTACATGTGTATTTATGTCCATATTTTCATTCTGTCTTCTTTGTTCCAATTACAATTGCAATTACAATATTTAAAAATCCTGTGTGATCATTGTTGTGGCATTACTGCAAACCTCTCTAGCCAATAAAGATCTTTTGCATTCTGGCATTTCCTCGTGGCTGTGACCTTCATGCTCGGTGCAGATGAAATAATTCTGAAAGCGAAAGGTTCTGGTCACACTGGGCCCACATGGTCACCACCTGCCTCTTGCTGAGAAGCTCTGTTTCTTGCGAGATACAGTACCTGCTGAGACACGCCGCGGTCTCGGGATCCGCTTGTGGGCAGAACCCGCGCTCACAGCGAGAGAGAGAGAGAGCCTCCGAGTGGATCGGGACGCACTCCGCTGGCACGGCTCCTCTTGCACAGATTTCCAGGACCCTCTCTTTCCCGGTGCACGGTTTCTCTTCACACAGTGTGCGCCTGTGCCGTGGACATGTTATTCAGAAGAACCCTTCGGCCTGTCCTTCGGTAATCAAGGTGCTTCAGCGAGAGCTCTCTCACAGCTCCCCACCCTTCCTCTTGCCCACGAGGAGCCCCAGTTCACCTCAGGCTGGACACGATCGCTGTAGATGGGCCATGTCTTACGTCCTGTGCTGTTATTTATTTAGTCGTGAGCAAAATAACCAGCACAGCACACTCTCCACACCCTGCTGATCGAGAGCTAGGGGACAGAAAGTTCTGTGCTCAGATATCCAGGTCAGGCATTTCACAGTGGCCAGTTTCTCGTTCACTCAAAGGAGGTGTTTATCAACACATTGTCGAACTTTGTTCACGTGTCTGTCCTCCTCCATTCCTTCCCATTTCCACAGCTTACAGTCTCATTCAACTTAGTTCGCGGAAACGCTCAGTGGACACCCCAGGTAGGGTTAGGGTTCGCATTCACACACTACTTAGACAATCTTTAAGCTCAGCGCTGGATTTTGCGGCCCAAGTCAGGTTTAGGACGGGTGGTTTAGGAGTCCAATCTTAAATTTGTTTTTTGCAGAAACTCTCTGGGGCCTGGCTGGTGCGGTGCACCGGGCGGTAGTTGTATCCTGAAACTGAGTCTGTGGGATCAACAATTGTCACCAAGGATTACTGAATCTCATTTAATTGCAAGAGCTTTGATCAACGGTCTTGATTCTTTCCAACTAATACCTTTAGTATTACCTTTAGTATATCTGCAAACCTAAAGGTTTGGGGAACATGTCAAAATCCGATGCCCAGAGAGGCTCAGATATAGATTGCAAATGCTCAGTTGACACCCCGTATGGGGGGTAACGTTCACATTCTAATTAAACAATTTTTCAGATCAGCGCTGGAAATTGGGACCTAAGCCCGGTGTAGGACGAGTGGTTTTCTGCTCCTAACTGATTTTTTTTTACGGAAACTCTCTGGGGGCTGGATGGCGCTGCACTCCACGCGGTAAATGTACCCGAAAACTGAGTCGGTCTTATCAAAAGTTGACACCGAGCATTATTGAATCTCATTTATTTTTCAAGAGCTTTGATCAATCGGTCTTGATTGTTTCCCACTCATAACGTTTGGTTTAGGGTACATGTCAAAATCCGATTCCCAGAGAGGCTCAGATATACAGTACGAGTTAAACCAGTCGGTGCGGACAACCTCAAAAATGAAATGCTTCTGCGGTCATTTTATGATGACCTAAACTAGCATAGTCACAATCAATTTATGTGGCTGGGTGAAGCGATTGATTTTATTTTGATAAGTGCAAATAAGTGTAAGGTTTTGTGGGGGGTTTTAATCGCTGGGGTAGACGATATTCGCGAGTTTCTTGTAGCTGCAGCTCAATTAGAATGCTAACACTTAACTATTCTCGAAACGCGGAAACGCCTTTGTTCACCAAAACTGTGGCTGATCTGGAGGAGCGCTCTCTCCCTTTCATGGCACTTCTGAAAAACCGTCTCCGACCAACAGAAATGAAAGAAAAACTAAATTAGCCATTAAGAACAGCATTTTAGTCTCCTTGGATTTTGATTAAGTTAGTGAAACGTTCACTTGAGAAAAAAAAAGAATAAAACGTGGTTTTCTTCTAATACAATTGTTGCCTTTATTTCGTAATTTAATATATGTATATGGATTACGTCCCCATTAGTGCCATCATAAATTCAATTTCGCTCACGATAACATTAGCGTACAACATCGCTTGAACGCTGCTCCGACTGTAGTTGTGTCAAATAATGGGCATCATACAGTATGTAAACTGAATATGCCTTGAAGAGAGGTGTCTTACGACAATAATTGCTGTATCCCGTGAAATGTTCTAACAATGATTTAAGACAAGCAGCCGGTTGAATGCTGTTAAATTGTAAAAAAGGCTCCCGCAGAAAAGCTTAGTTCTGTTGGCCATAAACGTGGATAGAAATGTATTCATACTTCTTCGCCGTACAGTTGAAGGTGTTAAAAACAATCGCACAATATTCCAACAGCATTGTATGATAATTAGGAACTGAGAATTAAATCATTTCATTTACGATTTAATTAATGGCGTAATTAGCCGTAGAGGCCCACTCATTCCAGTGTTCACACGTTTCACAAGACTTTTTATGTTCAGAAAAACCGGCTATTTTTCGTAAGCGAAAGGTTCTGGTCACACTGGGATCACATGGTCACCACCTGCCTCTTGCTGAGAAGCTCTGTTTCTTGCGAGATACAGTACCTGCTGAGACACGCCGCGGTCTCGGGATCCGCTTGTGGGCAGAACCCGCGCTCACAGCGAGAGAGAGAGAGAGCCTCCGACCTGATCGGGACGCACTCCGCTGGCACGGCTCCTCTTGCACAGATTTCCAGGACCCTCTCTTTCCCGGTGCACGGTTTCTCTTCACACAGTGTGCGCCTGTGCCGTGGACATGTTATTCAGAAGAACCCTTCGGCCTGTCCTTCGGTAATCAAGGTGCTTCAGCGAGAGCTCTCTCACAGCTCCCCACCCTTCCTCTTGCCCACGAGGAGCCCCAGTTCACCTCAGGCTGGACACGATCGCTGTAGATGGGCCATGTCTTACGTCCTGTGCTGTTATTTATTTAGTCGTGAGCAAAATAACCAGCACAGCACACTCTCCACACCCTGCTGATCGAGAGCTAGGGGACAGAAAGTTCTGTGCTCAGATATCCAGGTCAGGCATTTCACAGTGGCCAGTTTCTCGTTCACTCAAAGGAGGTGTTTATCAACACATTGTCGAACTTTGTTCACGTGTCTGTCCTCCTCCATTCCTTCCCATTTCCACAGCTTACAGTCTCATTCAACTTAGTTCGCGGAAACGCTCAGTGGACACCCCAGGTAGGGTTAGGGTTCGCATTCACACACTACTTAGACAATCTTTAAGCTCAGCGCTGGATTTTGGGGCCCAAGTCAGGTTTAGGACGGGTGGTTTAGGAGACCAATCTTAAATTTGTTTTTTGCAGAAACTCTCTGGGGCCTGGCTGGTGCGGTGCACCGGGCGGTAGTTGTATCCTGAAACTGAGTCTGTGGGATCAACAATTGTCACCAAGGATTACTGAATCTCATTTAATTGCAAGAGCTTTGATCAACGGTCTTGATTCTTTCCAACTAATACCTTTAGTATTACCTTTAGTATATCTGCAAACCTAAAGGTTTGGGGAACATGTCAAAATCCGATGCCCAGAGAGGCTCAGATATAGATTGCAAATGCTCAGTTGACACCCCGTATGGGGGGTAACGTTCACATTCTAATTAAACAATTTTTCAGATCAGCGCTGGAAATTGGGGCCCAAGTCCGTTGTAGGACGGGTGGTTTTCTGCTCCTAACTGATTTTTTTTTACGGAAACTCTCTGGGGGCTGGATGGCGCTGCACTCCACGCGGTAAATGTACCCGAAAACTGAGTCGGTCTTATCAAAAGTTGACACCGAGCATTATTGAATCTCATTTATTTTTCAAGAGCTTTGATCAATCGGTCTTGATTGTTTCCCACTCATAACGTTTGGTTTAGGGTACATGTCAAAATCCGATTCCCAGAGAGGCTCAGATATACAGTACGAGTTAAACCAGTCGGTGCGGACAACCTCAAAAATGAAATGCTTCTGCGGTCATTTTATGATGACCTAAACTAGCATAGTCACAATCAATTTATGTGGCTGGGTGAAGCGATTGATTTTATTTTGATAAGTGCAAATAAGTGTAAGGTTTTGTGGGGGGTTTTAATCGCTGGGGTAGACGATATTCGCGAGTTTCTTGTAGCTGCAGCTCAATTAGAATGCTAACACTTAACTATTCTCGAAACGCGGAAACGCCTTTGTTCACCAAAGGTGTGGCTGATCTGGAGGAGCGCTCTCTCCCTGTCATGGCACTTCTGAAAAACCGTCTCCGACCAACAGAAATGAAAGAAAAACTAAATTAGCCATTAAGAACAGCATTTTAGTCTCCTTGGATTTTGATTAAGTTAGTGAAACGTTCACTTGAGAAAAAAAAAGAATAAAACGTGGTTTTCTTCTAATACAATTGTTGCCTTTATTTCGTAATTTAATATATGTATATGGATTACGTCCCCATTAGTGCCATCATAAATTCAATTTCGCTCACGATAACATTAGCGTACACCATCGCTTGAACGCTGCTCCGACTGTAGTTGTGTCAAATAATGGGCATCATACAGTATGTAAACTGAATATGCCTTGAAGAGAGGTGTCTTACGACAATAATTGCTGTATCCCGTGAAATGTTCTAACAATGATTTAAGACAAGCAGCCGGTTGAATGCTGTTAAATTGTAAAAAAGGCTCCCGCAGAAAAGCTTAGTTCTGTTGGCCATAAACGTGGATAGAAATGTATTCATACTTCTTCGCCGTACAGTTGAAGGTGTTAAAAACAATCGCACAATATTCCAACAGCATTGTATGATAATTAGGAACTGAGAATTAAATCATTTCATTTACGATTTAATTAATGGCGTAATTAGCCGTAGAGACCCACTCATTCCAGTGTTCCCACGTTTCACAAGACTTTTTATGTTCAGAAAAACCGGCTATTTTTCGTAAGCGAAAGGTTCTGGTCACACTGGGATCACATGGTCACCACCTGCCTCTTGCTGAGAAGCTCTGTTTCTTGCGAGATACAGTACCTGCTGAGACACGCCGCGGTCTCGGGATCCGCTTGTGGGCAGAACCCGCGCTCACAGCGAGAGAGAGAGAGAGCCTCCGACCTGATCGGGACGCACTCCGCTGGCACGGCTCCTCTTGCACAGATTTCCAGGACCCTCTCTTTCCCGGTGCACGGTTTCTCTTCACACAGTGTGCGCCTGTGCCGTGGACATGTTATTCAGAAGAACCCTTCGGCCTGTCCTTCGGTAATCAAGGTGCTTCAGCGAGAGCTCTCTCACAGCTCCCCACCCTTCCTCTTGCCCACGAGGAGCCCCAGTTCACCTCAGGCTGGACACGATCGCTGTAGATGGGCCATGTCTTACGTCCTGTGCTGTTATTTATTTAGTCGTGAGCAAAATAACCAGCACAGCACACTCTCCACACCCTGCTGATCGAGAGCTAGGGGACAGAAAGTTCTGTGCTCAGATATCCAGGTCAGGCATTTCACAGTGGCCAGTTTCTCGTTCACTCAAAGGAGGTGTTTATCAACACATTGTCGAACTTTGTTCACGTGTCTGTCCTCCTCCATTCCTTCCCATTTCCACAGCTTACAGTCTCATTCAACTTAGTTCGCGGAAACGCTCAGTGGACACCCCAGGTAGGGTTAGGGTTCGCATTCACACACTACTTAGACAATCTTTAAGCTCAGCGCTGGATTTTGGGGCCCAAGTCAGGTTTAGGACGGGTGGTTTAGGAGACCAATCTTAAATTTGTTTTTTGCAGAAACTCTCTGGGGCCTGGCTGGTGCGGTGCACCGGGCGGTAGTTGTATCCTGAAACTGAGTCTGTGGGATCAACAATTGTCACCAAGGATTACTGAATCTCATTTAATTGCAAGAGCTTTGATCAACGGTCTTGATTCTTTCCAACTAATACCTTTAGTATTACCTTTAGTATATCTGCAAACCTAAAGGTTTGGGGAACATGTCAAAATCCGATGCCCAGAGAGGCTCAGATATAGATTGCAAATGCTCAGTTGACACCCCGTATGGGGGGTAACGTTCACATTCTAATTAAACAATTTTTCAGATCAGCGCTGGAAATTGGGGCCCAAGTCCGTTGTAGGACGGGTGGTTTTCTGCTCCTAACTGATTTTTTTTTACGGAAACTCTCTGGGGGCTGGATGGCGCTGCACTCCACGCGGTAAATGTACCCGAAAACTGAGTCGGTCTTATCAAAAGTTGACACCGAGCATTATTGAATCTCATTTATTTTTCAAGAGCTTTGATCAATCGGTCTTGATTGTTTCCCACTCATAACGTTTGGTTTAGGGTACATGTCAAAATCCGATTCCCAGAGAGGCTCAGATATACAGTACGAGTTAAACCAGTCGGTGCGGACAACCTCAAAAATGAAATGCTTCTGCGGTCATTTTATGATGACCTAAACTAGCATAGTCACAATCAATTTATGTGGCTGGGTGAAGCGATTGATTTTATTTTGATAAGTGCAAATAAGTGTAAGGTTTTGTGGGGGGTTTTAATCGCTGGGGTAGACGATATTCGCGAGTTTCTTGTAGCTGCAGCTCAATTAGAATGCTAACACTTAACTATTCTCGAAACGCGGAAACGCCTTTGTTCACCAAAGGTGTGGCTGATCTGGAGGAGCGCTCTCTCCCTGTCATGGCACTTCTGAAAAACCGTCTCCGACCAACAGAAATGAAAGAAAAACTAAATTAGCCATTAAGAACAGCATTTTAGTCTCCTTGGATTTTGATTAAGTTAGTGAAACGTTCACTTGAGAAAAAAAAAGAATAAAACGTGGTTTTCTTCTAATACAATTGTTGCCTTTATTTCGTAATTTAATATATGTATATGGATTACGTCCCCATTAGTGCCATCATAAATTCAATTTCGCTCACGATAACATTAGCGTACACCATCGCTTGAACGCTGCTCCGACTGTAGTTGTGTCAAATAATGGGCATCATACAGTATGTAAACTGAATATGCCTTGAAGAGAGGTGTCTTACGACAATAATTGCTGTATCCCGTGAAATGTTCTAACAATGATTTAAGACAAGCAGCCGGTTGAATGCTGTTAAATTGTAAAAAAGGCTCCCGCAGAAAAGCTTAGTTCTGTTGGCCATAAACGTGGATAGAAATGTATTCATACTTCTTCGCCGTACAGTTGAAGGTGTTAAAAACAATCGCACAATATTCCAACAGCATTGTATGATAATTAGGAACTGAGAATTAAATCATTTCATTTACGATTTAATTAATGGCGTAATTAGCCGTAGAGACCCACTCATTCCAGTGTTCCCACGTTTCACAAGACTTTTTATGTTCAGAAAAACCGGCTATTTTTCGTAAGCGAAAGGTTCTGGTCACACTGGGATCACATGGTCACCACCTGCCTCTTGCTGAGAAGCTCTGTTTCTTGCGAGATACAGTACCTGCTGAGACACGCCGCGGTCTCGGGATCCGCTTGTGGGCAGAACCCGCGCTCACAGCGAGAGAGAGAGAGAGCCTCCGACCTGATCGGGACGCACTCCGCTGGCACGGCTCCTCTTGCACAGATTTCCAGGACCCTCTCTTTCCCGGTGCACGGTTTCTCTTCACACAGTGTGCGCCTGTGCCGTGGACATGTTATTCAGAAGAACCCTTCGGCCTGTCCTTCGGTAATCAAGGTGCTTCAGCGAGAGCTCTCTCACAGCTCCCCACCCTTCCTCTTGCCCACGAGGAGCCCCAGTTCACCTCAGGCTGGACACGATCGCTGTAGATGGGCCATGTCTTACGTCCTGTGCTGTTATTTATTTAGTCGTGAGCAAAATAACCAGCACAGCACACTCTCCACACCCTGCTGATCGAGAGCTAGGGGACAGAAAGTTCTGTTCTCAGATATCCAGGTCAGGCATTTCACAGTGGCCAGTTTCTCGTTCACTCAAAGGAGGTGTTTATCAACACATTGTCGAACTTTGTTCACGTGTCTGTCCTCCTCCATTCCTTCCCATTTCCACAGCTTACAGTCTCATTCAACTTAGTTCGCGGAAACGCTCAGTGGACACCCCAGGTAGGGTTAGGGTTCGCATTCACACACTACTTAGACAATCTTTAAGCTCAGCGCTGGATTTTGCGGCCCAAGTCAGGTTTAGGACGGGTGGTTTAGGAGTCCAATCTTAAATTTGTTTTTTGCAGAAACTCTCTGGGGCCTGGCTGGTGCGGTGCACCGGGCGGTAGTTGTATCCTGAAACTGAGTCTGTGGGATCAACAATTGTCACCAAGGATTACTGAATCTCATTTAATTGCAAGAGCTTTGATCAACGGTCTTGATTCTTTCCAACTAATACCTTTAGTATTACCTTTAGTATATCTGCAAACCTAAAGGTTTGGGGAACATGTCAAAATCCGATGCCCAGAGAGGCTCAGATATAGATCGCAAATGCTCAGTTGACACCCCGTATGGGGGGTAACGTTCACATTCTAATTAAACAATTTTTCAGATCAGCGCTGGAAATTGGGACCCAAGTCCGTTGTAGGACGGGTGGTTTTCTGCTCCTAACTGATTTTTTTTTCCGGAAACTCTCTGGGGGCTGGATGGCGCTGCATTCCACGCGGAAAATGTACCCGAAAACTGAGTCGGTCTTATCAAAAGTTGACACCGAGCATTATTGAATCTCATTTATTTTTCAAGAGCTTTGATCAATCGGTCTTGATTGTTTCCCACTCATAACGTTTGGTTTAGGGTACATGTCAAAATCCGATTCCCAGAGAGGCTCAGATATACAGTACGAGTTAAACCAGTCGGTGCGGACAACCTCAAAAATGAAATGCTTCTGCGGTCATTTTATGATGACCTAAACTAGCATAGTCACAATCAATTTATGTGGCTGGGTGAAGCGATTGATTTTATTTTGATAAGTGCAAATAAGTGTAAGGTTTTGTGGGGGGTTTTAATCGCTGGGGTAGACGATATTCGCGAGTTTCTTGTAGCTGCAGCTCAATTACAATGCTAACACTTAACTATTCTCGAAACGCGGAAACGCCTTTGTTCACCAAAACTGTAGCTGATCTGGAGGAGCGCTCTCTCCCTGTCATGGCACTTCTGAAAAACCGTCTCCGACCAACAGAAATGAAAGAAAAACTAAATTAGCCATTAAGAACAGCATTTTAGTCTCCTTGGATTTTGATTAAGTTAGTGAAACGTTCACTTGAGAAAAAAAAAGAATAAAACGTGGTTTTCTTCTAATACAATTGTTGCCTTTATTTCGTAATTTAATATATGTATATGGATTACGTCCCCATTAGTGACATCATAAATTCAATTTCGCTCACGATAACATTAGCGTACAACATCGCTTGAACGCTGCTCCGACTGTAGTTGTGTCAAATAATGGGCATCATACAGTATGTAAACTGAATATGCCTTGAAGAGAGGTGTCTTACGACAATAATTGCTGTATCCCGTGAAATGTTCTAACAATGATTTAAGACAAGCAGCCGGTTGAATGCTGTTAAATTGTAAAAAAGGCTCCCGCAGAAAAGCTTAGTTCTGTTGGCCATAAACGTGGATAGAAATGTATTCATACTTCTTCACCGTACAGTTGAAGGTGTTAAAAACAATCGCACAATATTCCAACAGCATTGTATGATAATTAGGAACTGAGAATAAAATCATTTCATTTACGATTTAATTAATGGCGTAATTAGCCGTAGAGGCCCACTCATTCCAGTGTTCCCACGTTTCACAAGACTTTTTATGTTCAGAAAAATAGTGGCTATTTTTCGTAAGGAAGATGGGGCATTTTAAAGTTGATAATTGGTTGCTGAACGGGTTTTATCAATCTTGTATTGAATGTGCTTTATCTTTTGCCCTGATCTGCTGGTTTGGGAATGAGACTCCGAGGAGTAAGAAAGTCACTGGTGCTGATCCTGCAGGTCCACCCCACATCCAGCAGCCACGAGCTGTGGGTGAAGCACGGTCCATCCTAGTGGACTCCTCGCACCCTTTGCTGAACGAATCACAACTACTCCCCTCTGAACACAGATGCACGTTTCCCACCTTAAAAACAAACAGGTTCCAGTTCTCCTTTGAACCTGAGGCCATATCCCTGCTCAACAGCGGATCCTCTCGCTCGTGTCTGTGTGTGTTGTGTGTTTGTGTGTTTTATTTATATGGTCTGCTGCGGTGAAACAAATTGCCCCTTGGGGATTATAGAGACACACATGTGTGCGGGCGGACTGAAAATGCATTTGTGTGACAGCGGGGGGCGTTAGTTCGCCTGGGGCCTGCAGGAGATTCGCTCTGCCCTGTTTGTAGCCCTCAACATCTTAAGTTTCGATTCTGTAAAATGTTGTCACCGGGTCCTCCCCGTTGTGCCACCATATATAGCGGCGACAGCGCAGCGTGTGGTGGTCCGCTCCAGTCCTGCTGTCCGAAATGTCGCAGAAGACGTACGCGCTGCTCCTGGCCGCCATGATCTGCTCGGCCGCTGTCGCAAAAGGTAGCGGTGTGGTGCTGTGAGGATGTGTGGGTGCTGGGGTTCATTTGTTTAAATCTTTTTTAAAAAAACTGAAACAACATTGCAACTGTCACGCTGCTATAAACCTGAAATGTTGAAGAACAGCTTGTAATCATTACTGAACGCACCTGAATGAATTATATTTGAAATGACTGCGCGCTGGGGCTATTATCTATGTGTTTGCAGTATAAACTATCCATTTTTTTAAAGTAAGAACCCCTCGGATTAGAATTTTCTGTACACAATTCAGTTACAAACGTGACATGAAACATGCAATTATTTGGCAGCTAAACTGGCTAAACTGGTTCTTATGACGCAGACTAGCAGGGTGATTGGTTCATTGGTTAATGCACGACAGGACTTGATCTGGGAAGAGCAGACACGGCACAGCTGATTTTCAGTCATGCAAATGTCACTTTTATCACATGACATGCAAATTGGACGACTGCAGCTTTCTAGTCCAAAACACACGGAGAAGGAAATGAAGGAATCGCACAGCGTGCACATTGAAGCTTAATCATTGTACTGTAGCGCTCCGGGGTTCACGTGGGCGCCCTCGCCTCTGTCGCCTCAGGTCGCCGCCCCCCGGGGGTCGGGGACTCGAACCCGGGCTTCCGGCGTCATTCAACAGGGACCCAGCCCTTTTGAGCTAAAGGGAAATCTCCCGTCAGCGGGGGTCCCTGCTGTTCACAGGGAAGGGCGGTGACGTCACCGCGCTGGTCAGCCGGCTCGAACAACCCACTATGGTGGCCGCATGCGTTACAGTACTATAACAGTCACTAACTAGGATTTAGTTGATCAGATGCTTATAATTGCTTTGACAGGGGCGCTTGTCTATTTTCATGTTGAAAGTTTGGTGTCCTGTTATCATAGGGTTGCTTTCTTACTTGTTTTCCCAGAAAGTCCTCTCTTTCTGGACCTCTAGTCTGACTGCTTGAATTTCTAACATTTCCTTTCATTTTACCTCTGGAACCACAAGCCCTTCCTCACCTGTTCCCTGCTCTGCAGGCTGGGAATAAAAGAGCACTTGTCTAGGATCTTCAGTGACGTGTGTAATTTGTGTTCTCTAGAGGAAAAGAGCCGGTGGTCTTGGACTGATATTGGGATTGCAGCCGCTGGTGGAGGTGAGAATGACATGATTTGATTTTGAACAGGTTATAACATATAACATAACATCACTTTAGTGGCCCTATACAATTTCTTGCATTAGGAATTTGTCTTTTCACAGACCAGCCTGCTCTCCATGAGACACACAGGCAGGGAGAGAAGCTGAGGGTCAGAGCGCAGGGTCAGCCATTGTACAGCGCCCCTGGAGCAGCTGGGGTTAAGGGCCTTGCTCTGGGGCCCAACGGTTATTTGACATCACCCTAAAAACCACAGCAGGATGTACTGTAAGGACACCCTCTTAAGCCCCGCACCCAAGAGGAGCAGCGAGTGTTAGAGCTGGACTCCTGCGGGGAGGAGCAGGCTGACATACAGCAAAGACAGTGGAACAACATCTACTGCTCACTGTGCAGCGCTGAAAATGGTCCTGGAGCTGCTGTACAAGCAGACCATACACTGAGTGTAAGTGATGCCCCTGAGCCAAGCCCTTAACCCCAACTGCTCCAGGGGCGCCATATAAATGGCTGACCCTGCGCTCTGACCCCCAGCTTCTCTCCCTGTCTGTGTGTCTCATGGAGAGCAAGCTGGGGTCTGTGAAAAGACAAATTCCTCATACAAGAAATTGTATATGGCCAATGAAGTGATCTGATCTTATCTTACTTGTACTTATGTACTGGTGCTAAACTGCCAAAGACTATTCCATTTGAAATGTCTTGTACTACTTAGAGAGTGTTGTGTGTGTGTATATAATAGACTATTTTCCCCTCGATACCTTTTAGATTGAAGAATGATTATTTCATAACGCCTTGAATGTAGTCGGCACCCTTTTCCCTTGAAGGAATCAGTAGGCGTCTAGCTACCAAACGCACAGCCTCTTGTTGTTCAGAACTGCTTTTCAAACAACCGAAAAGAGCTGAGGCTCACTAGGCAGCTGACACTTCCGGAAGGATGACCCCCCCCAGGCAGTAACTGGTCCGTTTCCGTGCTCAGTGGTCGCCGTGGCAGTCGCCCCTGTGGCGCTGGGGGCGGCCGGGTTCACCTCGGCGGGCATCGCCGCCGGATCCCTGGCGGCCCAGATGATGTCATCCGCGGCCATAGCCAATGGCGGAGGAGTAGCGTTGGGGGGCGTGGTGGCTGCCCTACAATCCGCAGGTAAGCAGTGGCCTAGAATCAGCAACAGGAGGACTCGGGGAGGTCTTCTCTGTGTGCGACAGTGCGGGGGGAGGGGTCCCACCAGTCCTGTCTGATGGCTACACCTGCCACAGCTGATAGGCCTGATGCTGAGAGATTCTGTGTGGCTACTGGCTAGACCTTCACTGGGCAAGGTCCATACCAGCCTGCAGCATTGTCCAGTTTGTTCTGTGCGAGGCAGACTGGGACCCATTTGTACAGATGAGCGGACTCAAGGATGCTGCCTTGTTCAAAGGTACAACAGCAAGAGTCCACACCAGGGGCCGCAACTCCCAGGGTCTGCATGTGTCTCTCCCTCCCTGCCAGCTAGGAGGCACTGCAGAACGTGTTAAGCTTGAAAAACTGGTGGTGCAATTCATGCACTCAGAGCTAAGATGCTACAAAATCAAAAGACACAGATAGACCCTGTGCAGAAGGAAGAGATTATAGAGATCCGAAATACTGCACTAGCACATCACTGACCAGATTCTCTTTCTTCTGCAAGGCACCGGGATAGCAGTGTACAAAACAGCAGCTGCTGGAGCTGCTGCGACGTATGCTGCAAAGAAATATCTTGAGGGCGATGAATGACTGAGCGCCGAGAAGACCTTCTTACACTACTAGTTCTGCACAAAGACAAACTGAAATGAAGAACATTTGCCCCAACATAACTCTTTTTCTACTTTTCCTTTTCACCTCATGATTTATTTTGTGTCTGAATATCTGGCACCGACAGATATAACTGAAGACCAAGGAGCTACAAAAGTCTAAAATCAGCTCCACTATTGGTCCTCAGACAGTGAAAATCTGTTGGTGTCCCTAGAAATGTCAGCTCAGATGGTCACCTCATCCAGATCAGAAGCTTTTCTTTAATAGTCGAAGAGGGTCTCATTTCTGACATGTTAAAACATCTTTTCCATTCCTGTTGCTACTGCTTGTTGAATAAATATGGGATTGTGGTGAGCATCACTGTGTCCTGCAGTTTTCCTTATGCTCCTGACACAGGAAGAGAACATCAGGACTAAGCCAGGTGTTTGAGAAGCACAGACGTGTGGTCACTCCGACCTAAACGAACTCTATGAAGTTGGCCCCCCTAAAAAAAGCACAAACGATGAAACCCCCATCATTCGTTACTGCTGCGTCTGTGCCGGCTTGTGCTGTTGAAAGTAGAGATTATGCTGTTCTCGTTCCCGAGATACAGTGCCTTGTTTTTCGGATGATCACGTGACCCCGTCTGCCGAGTTCAAGCGTCCGTCACTGGTGCGGGAGGAACAATTCTGCAATTTTGTTTCTCTGTTTGCCCAGCTGGGGGGCGGCGGTGGATTTTGCATTTAATAGCAGTATCTTCTGCGCGTTTGTGTGAACAGGAAAATCAAAATTGTCACCAATATCATAGCCTCATCAGAAAAGTTGCGGATGTAGCCTTAAAAAGCGAACATTAGCAAACAATTGTATGTTCTTAGGAAGAGGCTTTAACGAGCACGTCTTAATACTTCGTAGTGGTGTTCTTTTTTAAAAATCTGAAGAAGTAATCAGAAGTAATCAGTTTCTCATTGTCTCATTGTCTCCTTCTTAAATAGACATGCGCACCAAGGGACGTGTAAAGATTCGACCCGCATAAAAAGAGCGACAAAGGCCTTATCGTTCATGAAGTTGCAAATTCAAGGCTTTTTAAATAGTGCACTTACACTAGATCAGCTGCTGTCAACACGAATGAAAAGTAAGGCCCCTGTGTATCAAGAGAATAACGCCTTTATACCCTTGATATCGGTGTTGGAGGCTGGATGAGATCAGCACACAGTCAGTCCCGTTACAGAGTAGTCACACTCTGCAGGCTAATTCTGACACGACAACATTCCCGCAGGACTCAAAGAACATTCACTCTTTTATTTGCATCGGAAGAATTAGTCCCATTCAGATGCATACAATACTGATAAATACAAAGCTTCTTTCCAATATCTTGGGAACCCACCAGGGGCCAGGCAACTGGGTAACTCTGTAGCAAGCCATGACATTTTTAAAAGCAGCTGAAGGGGTGTTAAAATATGAAGCCAATTAAAACAAAAAACTGGCCGCTGTTAATTCCTAGTTGCCTGGCAACAGTTTGCAGTCTGATTCTGAAGCCTTTGTTCCACTGAAACCCACTGCAGAAGTTTAAAGGTGCACATCTAGTGAGGCGGTGTGAGGGTGGAGCAGTAAAACAGCCATACTTTTCCCCCTTAGTTACAGCCCCGGCAATGAAGCCGAAGCTCTATTAGGACAACTGCAGTACAATGTGCTGAAGATCCCTGTAACGGTTCACTACCGGAATTTCTACCATTTCTCCCAATATAACCCATATATGAGGAGAACAGCGGGCCACATCTTGGAAGACAACCCGAGATGTCATCTTTCAGATTCGGCGAAAATAAAATACGTATAAAGACTAAAAAAAAAAAGTTGATCTTTACATAACCAAAAAAAAAAAAGAAAGTCAAGAACGTCTGTGGGCCGACAGCGAGGAGGGCGCGTATGGGCTTTCTCGGGGCTTGGCGTGAGAGGAGACCGCCGCCCCACGCGTGAGGGAGACGGCTGTGGCCGGACGCGAGGCGAGCACCAGCCGCCCCCCCCTCCCCGTGCGTCTCGTCACGGCCCCCCGGGAGCTGCCCTACGCCCCGGCGATCCAGCGGTCGATGGCAGCCTCGTACCCGGCCGGGTCCTCCTGCCAGTCGCGGTGCCAGCGCAGGCCGGCGATGGTGCGGGCGTAGGCGGCGCCCAGGCTGCGCCTCCAGGACAGGAACTGGCGCCTGTTGTAGCGGCGCACGGCGCGGGACACGGCGGGGTAGTCCACCACGGCGCGCAGCAGCCCGTCCAGGCGCCCGCAGACGCCGGGCAGCTCCGCCGCCAGGTCGCGCAGCTCTTCCTCATCGGAGGACAGGTCTGCGCCAGGAGAGCGGGAGAGAGGGGTCACTGACGGGAGGACGGCTGGTACGGCACTTGGTGGCTAACTGACCTCACGCAGCCTCCTCCTGTGTGCTCTAGCCCCGTGGGCTCTGAGGAAGGCCACCGGGTCGACTCTGTCAGTGCCCTAGGGGACACTTGCACCAGGTCCCCTTGTACTCGTCTCTGTTCGATGAAAATGTGCAGCGCCTGCAGCCTGGCAGCGGAAGACACCCCCTGAAGCCCCAGACTGCACCCGATTGCTCGTCTCTGGACTGATTTCAGAGCAACAGCATCTTTTTGTAATGTGGTGACCACAATTGTACACAGTTATTTTAGATGAGGCCTGACTAATGTTTCATATAATTTTAATATACCTGCTGTAATATCCCTTGATTTGAATTCTACACATTGACACTACACCCTAATATTCTGTCACCTTTATCTGCTTCCCCACATCAGGAAATAATAAGAAACTAAAGGTCACTCAGCCCACCCTGCTCATTATTCAGCCTCACGCGGCGCTTTGTAGGATGAGCTCTGCCAGTCAGCCAGGTGCGCCACAGGCATTTCAGGAATCTGTTCAAGTGTTTATGTCAGCTGCTCATCTTCAAAGGTATTCATTCCTGAAATAATTTCACAGCCTGCATTCTTAACCCCTTTATAGCTGAAACAAGAAATTCTCTCAGCCACACTGGCTGTGTTTGGAGTGAGAATTGGGTTATAATTAGAAAACTGAGTGTATACTGTAGATAAGGGGAGACGTATACTGGGATTGTGTAATTAGAGGAGTGCTGCAGGGGTCTGTAGTAGGACCGCTGCTTTTATTAATATCAGCGATTTCGATTCTGGTATAGTTAGGCAACTAGTTAAGTTTGAAGGTTAAACCAAATTAGGGGGATTAGCAAACATGGATGTACCAGCAAATTAATTTCAAAAAGAAATTAGAATCCAAAACCGGGCAAATACTTGGCAGATGACATTTAATGTAGGTGTAGCAGAGCTGGTGGGGTGACGTCAGCGCCCTCCCTGCGCGCAGCAGGGTCCTCAGCCGCCTGGGCTGGGGGAGGTCTCCTTTATCTCACGCGCTTGGTGCCCTGCTGTGTTACGCCGGAGACCCGGGTTCGCGCCCCAGGTGTGAGGGCCAGAACGGGTGCCGGGGGGCACGACACCGCGCGGAACTGAGACTGTCACATAGGCAAGTGTAGGATTTTACAAGAAGGTAGTAAAAGCTATAAACAATTTTGGAAAACACTGAACTAGCAGAGAATACTTACAACAAAGATTGAGGTGTTTCTGTTGATACATCATTTACATTTGTAGACCATATGAGAAAAGAAAAAGGTAAACAAAATTTGAGAATGTGTAGATAAATGCATAATACATTAAGGGGTTTTGTGTTAAAATTGTATAACATCCTAATAGGGCTTCATTTGGAATACTGTGTACAATTTTTGGCATCATGTTATAGAAAAGTTACCCCTACTATGGAATCAGTTAAAAGAAGATTAATCAGATACATTCTGGGGTTTAAGGGAGTGACAGGCTGAAGGAACTGAGTTTTTGTTTTGTACAGAAAAGACTGTGAAATAGAGACTTGATTCTTGATACAAGTATTCACAATCCTCAAAGACACTGACACGGTCAGCAAGCAAGACTTCTTCAGACTGCACAGTGATACACCAACTGGAGGACACAAGTGAAAATGAAGTTGAAGTGCATCTAAAACAGAACAGGAGGCACTTCTCTACACAAAGGGTTGTGGGAGTGTGGAACAAGGTACTCAGCCATGTTGTCAAAGCCCATGCCCCAGCTTCTTTCAAGAAACAGGAGGATGAGATTCTTGTATCATTCTGATTCCTGAATCTTAAGTCTGAATTTTGAATTTTGTATTTATCAATACAGCTCTCGAATAAAAACGGTGCTTTTTTTTCAGCACTGAGGAAGCTGTTCATGTATTGTTTTTGTCAACAATACTAAAACACTTTCACTCACATCGCCAAATAAGCAAAGCTCTCCGAATCTAAAACCTGGGGACAGAGCTCTTACCATCTTTCACCAGACGCAGCCGAGTGGCAGAGCCTAAAGACAGAACCTTGTTTTTACATGACCTTTGCAGCCTCCCGTCAGGCTATTAATTGAAATTCACACTGGCTCCTGCAGTAATGAAACACCTTTCTCTGTTACGGGAAACAGACTACGTGGGCTGTGCATCAGCCACTATTTCAGCGTGGGCTGAGCGTGCCTCATGTACCGTGGATCCACAGGAGCTAGGAGACCCCTCGAACCCTGCTCCGATCAGAGCTGGTCCAGGCCTCCTGTGATCTGAGCCGGCAGCCTGTGCAGCTGCTGCCCGCTCTGCACCTCCCACCTCGCAAAACAAAGCTCCTGGCTGTGTGCAAGTGGGCATGATCAATATTTCCTGGCACCGGTTCACCGTTCTCGCCCACACTTCTGCTTTGCACGTATGGTGTTCTACCCAGAGGAAACAAAACTGTGACATGAGGTTCATACATTTACAGAAACCTATAGAGATCACTGCCAAATACTGACATCCAGAAGGTGAGTATCTGCCACCTGTGGGTGGCCCTTTCTCTAAGGAAACCTCCAAACAGTGACAGACATGCGCTGCAGGGATGGGAAGCCAAACACAGCTCTGTGAAAAACCGGTCTCATCTAAAAGCAGTCAGCTGTGCCTCACCTGCAAGAGGCTCTTCTGATAATCTGATTTGCATGGATGTCTTGTTCCTCCAGAAAATGTGATGACTACAATTATTCATTAATATTGAATTAATATTTCGACTAAAGAAGATGGACAAACACAAGTCCAGGCAAAAAAAAGACTCAAAAGTTAAAACTGCTGCAGTTTAAAACTTTTCCTAACATCTAAAGGTTGCAGTGGTTGAGAACACAGTGCCACCTTCTGGACAACCTGCCAATTTCTGAGACTACAAGTATGTTTCTTGACTGTCACAGTTCTAATATTCTGTAACAAATGTTATAAAATATAAATGAATCTAAATCAGTACATTCAGACATGTTCCACACTAGAACAAACAATGTGTTACTGTCTTCTAAGAAGCATGCTTTGCAGTTAGGTGTTGCTTGAGCTGGGTTGTCGTGTCCCTGAACCACACAGCTACCCTACTGTTACCCAGGGAGGGAGGACATGAGCCAGTCAGAGCAATGTCCCCCCTGGTTTCTGACAGGAGGTCGAGGGGCTGGGCCTCTGGAGACAGGAGCAGCAGATTGGTTGTCCCCTTTGGGACGTATTCAATGAAAGAGAGGGCTAAATCTGATACAGATGATTTTACTGATTTCACTGCTCTATCTGATCATATGTCTTTCTATATTTCGCCTGGCAGACATGCAAGATCAGTTAACTTGTCAGTAGGGCCTGTGAGGGAAGCTGCAAGTTGTGGCTGTGTTCAGTAACTCAGCCATACACTGGCTGTGTGAGGAGGGGACCCACTGTCACAGAGCTGAAAGAAGAGCTGGCCATGAACACAAATGAGTGAGGAGAGCACTTGAGACAAATGCCCAGGGCCTGATGGTTTCTACTTATTGTACAGAAAGTAAGGACACAAAAGGTGTTATTCACAAGCTGTTAAATCGAGACTTCCCAGAGTCACTCATGACAAGGCTGTACTCAGAGACTTGACAATTACTAATGTGGTGATAAAACCGAACCAAGTCACTGCAGACCAGTAAGTGTGATTTGTATCACACGTAAGGTCACGGAAACGACAATCAGAACTAAACGAGTGGATGTCTGAGCGGGGATCAGCGTCAGGGATCGGCTGTTCTGACTGATAAAAAGAACAAGTGCGGGTTAATTCCACCCTGAAAAACGGAAAGGAGAAATGCAACGTTTGGGCCGCTGAGCCTTCTTCACACACCTGAAGAAGGCTCATCAGCTGGCACGACGGTTGTGCCAGTGGGCCGATAGTTACTGAGAGCTGCACTGTAGCCAGAGAGGAGCTCAGCTTCATCCAGCGCAGGGCTGAGTGCATTTATTTCTCTCTCTGCGCTCTGCAGGGATCCCACGCAGTTAAGAAAACCCGGTTCTGTTTTATCTCCCGTTCTACCTCCCAGGCGGATCCCTCCTCAGCTGGCCCGGTGGTCGGGCCGGAACGGGGGCTGATGGGAAGCCGGCCAACGCCGCGCGGCCTTTCCACCCCCGCCCCCCGCGAGCGTGAGCGCGGAGCCGCTCGAGAGCCCTTGGGCAGAGCGGTCCTGCTGATCGAGCCGCGGGCCCCAGCTCAGCACCCTTCAAACACCGGAGAGCCGCCGCTAAGTGCTGCCCCTCTGAATTGTTCCGTAAACGGTGTTAGTGCTGATTGTGCTGACTCACACGGGTTAAGAGCATCACATCAATTCGAGAGCAACTGTAATGCCAGGCTATTGTCATCTCCCGTTTCGTTAATTTTCATAGATCAGTGCAGCAGCTTACAAACAGGATACATCATACAGTTTGTAAGCAGTTGCTTACGTGCCTGAAAAAAAAAAAAACAGGGACAAAACACCAGAGTTAAAACTTCTTTAAAAAATGCTTTGCCATTTTGTATCATGTCTCACGATTTCAAAGGACAGGGGTCTCTGCTCTGGGGTGCAAATGAAAATGAGGTGCACGCTATTCGGCACGGGTCATCAAAAAGTTGTATTTTAGTAGCGTTAGTGTTGAAGAGGCAGACGTGGCTACTGGAGTTGCACACATTCCACCTCTTATCACTAAAGAAAACAAGGAACCTTCCTGCCAGTGTTGACAGAACAATGTGTAGACATTCCTTTATTGTTCATATGTCTTCCTTCCATATGCCTGTTACAGGTAAGCTTATGGAGATAATAATTAGAACTAAACTCGAGGAGTCTAGGTGATAGTCAACATGGATTTAGAAAACAGGACCAAAACATTAAGGTTCAAGAAGCGACCAATGACAAAGACTTAAGTGTGCATGTTGACATAATTTGCCTCCTCTAAACAATATGAGAAAGCTCTAAAAATATTAGGATATAATAATTATATAATTATTATAATTATAGAATTTAAATCAAGACGTGTAATGTTAGAATTCTGCATTGCACAATTAAGACCTTATTTAGAATATTGGGTACAAAGTGCTGCTCTAGCACCGGAGAAGAGCAACACATCAACAGAGGTTGTACTAGGTCACACCACCTGGGACCAACATCTCTCAGCAAGCTCTGACAACACAGGCTGTACACCTCTTTGAACACTGAATTTGCCAGATGTTCACTGTTGCCAGCTGCTGTATCACTCTGCAACTCACAGCTGGCAGCCTTCTGAAACTAAGCAGCTGTAAGCCTGGTCAGTACCTGGATGAGAGCACTCCTGGGAAAGCTAAGGCTGCTGCTGGAAGAGGTGTCAGTGGGGCCAGCAGGGGGCGCTCACCCTGCGGTCTGTGTGGGTCCTAATGCCCCAGTATAGTGACGGGGACACTTGCTGTAAAAAGACACTATCCTTTGGATGAGACATAAAACCGTCCTGACTCTCCGTGGTAGTTAAAAAACCCAGGGGGTTTTCTCAAAAAAGAGTAGGGGTGTTACCCCGGTGTCCTGGCCAAATTTCCCCCTGGCCTTTACCAGTCATGGCCTCCTAATAATCCCCATCTCTGAACTGGTTTCATCACTCTGCTCTCCTCCCCACTGAGAGCTGGTGTGTGGGGAGAGGGCTGGAGCATCATCCAGTTTTCAACACCTGTAAAGTGCTTTGAGGGGTGTACCCAGACAAGTGCTATATAAGTGTAAGGATTATTTATCTTTTAACCCTTTCAGTATCTTCACCAGTGTGTTACTGTTTTCCCGCAGGATGTGGGGTTTGTGGCCATTGCCACAGGTGCTGTCTGGCTGCTGTGTTTCCTCCAGGATGCTACACATGTTATAGAAGCTGCAGATCACTGGTTTTAGAATTTTTAGTATTGAGTGGTTACTGGGTGCAGAGACGTGTTCGTTCTGTTGGGAGATGTGACACAGCTGTGCGTAGACTGAAGGCGCTTCCCTGCAGTACCTCTTAACAGATACAGCAGGTGACGAGATGAGTCCAGCTCCACATTTCCCAGGATTCGATCACATCTGCTCACACAGGTACCTTCGCTTCAGAGCAGGGGTGCTGAGAGCCAGCACAGGCCCAGGGCAGACAACCGTTCCAGACCCCTGCATTGTGTCTGACAAATGGTTTTAAATATACCAGAGTAATAAATGTCAAAACGAAGTACAGTAAATGACCGCGTTAATCGTGTTCTTGTGAATACCATGACAGCACACAATCTAAACATCACAGTAAACCCCATCAAACTGAATAAAGTAGGCCTTCGACAGTAAGAAAGCCAGAATATTATGGTCAATAACACTCACTATAGTACATGCCATTGAAAAAAGAAAAAACTGTAATGTAATTTGTAAACTACATGAACGTCATGTTCGCATTGTGCATATAAATTGTGCTAGTACCATGTTAAAATTACTGTGCAAACAATCATTAAACTAAAAGCACAGCACTGCAGTACAGTACCATTCGCACAAATTACAACAGCGCTGGATGCTGTCAAAGTCTCATGTTCTGGCAAGGCAGGCCTCTACTGCCAGTGCTCCTAAGCTGCTTAGTCGATTAATGTAGTCGATAGAAGCCACGCAACTAATTGTGTGGCTTGTTACGGTAATTATGTACTCCTAAATTAATTTAGATTTGCAACAGCAAAGGGTTTGAACACTTCTACAATAATGACTTTCCCATTTTTCTTTTTAGATCATTTATTTACTTTTTTGTTTTTGTTTCTTTGAATGTGTGGAGTAGGCTGCGAATGTGACAAATACTAATTGCTACTTCAAAGTGTCATGGCTGCAAGTTTTAAAGCCACAAAATAAAAAAAAAACTGTCTAAACACTCTTGCAGGGCGCTGTTTTGGAAGAGCACAGGCAAACAGATGCTCAACAAAAACAAAACTCACTTCACTTTTTTAAATGTTGGCATTGACAACGTAGGTCAATAACACAGTCACTGATCGTGAGTTGGCAGTGAGCCACAGCTGTAAGCAGTTTCTGCCATCACTGTATTCCTCATCCCAGCTGTACTCTGATACCCACACACCTAAGGTATCCTGCCATTAAAACTCAGTGCCCCAGGAACACTTCCAATGCACTTCCAGGAAATTAAAAAAATCTAGCTTTCTCCTTGCAACCCAATGAGCTTAATATACATTTGTTTTATCAATACAAAGGATGTCCAGATTCCTTTCTGCACACACAGGGTGAGTCATTTCATAAAACCTAATTATCCTTTCCTGAGTCATACTGCAGCTGTAGGAGGTAAACAGCTTAATGTAGTGCCACTGTTAAAATTATTCTGTTTAAAGCCCACTAGCACAGCTATGCCTAATCTCTTGCAAATGGGCGGCTGGTACCTTCTGTCTCACTAGTGCTCAGACAGACTTTGACTGCACTATTTTCTAAACTCACTAATTGGCACACAATCCAGTCTTTGATTTCTCTGTACTGTGAGCTCAACTCCTTTGACTGTGCTATTGGCAGTGATAAGGATGTTATAAGGAGTTCTGCAGAATAAACAGAGACCTGAGCTGACAGTCACAGAGCAGAGGCAGGTGCTAACTGGTTGGTGAAGTGGGACGGTACTGTTTCCGGTACTGTTTCACTACAGGTCCAGCGTGAAATTAGCCGATGCTGAGAGCAGGGGGAGCAGCCGAAGAAGAGGGTCCAGAGTGCAGCAGGGCAGATGGTACCATTTGGATCATATGGTGATGAGATGGGATGGTACTGGATAACCATGGGGTGTTATCTCAGGGCAAACTGAACTGAACTCAGTTCGGGGGCAGAGCTACACTTCTAACACTCAGCTCCAGCTCGCATGGCCACAGCATCTCCTGGTCTTTCTGGTCTGGTGGAACCGGACATGTGGAGCTGCAGACCCCTGTGTTAAAACCAGGCTCACCTGTGTGGCAGCAGAGGTCTGGAGCTGCAGACCCCTGTGTTAAAACCAGGCTCACCTGTGTGGCAGCAGAGGTCTGGAGCTGCAGACCCCTCTGTTAAAACCAGGCTCATGGTTTTGACTTACCAAAGAGCTGGGGTGGGACGCTGATCCCGTCGGCATAGGCGATGTACTTCCACTGCTCTGTCCTCAGCATGTACGTAGAGGCGTTGACATCAGAGCCATGGAACTCGCTCAGGACCCAGGTCGGGCGTGGGCGGCCCTTTGGGGGGGTGTCCCGGGACAGCAGGGGTAAGAGGGAGTGCCCACTCAGACCTCCGGGGAGAGGGATGCCAGCCAGGTCTGCAGAGAGAGCAGGGCGACCTCAGCTCACGCATGCAGAGGTGTGCCTGCCATGCACAGGGCACAGGCACGACAGACATGCTTTGAGTGGGCAGAACTTTGCCTGTGAATTAGTTCATGATTGTGCTGCAAATCTGTCAGCCCCCCTGTAACTACACATTTCCTGCTAGGAGGCAAAATGTCATTAACTAACTTCATTTCCGCCACATTTTGAAATCTTAATACAGTGATTTATTTTTCATACATGTAAAAGAACATTATTAGTCTTTACAGAAGGCTGCATAAAAATGATTATTGAAAGGTCACTATTGAGCACTTGAAAGAAAAGGGGTCACTGCGCCCAAGGTAGTTTATGCCTGTGTTAATAGGAGGCTTTTCGTTTTATAAGAACTCCTCTGCAAAATCACTCAGGGATGTCTCCAGGTCTAACATCAACACAATCAAACTAAATTTCTTCTTTTCATTTTTGTTCAAGGTTAGGACCTTCTGATCTCTGAAGAAATAGCACAGTGTTTCCCATTCTTAGAAAAATTAAATGATTACTCTCTCTCGCAATTATGTTATTTTTGTAAATGTCTCCCTGATAAAAGGCACATGGACTATAAATGCAACTGTAATAGGGTCTACAGGCTTACAAAGAAATGCAGCGTTGTGTGCTTCGTCATGAAAAGGCTAATAGCATAACACAATAAAAGGTGTCAGGCTCTTTGAGATAACTAACAAACCTGGGGCCCTGGCATTATGTACAGGACAGGGGAAATTATATGGACAATGTACATTATTACTACATTGATTAGAATTGGAGTATAATATTAACTGCAGGACAGTTTTTTCTTGTGATTGGACATAAGTAATTTTCTAGGAGCAGTTTTCCATCACAGCTCTCTGTGAAGGTTGTTAAGGGAGCAATACGTTGAGGCTACTGATGCCTATTGTTCTGTTTTTCCTCATTCATAAAAGTTGCCATTATCCCTTCATCACTGGTGTCTAGGAAGAGTCCTCAAAGCAGAACACTAATACATTATCATGGAGATTGCATGGCTGATGAACAAGTGCTTTCCTGTGTCACATTGTACAAAGCTCAGGCGCAATCTCATCTTGCATCTAATGAGCTCTTTGAAACTTTTCAGTCAGGGTCTAGGGAGAGAGACAGCACTGAATCAGTCGATATTAGGACAGTTAATGATTAGTTGATGGGTTAACATTCCTCTCCTACTACATATAAAAGCAGGTTTTGATACTGTCCATCACAGAACTCTACCAGATTGGAGGGGAAATTATTTCAGGGTCACTGGTTCTGCCCTTCCTTGATTTCACTCCTATTTGGCAACCAGGAGTCCACTTGTAAAATATTGGCTGTTTATCTTTAATCTTGTCCTACTACTCATGGTGTTCCACAGGGGTCAATGCTGGGACATTTACAATTTATTATGTATTTCTTGCCACCTAGACAGATGATTTGCCTTCATCTACTTCTCCCCATAATTCGCTCAACAGAAGGTCTGAGAAGTCTCCTAAGGTGCTTTTAAAGGCACAGCTGATACATTACCCATGCTTTAAAATTAAGGAAAATGCACAACTACTGTTTATGTAATAGAAAGTTGTAAAAGACATATGGCATCAAGCAAAAAGCAATGTTTTATAAGAACAGCGAGGCTTGGAAACAAGAAATGGGCATGCTGCCTATGTAGCTTGTTTGGTCTTTCAAACCTAATTGATCTGAGGATCTGAAGATCTCATCTGGTTGTTTCTTGGAAGGATCTAGGGTATCAGCTACAACAACCCTGGTTCAGTAACTTCTCTTCCACAATTTCCATGTGAAGAGATCCTTCCTGTTCACAGTTTTTAATACATTCACACTGTTATTTCCACTAGTGTCCACTAGTTTGTGTTTCACTATTGATTCAGAAGAAATCTATTGGGTTGACTATTGGCCAGTGCTTCTTTGAGGATTGTAAATACCTGAATCAGATCCCCTCATCACCTCTGTTCAAGACTAAAAAGATTTGGTCTTTTTAGCTTGTCAGTGAAGGACATTTCTTTAAACCCCAGAATGTTTCTGGTTGATCTTTTCACTGAATTGATTCCAGAGCAGGAATATTTACATTGTAATGCGGAGAACAACCCTGACTATGATATTCTAAAAGAGATCTTACAAGTCCCAATTTGATTCAATAGCCCTTTAAAATATATGCTTTTAAGAAGCATTAACAAGTGGCTGGATGGTATTCACAGCTAACAGTCAACAAATATCTAAATGGTCTCCTGCTTTTTCTTTCTGTTTCATGTTGCCTGCCTGTCTAAAAACATAGGCTGGCTGGGGAATTTCCAAGGAAATTATGTACTGTAGCTCCATAAATTATGAACCATCTGGTGTCCACTCATTTGGAGCTGTTATCTACTTGGATATCCCTGAGTTTGTGGGCTGCTTATCTCATCCAATGCCTCAGCTGTCCAAGCACACTTTACCAGATATTCTCTCCCCTCGACAGGCAGAGAGGCTCTCCAAGACACAGGTCGGAAAATAACCGGCCTACAGACCTGAACTGCTCCAAACACAAAACAGTGTCTTATTACATTTGTATGAGTTGGGATATACTGCCAAAATGCCAAAATGCATTTCTAACCTCAAGTAAATATACTGTATATGCACAGATACAACTGCAGTCACAGACAACATTTTGGGTACCCATCATTTTAAACCATCTTATTCAACAGTTCACTTCATTTAATGAGCTCTGCTTTTTCAAACTTCACATTTTCCAGAACACATGATGCTGTGGAAGCGCATATTAAAACCCAGAACAGGAGCCACTTCTTGACATAAAGGGTTGTGGGAGTGTGGGACAAGCGCACCAGTAAGCTGTCGGAGTCGATGCTCTGGCTTCTTCCAAGAAACAGTTGGATGATGTCCTTGGATTAATTATCTGGTGGCAACCAAACACACCAGATGGGTTGAATGGCCTCCTCTTGTTTCTCCTCTGTTCTTACATTATTTTAAGCATTTTATACTGTGGAATTAAAAGATGGTTTTCCCTTAAGTGAAACAAGAGCTGTAATTTCACTACAGAGGGTAATATTCTAAGGATATGACCTTTTATCAATAGGTACACATGCAAAAAAACAAACAAACATGTTGTAAGCATATAAGAGCAAGAGTCGAGACAGCAGCAGAATCGGAGAGAACCGCTCAGGGCTTACCAAGAGCTGTAGGGTAAATGTCCACCAGGGAGACGGGCTGAGGGACCTGCAGCCCGGCTCGGACCCGGGGCCCCGTGACGAGCAAGGGAACGTGGGAGCTGCCCTCGTACATGCTCATCTTGTAGAACTGCCGGTGCTCCATGGCCAGCTCGCCGTGGTCGGAGGTGAACAGCAGCACGGTGCTGGAGAGGAGCTGGGAGTCCCGGAGCGCCAGCAGGATCTCCCCTGCAGTGAGGCAGCAGCTGTCAGCAGAACCCAGTTCACCCAGTTCACCCAGTTCACTGGTTAATTAAGAGCTGACTCACGCTCAGCACCTCGGGGCCCTCAACAACAACATACAAAATTACACAAGAGCAAGCAAAAAGTGTATGCAAGAAATATAATACTTAACAGACCAGCTGAAAGACTGCTCACAAATGTCTTCAACAAGTTTAAGAAAAAGCATTATCAGACTCTAGAGCTGATAGACAAGGGAACGGTGTCAACACGTTCACAGACAGGAAAGTGCTTGGCCACCCCCCCAGTTTTCAACCTGGTGTGTGGCACAGACAAGTACCTGCACAACGCAAGACATGAAAGGGAGGAGAATCAGGCTGAAAACAGGGCCCTGGAGTACAGTGGAACAAGCTCGTTAAGCTTGTGAAGTTGACAGTTGCGTGAGATCCACTCAATATTTCCCAGGTAACGATTGCAGCGGCTGTGGCAGGGACAAGCTCCTCAGACACACACAAGCAGTCCCTAAGTCTTGTCCTTGCTCCTGCAGGCTCCCTGCTCCATGAGTCTGCTACACATTGGGAACACTGTGCTCAGTCCCCCTGGATTCCATGACAACTGTACACTAGATCTAAGGAAAGCAAACTACCTGAGGTCTAAGGTCAAAGGTAGGCAAACTGCAACCAAGACCTGTCCATTCTAATAAAAACATGAAAGTTACATAAGCTTTGACAGGCATGTCCTGCAGGCTTCGTGAAATGGCAAGATCAGGCTAAAGAGAAAATTAGCTTCTTGTAGAGTCAGTGCATGTCTGGGGTGCTGTAAACAGGCCTCTTCAAATTATATCCTCCTTGCAAGATAATCCATTTTAAATCAACAGTGTAACAAGAACGCGACCTTAATCAAGGAGCAACAAAGAAGAGGCTTTTGAATTTAATCATGGTGATTATAAAATAACACAATCCAAATTAAAGACTAAAATAAGCAAAACACCAGCCTCTTGAGAAGTTCCAGCAGTTCTAACACAACATGAAAAACAGGATGAGGGCTTCAAATGAGTGCAGTAAAACAACATGAGGGCTGAGGCGAGAGGTGTGCTCCAGGCAGCTGGCTGAGTGATTGACACTTTCGCCAATCATTTAATCAAGCCTCCTCATCAGGCTACCTCATGGCCTAATCAGGTGTGACCAGGTGTGACTCGCCAGTCACAGGGCTAAATGAAGCCAATCTTGTAAGCACAGAAAAGCGTGACAGATAACAGTAAAATATTAAAGGACTTTTCTACGTTAGTTTGAGAAAAATACACAGAGCATCTCTATGTTTCGCTCACATGCGCATGAAATAAAAACTTTTTTTAACTTCTGACACAGACTCCTGACTATCGTTCAAGGGGAAAAGGGGGAAAACGGGTAAACACTGCTAAAACAGGTAAGCCCCACACTATTGGTGAAGAACTTTGTTTACCATTGGCAAAAGAACTGACACGTATTGTGTGTGGAGAAAAAGCTGCTGCCCCTTTCGAATGACACAGTCACTTGTAGAATTATTGATATGGCAGATGAGGTCAAAAGTACGCTGACAGAGCGCTTTAAGATGAGCAGGATGCTTTTCACTGCAATTAGATGAGTCTGTAGATGTCGTTGATTTGGCCAATTTGCTATTTTACGTTCGATTTTGAGGGCACGTCCCATGAGGACTTTCTGTTCTGTAAGCCGCTACCAACACCTACAGGAGAGCACATATTTCAGCTTCTGAATGAATTTATCGAAGAGAACGGCATCGACTGGTAAAAATGGTGCAGAGCGATGACAAGCCGACACAGCGGTGTAGTTGCATGAATTGGAGAAGTTGCTCCAGATATGAAGTGGACACATTGCAGCACCCACCTCGAGGCCTTGGCCATCAAGAAAATGGCTGAGGATTTAAAATCTGTATTAGACTCTGTATTCTAGACTCTGTATTAAATCTGTATTAGACCGTCAACGTTGTGAATTGTATCGAGGCTCGATCAATGAACTCAGATCTGTTCAGTGTGCTTTGTCATGTGGCTAGTCTACCTGGTTGATACATTCTCACATTTGAATGAGCTGAATATGGGACTGCGGGGGCTCTCTTTAACCATTTTTGATGTGTCTGACAAGATCACTTCTATGAAGAAAAAGCTGCAGCTTTTTGTTAATAAAATCAACACACGTGATGTCTCTGCTTTCTCAACTTTGGAGAACTATCTGCACACGTGGTGTGCCACTTGATGCTGCTGTTCGAGATGTGATTGCAGTGCACCTCTTGTCATTGGAAGAACAGATCTCAGTGTATTTTCCAGTTGAGGCCACACCACAGTGGATCAGGAACCCCTTTACTGTTGATGTCGTAGGAATACCCAAGGATCTGACCTGTGCTGAACAAGAGAAGTTGCTCGAGTTATCATCTGATGCGACTTTGATGTCAGAATTGAAACGATAGAGTGAATACCGAGCCCTTTCATTAAAGGCTGTGTGGTTTTTGATGCCTTTTGCTACTAGTGTACCTACCTTTGTGAGAAAGGCTTCTCTGCTCTCACTGCAATCAAGACAAATTATCTTTTCACAACAAAATTGATGCTGAGCCAGATCTGCGTTTGAAGCTCCCTGCCCTCGTCCCTGACATCGCAAGGCTTTGCTCGAGTAAACAGGCTCACCCCTCTCACTGAAATGGTAAATGCTCAGTGCTGTTTTTATCGTATGTGTATGTGAATGTGTGTGTGCACGCGTGAGCTCATGCTGGTCATTGAGATTTTCTGGGGTTCCTATGAGAAGATGGCTTGTAGGTACTTGGATGCTTTGGGTTGATAAGGGGTGGTACTTGGTCCAAAATGTTTGAGAAACATTGGTGTAAAGCACTTTACATGCAGAAAGGTCAGTCAGTGCCAGTGCCAGGAGGAAAACCAAGAAATTACTTCACCACCCATTAGACAGTTGGCGCAGAGCTCCTGTCCTGGAGAGCCACAGGTCCGTTAGTATTAGTATTTTTAGTTTCTAGGTTTACTTTATGTATTGAGCAGGGCCAGTGCACAGCTCTTAAACTGCACCAGTTAGAGTTAAAAAAGCTAATTGATATCTGTAGTCCCCGGGAAAGACACAACCAACAAAATGGAAATGAAATAGAAAAAGATATATAAAAACATCTCAAAACATATTGGATGAAAATAGATATTACAATTGGTAAAGTAAACGATCAAATCAAATAATGGCATGTTAAATTAATACATTTCCTGGAAGTTGCAAGATTGACATTAGAAGACAAGTACCTATCAAGATCAATGACATGATGTCAGACATCAGAAGGTTAATGATTGCAAGATTTATTTAAATCCTGTGAACTTGAACAACTTCTACTCCTCAAAGCACAGACTTTCACCTAATGCTCCCTAGATTCCAAGGCCACACCGGTGTCTTCAGGTGTCTTTTAGACTTGAAGATTAAAGAGTCAGTAAGCAGATGAGATTGTACAAACAGAAGTGATTAGCCTGGGTCACTGCTTCGTTCCCATGAGGGCAGCACGCTCCACAATATCATGTCGAGGAGGTTATTCAGCTCTGAGCTCGCAGTGGCAATCTCGCGGGTGTGCGCTTCTGGAGATCTTGACATTTTAGAACGTACGTGGCAAGGTGCACAAATGCATAAGGAGGCACTTTGCATATCAATCATCCCATTTTCACATCAAAATGCCTTCTTTCACCTCCCATTAAATATGCTGGTAGCCTTGTGAAGAGGCCGCTTTGAGACAGAGGGGCATGACAAACTGCAGAAAGAGAGCCTCTGCTCTGCTCGAGTGCACCGCTCCCGAGCTGGCGGGTCTGAGCGCGAGAGAGAGGAGCAGGTGGACGAGTGGACCGCAGGGCAGCTTCTGCTGCTGAAGGGCATAGTGTGAGCTTACCCGTGAATGAATGAACTCAATCATAAGGGCTGATCTTAACTGGACTGAACACGCAGCATTCTTATGGCCGGAAGAAGACTGAGGACTACAGCTGTCCTGGGGGCCTGAAGTCCTTAAGAGTGCAGGCCGGGATGAACGCAGGAGCATCCAGCTGTGCCCAAGTGGCCGGACGTCAGCACAGGGCACGCTGAGGAGAAACACCTGGAGGGGACACGCATTGTCCTCTTCCTCCGGGTCCACCGGAGGTGGAGTAAGAGGGCAGCTGGGCGGGCGAGAGGAGCGTGCGTGGCTGGGGAGCCCGGAGAGACGTGTGAAGGGTTAGTGGGTGGCGTGTGCAGGTGGGCGTGTTTAGTGTCCACCCCTGCAGGTACGAGCCGAGCAGCGCAGCACTCGTTGGCGCCTATTTGAAATGAGCTGTAAGTCAGCGACTACAAAGAGGTCTTAAAGAAGAATCAATTCTGCTGGGAACCCAGTTAACACAAGTCTCTGGTTGGAGCTCCCAGTAGGAAGTTAACGATGGTCTCTTTTATAACTCCTTCACTCCTTATACAGCTCTCTAGACACATGCAAACAGCCCTTTCCACTACAGCTGTAGTTACAGGTTACTTTTTTCAATCCAAACCAAGAGCTTATTCTGAATGTTGATTTTGTTAACTACTGCATTTCAGTAAGACATTTAAAAGTTATATCTGTTTTGTGAATTACATTAATACCCAAAATAATTACGTTAGATGATATTATGTTACGCAACGGTGATGAAGCTCAGTGTGTGGGAAGAAAATATTCTGTCAGCAGTTTTCAGGGGACTAACAGCTGGTAGATATATTTACTGTACCCCACGACTTCATCACCAACACGAAGACCTGTTTGACTCCTTAGTCTAGCTTGTGAATTCGCTCCAGCCCTGGACAAAAGACCGAAAGATATGTAAACGTGCAAGGCTTTAAAATTTGTCAATTATTTTTTTTCATGTAAATGAACTTGCTCACACATCACAAAGGCAGCAGCACCGACTCATGCTAACCACATTCTCAAAGACACTGAACGAGTCGCACAAAACTCGCTTATTCCATGAATGAGCAGCGAAACACAAAGCAGAGGACAGTAAGGGGAACAGCATTTTAAACCGGGAACAGCCTGCATTTTTTGCACAAAGGGGGGTGGGAGAGATGAACAAGCCGCCCGGCCACATTTGTGAAGCAGATACTCTGACCTCCTTCAAGAAGCGTCTGGACGAGACGCTGGAATCAATCAGCTTCTAAAATTAAAAACAGTTAGTCTGACTGGCCATTTGTTTGCAGGCTTTCAGATATTCCTAACGGTCAGAACTTGCTTATACTCCAGCTGGTGTAGCACTGTGGGAGTGGGAGCACTGGTGTGAGGTTAGCAGGACCGAAAACACCACAAGAAGCAGAAAGAAAGCCGTACCACCGTGCAAGGACCGCGACCTCCGGGCTGGGCTGACCCTTCTCAGCGGGGTCCAGTCTGGAAGAGCAGGGAGCACGAGGCCAAAACAAAACAAGAACCCGACGTGTGAAAGGGTCAGCCTGCCCCGGCAGAAGCAGGCGATGGGACAGGCAAAGGGAAAAATAACAACAACGGCCTTACGGGGGTACAATCCCCCTCCGGGACTGCCGGTGACAATAAACCGCCCCTCGTCCCGCCGCGGGGTGTCCAGTGTGCCCTGATAGAGCGCTCACAGCTGGGGCTCATCCTCAAGCTGCCAGAGCAGCTGGGTCGACCCGGGCTCCGCCACCACACTGAGCACAAGAGCACTGCTTCACAATCACTTCCCTCACCTTGCCCCTTTCCACGAGATTCCTATCAGCACGCACTAAGTGAAGAAATAACACTTAACACGTGAAGAAATAACACGTTTAGAAGCACGGAGATGCTGCTTGGGAAACAACAATGCCTGCAAACCCAGAGTAATCACACCATGCAACACAACACAATTTTTACTCATACAAAGGCCCTTCATGTCGCAGCATCCCACACTGCCTCAGAAGGTGAAAAACAGCAAAGCGCCTGAGCACATCTTCACTCCAATCAGTTACACAAAAGCACGCCCACGGCTTCAGTGTGAATTTAAGGTCTGTAGCTTCTGCATTCTTATCAGCTGGGAGTGAGGGAGGACCGCAGGCAAGGAGCACAGCAGCTGATGGCTCCAGTCTTAGCTGACTGAGGTCACTGTGTGGGAACAACCAGCACATCCTGTGATCTTAAGCAGCAACAGGCAGGGGCATTCCTCAGGGCGGGAAGGCTCAAGCCTGTCAAGGACGACACAGGTTTATGTGTTCATAAAGTGAACCATAGCCCACAAAGGGGGCCTCATAATGTTAAATCACTTTACTGACTGTTCTACAGAAATAGACTCTATAGACTTTAGCAGTGTTGCTGTTGCTGTTGTAAAAAACAAAAAGACTGAAAATCACTGTCCACCGATTCCGAATTCCTGCGGTTTGCACTGGGCTTTCACAGGCCGGAGGGTCTGTGTGCCCCTGTCCCTCATGACCAGAGGACATCCCTGTCACTCAACAGAAGGGCGTGCATGCCCAAAGACGCTGACTGGCCCTTGCAGAGCTGTCAGCTGAGAAGGAAACGTCACAGCTTTGGAAAGTGCGGTACGAGCAAATTGATCAACACATAAATGAAACCATTTATGAAAAAACTGTTCTACGTTTTTTTTTTTAAAACCCTTTGCTGTAGAATCCTTGCTCTGGAAGCCTTTATGTGGAACTGCCAGTTCAGGACTCTTGAACAGCACTGTGATGGGCTATTTTGAACGTGTCCCTGGCTGAGGAGCCAGTAGGAACAATGACTATGATGATGATGCTTCTATTGCATAACAAAAAATGAGAAAACCTGCAGATTTACATTCAGGAATACTTTACTCATGCTTCACACGCATGCTGAAGGTTTAAAGAAAACGTCACGCACTTAGGCTGGGAGGCTCAGCCAGCAGGGAGGGGATCCAGGTTCTAGAGGCTGGCAATGATAAACGTGATGATAAGGGTAATGATAAATGAATTTTCGTTTGCATGAAAAAGGCGCCTCGTCGACAGACTCACCCAGCATGGCGTCCGCCTCTGCGCACATGGCGTAGTAGAAGGTCCGGATGTCTTTCAGCTCCTGCTCTGTGAAATTGCTGGAGCAGTTCTTGGTGTAGGTGGAGTAAAAGTCCACCTGATGCATCCGAGAGAAAGGCAGCCATGTGGGCACGGTGACGAGGTGATGAGACACCTGCGATTAATGGAATTAGAAGCACTAATTACCAGCACGGCTCACAAGTGCATATTCACTTTTTCAAGGAAAGCACTGCGTTCTTCAGCCTAAAGGAAAAGACTAACTGTGTTAACACAGTACACATGAGTCATCTGCACCACGCGCAGCTGCAATCAAAGAGCTCACCTTACCGTTTCAGTGAATTACAGCGCTCATCTGCAGCAGAGCGTGGTGCCCGCTGCGTGTTGGCTCGCTGGCCAAATGACAAGGTGGCTCATAGCAGCCAAACATGATAAAGTTTTTTTCTCAAAGAAATGTTACTTTTCCTTCCATAATGCCATATTACCCCTGTCCATCCTGAACATTTCAGCCTTGGAGACTTCTTCAGGTGAACAAGGTTGACACCTGAAGAAGGCTCCACAGCCGAAACGTTGCGTTTTCTTTCTTCTCTTGGAATGGAATAAACCTGTTACTTGTTCCTTTGCAGCCTACGCATGCTGACGCAGCTCCCCACCTGAATTTTATAATACACAATAAATACATATACCTGTATAGACTATCTAAACCTAGATAAAAAAGCAATTTATGGTCGATAGCAAAACTTGTTACATCAGTCAAGTCAAATACAATGCCTTTTCAGTGCAAATCAGTAGACGTGGTTGATACATTTCAGTATTTAGGGACTTTTAAGGCCTGCACTTAAAATATTCAGGCCAAGGAAACTTAAAAGTGTTTTAAGGTTGATAATTGGTTGCTGAACTGGTTTTATCAATCTTGTATTGAATGTGCTTTATCTTTTGCCCTGATCTGCTGGTTTGGGAATGAGAATCCGAGGAGTAAGAAAGTCACTGGCGCTGATCCTGCAGGTCCACCCCACATCCAGCAGCCACGAGTTGTGGGTGAAGCACGGTCCATCCTATTGGACTCCTCGCACCCTTTGCTGAACGAATCACAACTACTCCCCTCTGAACACAGATGCAAGTTTCCCACCTTAAAAACAAACAGGTTCCAGTTCTCCTTTGAACCTGAGGCCATATCCCCGCTCAACAGCGGATCCTCTCGCTCGTGTCCGTGTGTGTGTTTCCTGTATATGGTCTGCTGCGGTGAAACTAACAGCCCCTCGGGGATAATAATAAAGACTCTTCCTCTCTCTTATACCACACTGTGGTACCACTCTCTTATACCACTCTTATAACATCACAGCTGCTCAGCCCCTTGCCTTCTTGAGCCAGAACTCCGAGGTCCGGAAGGTGGACCCGCCCGCCGTGCGGCCCAGCGAGGCTGTGAGGTAGGGGTGGGGCAGGTTCAGGCCCACGTACAGGGCGAAGGGCTGGGCGAGGGCCGCGGCGCTCCGGCGGATCCAGTGGGAGGCGCTGTCTGTCGTGTTCCAGTCCTCCGTCATCACCCTCACCGTGGAGGCGTCTCCGGTCAGGTTGGTCACTGGCCGGCCCTCCTGCCGCAGCAGGAAGTCCACGTCTCGCGTCCAGGCCTCGACGCGATTGCTGGGTCCGAACACAGCGCGGAGAAAAGAGCACGGCGGCAGTGTGTTAGCGCCAGAGGAGTCTTTAACGTCAGCCAGAAGGGCGGCTGTGGGACAGCACACTAACCCTCGCCCCGGCAGAAGTACAAGTACAAGAAACGCAACACGGATCCTTTCTGCTCCCTAAACACAGAGGGGATCCGGACACTGGCCATTAATCTTCCGTCCAGCCCCCTTGACAGTAGGGTTAAAATTTCTCAACCCAAGCAGAGAATCAAGACAAGCAAAAAGCAAAGTAAACAAAATCGAAAAATCAGAAGCTTTGAAATGCCTCACATTGCAAGAGCAACACTGCAGGGAATCCACCTATGAGCTCACTCGAGTGGAAGATACTAACTTCTTGTTCGAGGCTCTTTAACTGGGCACAGGGCCAGTGTGCGCTGCAGTTCCCCCTACCTGACTGTGTGCCCTCCAGACCTGTAGTCCAGCTTCCCCAGCTTCTTCGTGTAGTATCCTCGCTTCCGGAGGAGGTCCATCCACGTCGTGTAGTTCTCCTCAAGGCATTTGTAGTTATTCCACGACTCCGTCAAATGGACGAATCGGCCGCTCCACATGGCTGGGGAGAAACCCACCACAGCTCTTCAAAGGCTTTTGTGACTTTCAGGAACACAAAGACACATTTCTCCAGGCAATTTAGCGCACAAACATGCTTTGCTTTGGGGGTGCAGAACTGTGTTGCCGGCGCCAATGGTGGGTAAAAGGTTTTTAAAATTTCAAACAGGTTTTTTTTCCCCGAATAGTGTCAAGCAGTAAGAAAATGCTGCCAGTGACTGGCTGTTCATGGCAGGCTTACCTGCTCGGGATGGGCAGCAGATGGGGGAGTTGGTGTAAGAGTTGAGAAAGACAGCCCCCTGCTCCCTCATGTAGCTTATGTAGGGAAGCAACACGGTCTTATTCCCCGGCTCGAAGGTCAGCCTGCCATCCTGAAAGAGAGCAGAGTCGCCCCTAATTCAGAGCTGGGTTGCATGCCACTCCTACATGTTCATGTTACCAGGATCTGCTGGGGAAGGAATAACGCACGTGAAACTCTGAACTGTCAGATTAAGATCTGGCGAAACACGACCCAGAGTTGATCTGAACTCACACCCACACCAGACCCCTGCGGATCTTCTGTGCATGCCCTGCAGGGTGGGCATTTATTTCTAGGAAACAATTTCCATCATTAAAGCCTTTTAATAATATTATAACAATGACTGAGCTGGAAAGATTAGTCTTCTGACTCTCCCTTCATTGAACAACGTTGCGATACTGGTCATTGAGAGCAAATGGACAGCTTTGTGTTTTGAAACTCCAGCACTGCAACAACTGACATGACTTTATGCTGGTAAAAGGAACTGGTGAAGAAGTGCAGCATGCAGTGGATTTAAAACCATGTACCCAGTAGCTTCATTAAACTGATAATAGTTCATGACAGGAAACACCTACAAGCATGTACGCATGTGCTTGTTTTATTGAAATGATCCACCCCTCCACCTTCTAACACATCACCCAACTCAGGGTCCCAGGGGAGCAGGAACCTACTGTATCTCAGAGCAAGGCAGACACACACACACACACACACACACACACACACTCGCACTGGGGAGCAAGGCAGACACACACACACACACTCGCACTGGGGAGCAAGGCAGACACGCACGCACGCACGCACGCACGCACGCACGCACGCACTCACTCACTCACTCACTCACTCACTCGCACTGGGGAGCAAGGCAGACACACACACACACTCACTCACACTCACTCACACTGGGGAGCACACACTCACACACACACACTCACACTGGGGAGCAAGGCAGACACACACACACACACACTCACACTGGGGAGCAAGGCAGACACACACACACACACACACTCACACTCACACTCACACTCACACTCACACTCACACTCACACTCACACTCACACTCACACTCACACTGGGGAGCAAGGCAGACACACACACACACTCACACTGGGGAGCAAGGCAGACACACACACACACACACACTCGCACTGGGGAGCAAGGCAGACACACACACACACTCACACACACACTCACACTGGGGAGCAAGGCAGACACACACTCACACTCACACTCACACTCACACTCACACTCACACTCACACTCACACTCACACTCACACTGGGGAGCAAGGCAGACACACACACTCACACTGGGGAGCAAGGCAGACACACACTCACACTCACACTCACACTCACACTCACACTCACACTCACACTGGGGAGCAAGGCAGACACACACACTCACACTCACACTGGGGAGCAAGGCAGACACACACACACTCACACTGGGGAGCAAGGCAGACACACACACACTCACACTGGGGAGCAAGGCAGACACACACACACACTCGCACTGGGGAGCAAGGCAGACACACACACACACTCACACTGGGGAGCACACACTCACACACACACACTCACACTGGGGAGCAAGGCAGACACACACTCACACTCACACTCACACTCACACTCACACTCACACTGGGGAGCAAGGCAGACACACACACACACACACTCACACTGGGGAGCAAGGCAGACACACATACACACACACTCACACTGGGGAGCAAGGCAGACACACACACACTCACACACACACACACTCACACTGGGGAGCAAGGCAGACACACACACACACACACTCACACTGGGGAGCAAGGCAGACACACACACACACACTCACACTGGGGAGCAAGGCAGACACACACACTCACACTCACACTGGGGAGCAAGGCAGACACACACACACACTCACACTGGGGAGCAAGGCAGACACACACACACTCGCACCAGGGACGGCCGTTATACATGAACTACATACCACCCCAAATGTGCAATTAAATGTAAGAAATCGAACATATAAAGATGGGTTACAAGCGATGTTGCCTCTTGGTAACACAGGTTATGAAATCAGCGCGCATAGGGAATTGAACTGCGCACAAAACTGTAAATTAAAAAAATGATAATAAAACAAACGCGGTCGTCAATTGAAAAATGCTAAATTGACCACATGAGACTGGCCGCGAGAGGCCCGACTTGCTGTGTGCAGTATTACTATCTGTGCTCTCGTGGTCTCGTACCTCCCTGCTCCTGCCCGCTCGGCACTCAATTCACTCACTCTCCATGACTGGGCTCGCTGAGTCGCTGTCCCGGTCTTTTGAATCTCTATGCTTCTATGAGGATGACTACATTAACAAAAAATAATTTCAGGTTTACAGTTTTACGTACACTTGTTCTTGTCACTGGGAAAAAAACTTGCACAGCTTTGCGCACACAGGCCGTTAAGAATTAGAGGGAACATTGGCTACAAGTACACATTTGTCAATATGAAGTAGCCTCATACGTGCCTTTCATGTTTCATTAATAAAGGGTGCGTTGGGCATTTACAAACATTACACGAACGGTTTTAGTGATAAATCAGTAATGTGGGACTGAGAGCACAAGAACAGCCGCGAACAAGAGGAGACCACTGAGCCCATTGGTTAACTAACTGATCTCAGGCTCGTCTTGAACGACACGGCCGGGCTGCTTGTTCCACACTCCCACAACCCTTTGGTGTAAAGACGTGCCTCCTGATTTGGAGTCTTGCAGTTCCCCGCCTGTGTCGTCCGGGTCCGGAGAGGCGCGCCGGACCGCCCGCCTGCCCGGGGTCTCCCTCTTGAGGCCGGGGGCCCGCTTGATGCACACTGACCACCGAGTCCGTGACCTGGGCGTCTGAACGCCGTGAGACGGAGACCACCCCCGAGGACCCCGGGAGGGGGCAATAACGGTCATACTTACGAAGGAGTCGACCATCACCAGCACGATGTTGGGCCGGAGGGCTGCGGTACCGTTCCTCGGAGCGGACCCAGTCACTGTGCGACTTTCCGGGCTCCCCAGGAAGACAGCCGCCTGGGTCAGCAGGAAAGCTGCAAACGTCTTGGACATGATTTCCCGACAGACGCGCAAAGCCCCCTAAAGAAAAGCGAGTCGTTCTCAGCTCGTTATCTTCCTTAAACGACTTCCCATTCGGCCGAGAGCTGACAGCAGGGCGGAGACGAGCACAGGAGTCAACTTATCGATAAACGTGAATTTAAGAACAAAAAGACGAACGCTTAGGTCTTTTCAGGTTGCATGAGTTAATACAGCTCGCAGACGAAAACAGCGGAGCGAACCGGGGGAAAAAATGCTTTAACTTAACTCGCTCTGCGTGCTGATACTGCACGAATACTTCCCGATTACTTCATTACTTGTAGTAGATGTAAGGAAGTTTATTTGGGGGGGAAAATAAAAAATTTACTCAGATTTTGTTGTTGATTGATTGCATCCTGGAAGGTCTAACCGGGCATCAGGCAGGTGCGAGTAAGCAAGCGGTACCCAGCCCGATACAAATGTAAACCCCTCCTGCCCCCAGTCCAACCAGAGAAACTTTCTATCCGCTGGGTTTTAAAAACAGCTGGCCGCCCCCTCTGCGCCCTCGGATGTCCCTGGTCACATGACAGGGGTGCGCGGCTGCGCGCAGAACCCGGATGGGACGGAGCTGCCGGCAGCACTAAACTTGGGCAGAAGCAGCAGCAACATCCAGGTAAAGCGAGAGCTGGATCGCCGAAGATTCAGGATTGTTTGCACAGGGGCAGGGAGGGGGTCTGTGCTGCGTGTCGTCCAGCTCCACAGAAGCGATTCCTGCTGTCGTGGGCTGAGTGTAGCCCAGTAGTCGTGGCAAGTTGTGTCGCGTCATGCAGCTCTGCTGTAATTGCACTTCGGATGATTGTTTTCGCGTTGAGTTGAGGTTTGCAACCCCTTTCACGCCTCCGTTCAGATGAATTGAAGCACCCTACCTCCGGGGTCCCCGTGTCTGTGTTAGTGCCCGGGTAACGGCACTCTTTGTCCAAAACAAACAGGTGCAGCAGGTTGTTAGCGGACATGGTTCAGCTTTCAGCCAGTGCCGCTGTGTGACTGACCATGAGTGTCAACGGAATCACGTTGAGCAGCTTAGCTGGCGGGTCGTGAATGCTTGTAGACAAGGGAAGCGTTAGTAATCATTTCAAATGGTCATTTCTTACCAATGACGGTTCTAAGTCTGAGCGGGGCTTGTTGTTAGTAGAGGTTTTCCCAGTTTTTCTCTGTCCCTAGCGTTGCACACACTCGTTTTCTCGGTGGAAGTATTCGTATTTAGTGTATTTATTATTACAGTAACGTTGCGTTTATAGACACATAATTTTGAATTTGATATACACCTATAAATTCAAACCAGAAACGTATGTGCTACTTCGTTGTACAAAGTTTTCTAGCTGCACCTACTGTATGAGTCTGGGCACGCAGTACACTTAAAACCACAGCGTTCAAGGACCAGATTCAATTCAACCTTGATAGTTTTCCGTCTTGAAAGGTCCCAAGCTGCTTCACATACAGGAAGGAACCCACTTAACCCATCATTGACATGCAGCCCCACCTGGGAGACACACAGAGGCCATTCTGCACCAGCAGCCCCACCTGGGAGACACACAGAGGCCATTCTGCACCAGCAGATCAAGGGGAGGAGTGAGAAATTACTGCACCTAATGAATTAAGGGGGATCTGTAGGGAGGTGAGACTGTACAAGACCACAGTGGAATTTGTCCAGGACCCTGGGGTTGCTCTCACGAGCAGAGCCCTGTGATCTTTAATAACCGAATAGACAGGACCTCAGAATACTGTCTCACATGAAGGATCAGACCTCCTACAGCACAGTGTGTTGAGTGTTCCCATTCACTGTAGTGGGTTAGGGAAATTATTCTGGTGAGGAAACACTTGGTTAGGAAAATTCTTGTGTAGAGCAAAGAGCGCCTCCTACAGGTCCACAACAGCCTGCATTCCCTCGGAGGTCTCTCGTCCTGGTAGTGACCCGGCCCGGTATTGCTTAGGTGCTGAGGTCTGACCCGATCAGGCTACTGTTTGAGGAGTCTAATTCTTTTTCATTTGCATAGCACCAAAGTATTTTTGTTAAACGAATTCAATTGATTACAGTTCGTCATGCTCGTAAGAGCTGGCAGAGCAGAAATGCTATGCTTGACCCCGGCCGTGGGTGAGCATGTTGCTGGAATAGTCGTGCAAACTTTTTGTGCACAGGGAGCCATTCACCAGCTTCCCGATGGATCCCGGCTGTTGACATTTGGTGAGCAGTGGGCGTTTGCTGGAGTGCTCGGCAGCTCTGCAGTGAAGAGCCTCTGAATACAATGATCATTAAAAAGAATCATCGCTCTGCTGAGGACTGTGTAATTTCAGAACTTAAGAAAGAGAGGAGGCCATTTGCCAGGTGTAGCCCCAGAGGTAGTTAGTAGAGAATTGATCCCAGGATCTCATCCAGCTGTTTCTTGAAAGAAACCAGGGTGCCTACTTCAACAACATGACTGGGCAGCTTGTTCCCCGCTCCTACAATGCTTTGCGTAAAGGAGAACGTCCTCGTCTCAGTTATATACCATGTAGTTTCTAGATTTGTTTTCTGGTTCATGTTTCCCTACTCCTCCTGAAGAAGTCAGCTGCGATAACTTTCTCAGTCCCTTTGAGGATTCTGAACACCAGAATCAGGTCTATTAGCAATGTGTATGATGTTATTTGTCTCCTTGTCTTCTCTGTTTCAGGCTAAAGAGATTGAGTTCTCTCAGCTTGTCAGTGTAGGACATTCCTTAAAGCCCAGAATGCATCTGGTGGCTCTTCTGCAGACTCATTGTGGGAGTCAGTGTTCTAACTTCTTACAGGTTATTAATGCAAATGCACAGGAAGATAACAGGGTCAAGCTAGGTTTTGTGTAGTAGCAGATCAAATTGACTTGAAACAATGTATTGTCTGACAGTCTGTGATTGGTCCGGGATATTTCCGAATAATTATCTGCTGAATAATAATTACTGATGTGTTAGGTTTAACGGAAATTAAATAAACATCCTTGGTTCCTGTAATTAAAAATGTCAGAAAGTAATTGGATACCAAACTTGCAAAATAAACTCCAGACGAAGCTTATTCCTGTCCCTTGTCAGGAGAAGGAAGTGTCGTAAATCTGTCTAGACAACATTTGAAATAAAATAGTAGCCTCACTTGTTTTGGTTGTGAATAGGCTAGTTCCTTTTCTGTTGGAGAAACATACTCTTAACACAATGCTGTGAAAAAAAAATAAATCCATCTTTCTGTAATCCTGATGCATTTTCCAGATAGTTCAGACAGTGATTCCCTTCGGTCAAATCCCTCAGAAGCATTTTCCATTGCAAAGCACAATTTACAGGTCTGTGTCATAGGCTTGCAGAATAGCTCTGAACACTGTCTCTACAGCTTTGCACCCCAGTTTATGACTGTAATATGTATATATAATGCACGTTTTGCACATTTTATGTGTGAAGTACTTTAAGATGAGTAATTGAAGGTATTTTGAAAGTTGTTTTGTAGTAGTTTTATATCTGTAAATTATGTTCATAGATCAGATCTATGTATAAAATTGCTTACTGTGCTTATAGAAAGTCTTCTGCACTTCCTCAGGGACACGTTTTGTTCCTTGCCCTCTCCACTGTAGCTCTGGCTCTGTGCTTTGGGTTGTTGTCGTGCTCAAAGCTGAACTTCTGTCCCAGGTTCAGCTCTCTTGCACAGGGCAGCAGGTTTTCCTCAAGGACTCTTCTGCACCCCAGTAACATGGTGGCGCCACTACTATGCCTCCCTGTTGGCATGGTCTTCTTTGGATGGTGTGCAGTGCTGGGTTTGTGCCGAATTGAATTTTTTTGCCTAAATTCAAAAGCCTCGCATGTTCATTTAGCAAAAATCATACACTTGCAGTATCACACAAATGCTTGGTTGCTGTTATTTTTTAGTGTGTCTTCCTTCTCGCCCTCCGGCTATACTGGGCAGATGTGTGGAGTGCTTGGGATGTTGTTGTCATATGCACACTTTGATCAGTCTCAGCCATAAAAGCCTGTAGCTCCCTTAACAGGGCCAGTAGCCTCTTGGCAGCCTCTCTGGTCAGTCTTCTTCTTGCTTGGTCATCCAGTCTGCCTAGGCAGCTTTTACGTGATGCTATATGCCTTCCACTTAGTGATACTCTTAACTGTGCCCCAAGAGAGCTTGAAGGGATTTTTGAAGACCTTCACATTTTTAATGCCCATCACCTGATCTGCCACTTTTTACAGTTTCATTTTGAAATACACTGCCCAACAGAGACGACCCGTAGGGACTGCTCTGTTTGTCTGAGAATCGTGTTGATCAGTACAGTTAAACACTGGTGGAGGCCAATTAACTTGGTGTGATATCTTGGAGGCAGTAGGTTACAGCTGAGCTAATTTAGGACTGTGTGTTGCAAGAGATTTGGACGCTTAACCAGCCACACTGCTTCAGTTTTTACATTTAATTTTCTAAAAATTACTAGAATATCTTTTTTACTGTGTAGTTCTGGGATAGGATGTGCAGAGAAAAGTAAAATAAACCTTCATCCCAGGCTATAAAGCAACAAAAAGTGAACATTTTGTAAGAGGGTGCAGATATTCTATTAGCAATGTGTATGATGTTATTTGTAATTTCAATAGGAAGAAGATAGGTTTGTTGATTGGTTTCAGTCTTCAGCAGTATTGTGTGTGTGTGTGTGTGTGTGTGTGTTTCAGCTATGAACGTATAAACATGACCTGTTCACATAGGCAAAATAATTTGTTTTATTCTGAGAGTAGTCTCTCCAATTATTGTTGTAAATGAGCTATCTCGCTGTACCCGAGCGGAGAAAGTGCTCACTGAGCTGATCTACGTTGGGTTTATCCTTGCAGTAAATCTCATATGAAGAAGATGTTTTGCAAGTTTAACTCTGTTCTTAAACTCGGAGAAGATCTGAAGAATTACATTTTAGATGAAATCGCTCGGTTGGAAGGGAAGAGTTTTGTTCCAGTTTTGGAAGTTAATGGACACAGACCTGTGCTCTTGCTCAAGCATACAGTGTGTTGTGAATTGTGCCTACAGCAGTGCTTTTGCCAGCCGTCTTGCTGAGATACAATCAGTGAAGTGCAGCAGGAGGAGTCACCTGATGTTTCCCAAATGGAAAATGCACGTTGAGGTTTTAGCTGAGACTTAATCAAGTTTGAGAGGCAGAAACAGAAAGGATGCAGAAGAAAACAGGCCTATAGGAAATATTAATCCATTGCAAAAACCAGGCTGGTGTGGTGGCTCTGTGGCTCAGGATCTGCGCCTGTGGCTGAAAGGCTGCCGGTTCAAATCCCGTGGCCGGCAGAGGAATCCTACTCCGCTGGGCCCCTGAGCCAGGCCCTTAACCCCAGCTGCTCCAGGGGCGCCGTATAAACGGCTGACCCTGCGCACTGACCCCCAGCTTCTCTCCCTGTCTGTGTGTCTCATGGAGAGCAAGCTGGGGTCTGTGAAAAGACAAATTCCTAATGCAAGAAATTGTATATGGCCAATAAAGTGATCTTAATAATAGTCTATGCAAAAAGACTTGATCCTAATTAATATATTGTGTATAAAAATAATTCAAAAAGTCCTTATTTACTAAAAAAACACAGAGCTTTTGTGACCTGAAGAGAGCAGTGAATACCAGAAGGCCCTCAAGCACCACCGAGCTGGAGTGGTTCTGTAAGGAAGAGGGGGGCTGTGAGGGACAGATCAGCTCTAAAAGGCAACAGTTAGTTCAAGTTATTACGGAACTTACTTTTTCACACAAAGAAACTGAACTTCTTTTTTAACAAATAATGACAAAGTACAATTTTGTGCATTATCTGTCAAATGAGGTTAGTTATATGTACTGTGAGTACCAGGAGAATTGAGGGCAGTCCTTCTGCTCGGCAGTAAGTCCCTGAGCAGGTTTTCTACAGGTTTTCCTGCAAGCCCGTCCAGAGGTGTCACTGTCCCAGCAGGACAAAGACAGCACGTGTTTGGGTTATAATGGCATAATGCCAGCGTTGAAGGCTTGCTGGGCTTTGACCTTTGTCTTGACCCTGCCAACGCCACGGACGGGGGGACAGTTTGGACTGGCCAGCTTTCTCCAGCTGTCTGCGGCTGGACAGGAAGTGTGGTGGAACATCCCACAGCAGTCTGTCCAGAGGCTGATCGGGTCTGTGCATCAGTACTGCCTGGGGTTGTGTTCATTCTCGAGGAGGTTATACCCCATAGTAGCCTTTGTACTATTTCATTTTGACAGTGTGACGTATGCACGTGCTTACATTCACTGTGATTTTGTTTGGTATCTCTATATAAGAAGTTCAAGACTGGATCTATTGGACTTTTAAATGGAGATACCAGCCTAAGTACTGCGTTTCTTTTGTGGAGCAGAACATAACTCCAACTGTCTGAGCACTTGACAGGGCTGAGAAGGTCATTGCCTGACAGAAGACTGCCGATGTGTTACCAGGGACGTGCGCAGTGGGATCCTGGATCGTTATCCAAGGCTTTGTCAGAGGTGTGGAATTGTGCCTGCAATTGTCTGTTGATTGTCTGATGTTTTGCAGAAACCATGTCTAACAAAGAGGTGAAATCGGCCTTGAAAAGCGCCAGAGAAGCCATAAAAAATAAAGAATACAAAGAGGCCTTGAAACACTGCAAGGTAAGTGTCTCTTGTCTCTGCTGTTCCTTGTGATGTTTGGATTTCTGTTGTTAGCACCCTGGTTGCGTTTATTTACTAAACAATATGTTCCAGCGTGCATGGAATGGGATTTTGTGCTTTAGTGTCTTGCAGCAGCATCCCTGTTCTCGGAGGAGTACACTACAGCTGCACAGTTCACTCTTCTCCTTGCGCGCCAGTTGTGTTGTTGTGTTGCAGGGCTTCATGGAAGACCTCAGTGTGCTGCCATGAGCTGAGTCTTCAGTGAATTTTGTTTCTCAGCTCGGCTATAACCATTGGCTATAATTCTGGTTCTCAAGGATGTGTTTTTATCAGGTTTACCACCGGGCTTGGCGGCTCAGAGCCTGAAGCCTGTTGTTTCCTAGAGTCTATACTAGCCCGCCTGAGCTCTCCGCGACCTTTTCAGATCCTTATGTTAAACACAAATCTGCTTGATTTGACTATTTGAATGGCGTTCAGCCCCATTAAAGTTATTGGTGTCGAAGTGTTGAGGCTTGTGCGCGGTGTCCAGCGGTTTCAGTGCAGTGGTCAGCGTTGCCGTCTCCTGAGCCCCAGGGCTGAGAGGCCGAGCTCCGGCCCGTCTCTGACCGCTGCTGTCGCTGCAGGCTGTCCTGAAGCTGGAGAAGAACAACTACAACGCCTGGGTGTTCATCGGGGTGGCAGCAGCTGAGCTGGAGCAGCCCGAGCAGGCGCAGACGGCCTACAGGAAGGCGGCGGAGCTGGAGCCCGAGCAGCTGCTGGCCTGGCAGGTGGGTGGAGGGAGTGGGGCACTCTGGGATTGATGGCCGGGGCCATATGACGGATATCCCACAGTGCCCGCAGTGATGTGGCACCCTGCAGCCTGAGTTACCGTGGCTTGCCTGTCCTGGGGGGTCTTTCCTGTGAGTATGTGCACAAGGTTTAGCTCTGCTGTGCTCTTCTTCCTGTCTGGTCGTGCGGGAAGGAGTTTCTAAAGCCCGATGCAGACTTCAGTAGCTGGTGACGCAGGATGGCCGTGCAGGCAAATCTCACAGTGAAGGAGGAGGACAAGAATGTTTAGCAAGTTATCCAAAATCTTGGCTGCGTTGTATCGGATTGTCATGTCAGGTTGTCACAGCGCCATGGTGGTGATGTCTCTCCCCCCCGCGCGGCCCCAGCCAGCAATGTCTGTGTCCAGAAACCTGCTCCTGGACCGAGCCAGAGCTCATTTCTTCTCTCAGGCTGTACATCTGTGACAAACGTGAACACGAGTCTCATGGGGTGGGGAGTGTTCTGTACATTGGTGCGTCTGAGCTCAGGCTGCACTGCTATGTCTGCGGCTCGCTGGGACTGACCTCATAGCTGTGCGAGGAGATTTCACTCTTAACCAGTATTGTTTATGGAGGATTTAATGAATATCTGAGCATGACCTGTTCACGGAGGTCAGATGTAAATTAGTGAGATTATCTTTCAGTCAGTAGCTGTGAGGAGCTGTGAGCAGCCTTTTGCTCACCGAGAAGATCTTCCTTTGGTTTATTTTTTCAGTGCATCTCTTGTGGTGCGGAAAAAAAATAAATCTTTTAACCTTTTGTGAAAAGGATGTTTGGCAGGTTCTAGGTCTATTGTTCATCTCGGAGAAGAGCTGAAGACCTTAATGTTGCAGAACGCATTTTCAATGAAAGTACCTGGCTGAAATGGAAACTAAAGCAAAACTGCTATCTAGAAATGAATATAGATATTTGCATATAGTTTTGACGTGAATTGTGACTAAAGCAGCTCTCTGCGAGCCGTCCTGCTGAAATACTCTGTTAAAGGAGTGAGGGAGGAGGCTAGGGAAGATCCTGAAATGGAGAGCACTTGTTTTTAGGGGTGAGGGGTCAGATTTGAGAAGGAGACTAAGCCCTGAGGAGAGTCCTCATTGCCTGTGAAGTGCTTTCAGTGGAATGTCCAGAAAAGTGCTTCATAATTTTAAGGATTGTTTATGTTATTTATAAGCGCCATCATTGGAAGACCTGCTGTTTTTGTCTGAAGCGGCAGTTGAGCGTGCTCAGCGGGTCCCTGGTTGTTGAGAGGGGAATGAAGGTTCTGCTGTTGTTCTCAGGATTAGGATTGCTGGCTGGCTGTGGGTCTCGACGTCGCGTGTTTTATAGCTGCTCCGATTCCTGTTTCCAGTAGATGGTCATGCCTGCTGGGCCTCAGTAAAGTACAGTATGTGAATGGAGTGTGAGGAAGTGTGAGGAAGTTCTCCATGTTTCTGACCCAGAGCTTGCGTGCAATGAGTGCAACGCGTCAGGTATCTGACTGTACTGCTGCCTGGCGGATGTCTTTCCTGTCCAGTCGTGGTCTCTGTGGCTCTGGGCTGGCAGTGGGGGAGCCTCAAGGTCTTTATCGCACGAGGAGCTCTAGGGGGAACAGAGGCTCTGGTGCAGCGAGAGCAGACTCTGACAAATGTTCTCAAAATTAAACCTGGCCTGTGTGTGGCACAAATCCTAGCAAAGTTTTAAGTTTTTTAACGAAAAAGTGCTACTGGGGGGATTTTCAAAACCTTTAAGGAAGTGTGACATATCCTACAGGTTGACTCCCGCTGACAACTAGATCTGAATGCATTTTTTTCATTCTTTTTCAGTTTGTCTGAAATGTGCGTGTTCTGTTTTATTTGACTAGGGTTTGGCAAGCCTTTATGAGAAAAGTAACCAAACTGATTTCAAAGCTGAACTACCAAAGGTCTATCAGAAGCTCCTCGCCCACTATGAAAGGTAAGGTCAGCGTGCTGTGACACAAGTGTTTGTTCGAGTCTCGTGTTCTTTTTTGCTCTGATTAAAATGATGTTTCTGTTGACACGGCAACAAAGTGAATGTGGGTGAGCTCAGCCTCTGTGGTCCTGGGGTTTCTCTTACGAGAGGAGGTAAAAGACACTGCAACTGAAAAACATGCTCTGAATCAGCTGATAAGCTGTTTGTTTTCATTAATACCCCCAGTTTATAGAAGAAGAATGTCTTAAGTCTCATGCGAATTAAACATTTTCTTCTTCTTGGGAAGTCATTCATTATTGGCGCAAGTAAAAACCCTTCATTCCATGGGGAATTTCATTATAGAAAACATTATGTTTATGTGATAGTATATAATATTATATATATGTAATTTATAATATTGAAGATATTGCTGCTCCGTAATCAGTCCAAAGAAGAAGATCTAGATAAGTTCCAGGGCTTAAGGTTTTGCCCAGGACTTCAGGTGGTTTAAACTGATAATCTGCCCTCTTTCAAGAAACAGCTGGATGAGATCCTGGGATCAATGAACCACTAACTACTGCACAGGCTGGATGGGCAGCACGGCATCCTCTCATTTATAACCTTTGCAGGCCTTATGGTCGTCTGATGTGTTACACCAACCTTAGACCGGATTTCACCTGATGTGTTGTAAAATCTAGCTACCGACATGTTTATTTCTTATTTTAAACAAAAAAAAGTTTATTTTATGTGTGCATGCTGAATTTTGCACACATCTGATATCTAAATGCTGGTTAAATTACTGCTGTTCCTGTCTCCAAGACTTGTGATGTCATTTTCTATGTCGTGTCTTATGTCATTTGTCATGTGAGGAAAACCCACAAGTAACAATTTCACGGTACTGGGGTAGATATGACAGCAAGCCCGGGCTTAAACTGAAGGGGTTTTCCCTGTCGGGTTTCCAGCTCGGACAGACAGAAGTGGTACGAGGTGTGCAGGAAGCTGGTGGAGATCTACCGCCTGGAGAAGCAGCACTTGGAGGTGAGTGTTGGACAGTCTTCTCCTTCACAGGGTGCAGCCCCGCGGGTCACGTGGCAGGTGCTGGGCTCTGGGTTCCTCTTCGCGTGGGGACGGGGGCAGAGTGGCCGGTATATTTCCCACAGCGCGAGACTCCTCTTTCTACAGCCATGGGTCAAGCTTCTAGATGCCCTCACAGAGCAGGGTTAATATTTACAGCCACTGCTCAGTGCTTTGCCCTTTTCTCCAGGGCATTTAGACAATTCAGGTCTCCTTTAAGCACGCAGTCTCGAAGAGCCTGTTTTTTTGCGGTAACTACAGTACGATCATCAGAATGAGCAAAACCCAGGATGTGTGGGGACACGTCCTCATGTGCCTGGATGCACAGGGTCATTTTGTAAGCTTTCAGCACTTGAGATGGGGAAAATGAGCCTGATAGAATTATTTTCGTTGGTGGCAAATTTATTTCTTAACGTATTTTTAGAGGCCGGTTTCAAAATATTAGATGTGATTTATATGGAAGGAACACCACAGAGCGTTATTAAAAAAAGAGGCACTTAAGACTTTTGGTTTCTCCTGGGTTTGAAAGAAATTAGTTTCTGTTGTTGTTAATGTTTACAACCTCCAGTCCTTTGATGGGATTCAGTTCCCTTTAATACACGTAGATCTGTGGTTCTGTAGGAGCAAAGAACTCGGATCTAGACATGAGTCACTGCTGCGGATTGCTCTAATGATACACATACGGCCAAGTCCATGGAAAAGCAGTTTTAGCTGAAAAGAGCCCCTAGATGGAACAAGTGGCACATTGAGAACAGTACAGGGGCTGTGACTGAGTATGGAGGTCACCAAGGTTGTGCTCCCCCTCTGCCCCTCTCTGCGGGAGCGTGACTCTGCCCTCTTGCTGCCCCTGTGCAGGTGGCCAGGCTGTGGCACAAGCTGGTGCAGCTGAAGCAGGAGGAGGGCGTGGGCGGCCAGGAGCTGCTGCAGCTGTGGCAGCAGATGACCCAGCTGTTGGCAGCCCGTCTGCAGGAACAGGACAACGAGACCCAGCAGCTGGTGAGTGATGTCAGTGTAGGGGAGGGGATATGTCAATTATCCAAAACTGATATAAAGAATGGATGTATCAAAAGAAGAGCTTCATGTGTTAATATGATGATAATCCAGTTGTTTTTATATTCCTGAATCTAAATTTATTCAACACATAGTCAAATGATCACTTAAATTACTGTTCCTCTCATCTACTGTTGCCCACATTCGTTTTTGAATTTTATGAACGATGCCTGTGTTATATACACTCACCTATAGGCCTGTATAAACAAGAGTTTGTGTCTTTGTGCCTATGCACTCCATAAAGGGCTTCTCCTTGAGCAAGAGGCACACGTGTGCTTCTCACTAAGCCCTTAATTACAGGCCCCCAGCAGGCTTCACGATCCAGAGTGAAAGAGCATTTAACTCTCAGAACAGGATTTAAATCCTCTTTACCCAGAGGGTAGTAGGAGTGTGGAACAGTGTGCGCAGCCATGTTGTTGAAGCCAATGCCCTGGCTTCTTTCAAGGAACAGCTGGGTGAGATCCCTGGACCTGCTGGGCTAGGTGGGCTGTGCAGACTCCTCTTGTCTGTAGCCGTTCCCCTGTTCGTGTGCGTGTGGACCGCAGAGTGCAGCCATTGATTCATGAAAGTGAACTGAATATCGGAGGCAGTTTCTATGGTGACAACATTTCACTGTCTCCAACACGCACGCTCCTTTCCAAAAAATCAAGAGAAGACGTAGGTATCGTCAGTTCCATCCCTGCCGTAAGCATGAAGAGGAACACTGACATTGTTTGATCCTGGTCTTTATGTGGCAAGACTCTGTGATGCTACGTGCCAGACATTCCAGCAGGGAAAAGTGTTACGTCTTATAGGTCATCCAAATTAAGGCGGAGAAACTGTCTTCCAGCAGCAGCCCTAGTTTTTCCCAGGAGGTCTCCCATCCAGGTACTGACCAGGCTCACACCTGCTGAGCTTCAGTGGGCTGCCATCTGGGAGTTGCAGGGTGATATGGCTGCTGGCAAAGCCTTGAGTGGCACCTATTCCTGTTACTCACTTGATGATTCCCTGTGTTATGTGTTTTAAGTCTCAGAGCGGCACAGTGGAATGGTCATTTAATTCTGCACTGGGGCACCTTCTGTGTGGAGCTTGCGTGTTCACCCAGTATCCATGTGGCTTCGCTCTGGGAGCAGTGGTTTCTGCCCATGTCCCAGAGACCAGCCTTCTGGGCTCATTGGCGTCTCTGGTGTGTCTGTGCCCTGCGGGGAGTAGTGTCTCTTGGAGTATAGGTGTCCAAGAGTGTCCTTACCAGGAATAGCTGGTTTTCGTGATGGGTGGAGGGACTGTGCACCACAGTAGCAGGATGTCTAATATAAGCCACATTGACATTGTCCATAACAACAGGTTCTTCTAGTCAAGACTCGTGTGACTTTTCTGTTTCTGCAAGAACAGAAGAAAGGTTACTAATGAGAGGCATCTATCCTGTTTGGAAAATTTTGTCTAATTGATCCGAGTGTGTCATCCATCTCTCGAAGGAAGCCAGGGTATCGGGTTCGACAATGTGGCTGGGGGTTTCTGCTAGAAACCCATTGCCCTTCTGCTGGTGGGAGTGTATGTGCTCCTTCTTTTCTAGGCTGATCCCAGGAAATTAATGTCTTTTTCTCTAATGTGGTGACTGAAATTGTATACCATATTCTAGCCCAGGTCTGACTGTGAGAAACTGTCAGTTTAGAGTTAAATTCCCTCTGTGGCGACAATACAAAACTATGCAGTGTTGTATTTTTAATCGCAATCGTTTTCTAATAATGTATACGTTTTAATGATGTGTCATTTTGTGCTTTGCAGTTGATAACAGCTTTTGAAAATGCCACGAGTTTGGCAGAGAAGATTCAGAGCGAAGAACATCAAAAGCTTCTGACTGAATACATTGAGTGCTTGTCAAAGGTGAGCTGATCTCTCTGCCCCTGTCTCCCAGCCATCCTGGTCTGGTGAATTAATTGTTAAACAGCTCTGAGCTTTTATGAAAGCAGGGTTTTTATGAAATGGGAGATATGAAGCTTGAATACATATTTTCAGTGCTCTGTTGTTCTTACAACAATGCTTAACATAAGAATGAAAGCACTCAACATGTCATTTCACAATAGAATGTATCAGAGCATTATACAGACTTCATAGAAACAGCTGTACTACAAGAAAGGAGGGAATTCTTATCTGTGATTCAAGCATGAGGGTTTATCCTTTTATTTCTTCAATGAAATATGTTTAAGAACGTTTCAAAAGTTTACAAGAAGGAATTCTTAATAGTCTTATGACAGTAAAAGTCAGTGATAGAAAGCCTTTTTTGCGTTTATGGCAGTGTTGTGCGGCTGTGCTGTATTCCTGTACTAACAAAGCAAACATGACAGTGCCCTTGGAGTCCCGAGGGCTGAGGAACTCGTAGGAGCAAACATCTCGGCTCCTGAATTTCATGAGCACTCAGATGTCTCGTGTCCCGGTTCGGTTCCCAGTTGCAGTGAAATCTCAAAAATCCTGTTTGAATCCAGTTTATCCCACTGAGGTCTTTGGTGTTTTGTTTAGAAAACGACAACCTGTGGCACTCGTGGATTCAGGTTCACCCAGGGTGCTGTGGGCTGGCTGGCGGGATGGTGGCGCTGTGGGCGGGACAGGGGTGCTGTGGGCAGGATCTGTGGGTGGGACGGGGCTTCAGCTCACTGTGCTCGGTCCTGTAGGTATGGGCCTTCCAGAACTGTACTATTGTGTTTTACCTTAACACAACTTCCTCTCACTGAAAACCTCTTATGGGAGATTTGTTTCTGATATGAAATACTCTGCTGGATCTTTTATTAAGTTGTCTGAAGTGCTGGAGGCATCGCGTTCTCTCCTGTCCTATGATTCTCTTCTCCCTCAGCTGCCACACGAAGAGGCAAAAATGAAGGGCGCCTGCGAGTCGATGATGTCTCTGTACCCCAGCTCGACGTTCCCTCTGGAGGTGCTCAGCACGCACTTCATCCAGTCAGGTGGGTGGAGCTTCGCAGCAGAATGACGTCTCCCAGGGTGCAGGGCGCAGGGCCACTCGGACCGTACTGGCGCAGTACTGACGACGGGCTGCCTGCCTTCTCTCGGGTCCTGATGAGCGTGCCTGTTGTGCCTTTCAAGGAAAGACGTGGTGCTTCTGCATGTAGTCGGAGCTTTTTCAACCCGAAAACTTGTATGCAGACGTAGAGCTTGATTCTGGAGTTCAGAGCTGGAATTCATGTGGCTGTGGTTCTCTGTTAGTGGTTGTGTTTTGTGTGTGAGGGGGGTCGCAGTGTCGGCAGTGGAGATGAAAGAGAAGAGAGCTGGTTCCACTGCTCCTTCAGGAGAGTAATCGATGCTTTAGGTGATTCATGGGAGGTTTTAGATTTAAAAGCGACGTTGGCGCTGATCGCATTTCGGTAACGTTTTTCTGTGCATCTGTCATGTTCTCAGCAGATGCAGATGACTGGTTTCTCTTGTGCTGTAGACAAAAGAAGCACAGTTCTTGTGTTGTGAAGCCACTGCATTGCCTAAAAGGACATATTTCACTTCTTAATGTAAAGGAGTAAAAAACTTCTAAACCTCCTGATTGTGAAAAATCCATGTTGTTAAACCACATGTGCACCTGAAATACTTGTCCTAGCTTTGGTTTCTGTTTGCATGAATAGAAGAGTTGGGATATGGTTGCTGATGAACTATAGTTGGCTTTAAAGTGTGCAAACGCACAAAAGACCACAAACCCATTTGCAAGAGGGCACTGTATCCACTTGGCTGAAACCAAGTTCCTTATTACTTTTGGACCTCAGTGCGAGTACATGGTAAACACATTGGCTTGCTCAGAAAAGGAGCTGCAGGATGTTGCTTTTTATTCTGTTCCCTTATTGTCCCAGATGATGCAATTGGTAGCTGATCATTTTATTGCACCATCTATTCATTTTCTAACAGCTCTATCCAGTGCAGGGTTGTGGGAGTGCTAGAGCCTATCCCAGCAAGCACAAGGCGCAGGGTACAGCATGGATGGGATGCCAGTCCATCGCAGGGCAGACACAATCAGGGCCATTTTTCCCAGAAATCAGTTAACCTACCAGTATTTCTTTGGACTGTGGGAGAAAACCAGAGCACCTGGATGATGCCCATGGGAACACAGGGGGAACATACAAATCCCACACAGATGGCACCCCAGGAATCGATCCCAGGGCCCCAGTGCAGTGAGGCTGAACATAGCGCCACCCTGCCACCTCATCTTGCAAAAATAGGATGAAAATCGATCTGCAGTGTGCGTGCCCTTTTGATTTTCACAGTGCAGATGTGCTGATGATTTCCTTTGATTTCCTTTATTGATCCCTCTGTGGTTAATTAGTGCCGCCCCCCCCCCCAGTAAATATTCTGGTATCGATCACGTTTCTCTCCTTAACTCTTTTGTATCCTGTTGTGTTGTCTGAGAAAAGGGCAGGCTTGTGTCTGCAGAGAGAAATGTTTTAAATACCTCTTTGGTTCAAAATGATTGTAAAGTGTCTCTCAATTGGATATCTCTGTGACGATTTTTAAATCTCTTTTGATTTAATTTAATAGTGTTAAGACTCATTTGCTAGAAGGTTCAATATCATGCGGTACTCAAAACCTTAAGTGCCCCCGATTAACACAATGAAATCATCTTTTACGTCATCAGAGGTCTCCTCTCAACTTCTTCTTGGAGTCTTGTCACCCAACAGTGTTCTAATGCAGCATAAAAACTAACTGCTAAGACATAGCAAATGATAAATACTTGGGACGTGAAGCCTGGTTTCAGCCGGCTTCTTTGTGATCAGTTAAGCAAAGGAGCTTGTTTAATTTAGAGAGCGTTAATTAGAGACCAAAGTCTTGATTGGGACTGCCTGTAAATTCAGCTGTAAAGGTCCAAGTTTAATTTAATTCAGCGGATTACTTCATTAATTGATCGGTGACTGAGAGGTGTTCCCAGTCGTTAGAAACTTGACTGGGTGTCCCAGGAAGCAGGGCTGGAGATCCCGGCAGCAGACAGCCTGTGTGGTGATACAGTGAAGAGTGAACTCCCTGAACCTGTTCCCCCAGTGAGACCCCACAGTGTTCTGAAAGGACACGCCTCTCGGGGCCTGGAAGAGGAGGGAGTCTACCCCACATTCGTCTGCACGTGGCTCCTTAATTCCAGAGGGTCTCCATAGTTGTTCACTCTGCCAAGCTGCAAGAACTGAGTTACAAAACAGGGGCTGCCACACCCACTGTCTTTGTGCCCAGCGTGGGGGGGTTAGGCCACACCCACTGTCTTTGTGCCCAGCGTGGGGGGGTTAGGCCACACCCACTGTCTTTGTGCCCAGCGTGGGGGGTTAGGCCACACCCACTGTCTTTGTGCCCAGCGTGGGGGGGTTAGGCCACACCCACTGTCTTTGAGCCCAGCGTGGGGGGGTTAGGCCACACCCACTGTCTTTGTGCCCAGTGTATATATGAGTGGGAGTTCTCTGGACACGAACTGGACACTTTCCCCGTGAAATCCACAGTGTGTGATGTGGTCCAGAGGGCTGTTTATTCTTAGCTGTCCAGATCTTTTCTTCCATAGTTGAATTCTCTTTTAATTTTAAACGGCGGGTCCTGTTTGGATGGATTTCTTGAAAGAGAGGCACCTGATCCTATCAACGGAGTCAAGAAGCTCGTTTTACCCTAGACAAATGTATTCTTAGTTGGATGGCTTTGATTTGAATATGAGGTGCAGCCGTGGCGGTGTGAAGGAGTGAGCACACCGAAGGTGTCTGTGGAGCAGGAGAGCAGGGTGTGTGAACAACTGCACACACCTGTGACCATGTGGCTCCCGAAATGCATCTTCATTTCACACTGACTGTCAGACTGTCCAGTCCTTTTAAGGAGCAGTGCAGCCAAAAGACATCTTTGTCTGGTAGTGTCAGAGTGGTATTTCCCAGAACAGATGCAGTAAAACAAGAGGCCTGTATCCATTGTATTATGTTAGGGGTCAGCTTTTGAAATGGCTAAAGAGATTAATTGGTAAAACAGAAAAGAGCCTAATTTTAATGCAGGCCTGAGAGGCCTTGTGCCTGTTGCTTGCCAGGGTAGGCTCCGGCTCCGCCATGACCCTAAATTGGAAGAAGTGGTTTAAAATCGGATGGATGAATGATTTTGTCCAGTCAGCAGGAAACCAGTAAAATCAAGAGAGTGAATATAGAGAGGTTAATAAAGTAATTGCTCACATGAGCCTTTCTGTTCCAGAGCTTGTGTCTTGTTGTTTCCCTGCTGTGGCTGCCGGGGAGCCCGGGGTCCCGAGGGACCAGCTGGCGGCCATGCTGGGTCTGACAGCTCTGTGTTCCCCCAGGCGTGTGCGGCGAGGAGGCGGCGCGCTGCTTCGCGAGGCTGGCGCAGCTGGACTCCGACAGCGGCCCGGCTCTCGTCGGGCTGGGGCTCAGCGCTCTGCGGGAGCAGAAGTACGAGGAGGCGGTCCGGAACCTGGCTCAGGGTGAGTGCGGCGCCACTGGGTCGGCACACCAGAGCAGAGCCTAGACCTCCCTACATGAGCCCGTCACTGAGAGCTGCCGTCTTGTCCTGGGTGTGTCGCCCTGGATGTCCGTGCAAGAAGCCGTGTCTACAGGGGCTGTATAAACTAGTGGGGGAGCACAGGTCTGAGCCCCAGAATCCTGCACACTTCAGTGCACACGAGAAAATGCTTACACGAACTTGTGAATGAGCGATATTTCCAAATGGCAGAGTCGAACAACACCTTTAATGCCAGGGGTGACTGATTCTCCAACATCCAGGAAGACCTGTTGTACTGGTAGACCATCGGGCAAGTAATTGTAGTATCGCTGCTGACTCAAACAGCAGCCTCGCACTTGTAATAATTACTGTGCATGCGTTAATACAGAAACAAATAGTACTGTTCCTTCTGTATCCCAGATTGCAAATGTGAATTGGAACGTTAAAAACGTGTCCTGCACGCGCTTTCTGCTGCCCCCAGACCGAGTGGCCTCTCTCTCTGGGCCCCCTGTGTCCTGGCCAGGGGAGAGCCGTCCTGGGCACTCCTTGCTGGGCTGAGCCCTGTGCCTCTGGGTCGGGCTCCTGCTTGCCGGGATATCTGATGGAGTGACGTGACCAGGCTCATGACTCAGGAGCTCGTGACTAAAACACTGGCAACAAAACCTCCCTGAGCCCATAAGTGCCCTATAACGATGATGTACTGCACGGCATTGAGATTTGATACAGACATGACAGCAGACATACAGTAGGAATGTTTGCACATCGCTTTGGTGCCAGACAGCTTGGGAAACCACCCTGCTCTGAGGCCAGTGGAGAGTGCAGCCAGCAGCCTCAGAGGGAGTCAGATTAGGCCATACTAGCAATAAACGTCCCAAGCGTCAGCATCTCCCCATGAAGATAAAATGACTGAAGATAAAGTCTCAATCCTTGAGAGGGATGCTTGAAGATGACAGTATGTATTCAGTATGCATAAATTTTGCAAACAGTAGGCAGCCATTAGGCTCATTTGGCTTCTAATAGCTAATTAAGCTGAAGATCTCATCCAGCTATTTCTGAGAGGGTCCCAGGATAGCAACACGGCCAAACAGCTTGTTCCAGACTCCCACCATCCTTTGTGTAAGAACGGACTCCTGTTCGTAGGCTGCCCTTCCTCTTACCTTCCCTGTGCATCCTGTGGTTACCAGGTCCCGTTCTCTTTCAGGACTCAAGCAGATGCGCTCCAGCACCAGTGGCTGGTTTCACCTTGCACAAGCGCAGCTGAAAATGCACCGGTACTCGGACAGCATCGTTTCCTGCAACCAAGGTACCGGTGTCCCGTAGATCCAGTCTAGAAGGCTTGCTTGGAGCTGAGCTCGCATCTCGGCTGGTTTGCCCAGGTGAATGGGCAAGATGCAGCAGTGTGATTCTGTGGTTAATAAAGGTTGTATTAAGACGCTAAAGGGCAGGAGCGCTTGAGGGGGTCTTTCTAGGCGGTAAGGGGTCGTGCCTGTGTCCCCAGCCCTGAGCAGCAGTGGAGGGGAGGAGGAGTGGACACTGCAGCTGCTGCGGCTCAAGACGGAAGCCCTGGTGCGGAGCGGAGGGGAGCAGTCTGCGCAGGAGGCCTTCGACACGCTGGCACAGGTACTGGGAGCCCACCACCCTGCCTCGCCAGCCCGGCCCGGGTGCAGATCCACCACAGGCATCTAGGCCCGAGAGGGGTTGTGTCGCTTAGTGCTGTGTGCATCTTGATTTTCACAGTTTTCTTTGTTTTGTTCATTGAGTTTCTAGGTCTTTGGCTTCACACTGTGAAATACAATAGCAATTACCCCAAATTGCTGGGTGATTTGTAGTGTGGAGTGGCAGAAAAAAATTAATTATAGCTTTTTGCTTCCTAAAAATTACTTGATGTCAAAAAGGCTGTTGTTCAGCGCTGGGACAACAATATGTATTTTGTGAAGAAGGTAAGAATCCAATTTGTAATTGCAGGAGGTTTTTAAATAAAACCCTGTCTTTGCTGTATGTTTTTCAGATTTCAGATGCAGACAATGATCCTGTCCTTCTGGCTCTAAAGGGAAGAATTTATTTGCAGAAAGGGCAAGTTGAGCAAGCACTTCAGGTATGGAATCCATTTCCGCCTCTCAGAACTCTTGAGAGAGTGCCTGTATTGATCGAGCCTTTTCAGGGAGCCAAGACATGACTGAGGAAAATGGAGGTGAGAGACGCATAAGGGGGCTGTTAGGTAGACAGCAGCTGTTTTGAAACGTGCTGAAATTAGTCATAGACAATCTCAGCAGTCACAGGATAACCAGCATGATGATGAGTTAACTGGTGCAAATCAGTGAAATGATGCAATTTAAGGAAAAGGCTGAAGAAAACGAAGAACAGATCAATAAAATACAGGGCATGGAAAGGCATTTAATTGAGTGAGCAAGTTAGGAAGCACCCTCCTGATGTAGTGAAACCGCCTTAGTAACTTGGTTAAACAAGGCCCGGACTGTGGGGCCTCCTTGATGGCCTGGCATTCGCCTGAGCAGAAGCTCTGTCTCCATAGGACTCTGGGACTCCAGCGGCCACACCTCCTGTGTGAGGGCCCCCAGGGGCCGGTGGTGGGATCGGTCAGCCAGGGCTCTCACGACTCTGACTGCTGCCTCCCGTATGCTTGCAGGCTCGTGGCACCTGAAGGCTGTGCTCTGTTCACGAAGCTGCTGTCTGTGCCTTATACAGCATGAAGGGCACTTGGAGATCTGCTGCAGAGCGGCATCCCAGTTATAGTAGTTTTTGCACAGATTTTGTGGTGTTAAGGAAGTTGATAATATTGCTGAAAGATGCCTCAGTTTGCTCTCTGCTCCGCAGAGCACAGGGCGGCCCGGAGCGGGCACACGCCCGCAGAGCACAGGGCGGCCCGGAGCGGGCACACGCCGCAGAGCACAGGGCGGCCCGGAGCGGGCACACGCCGCCCGCAGAGTACAGGGCGGCCCGGAGCGGGCACACGCCGCCCGCAGAGTACAGGGCGGCCCGGAGCGGGCACACGCCGCCCGCAGAGTACAGGGCGGCCCGGAGCGGGCACACGCCGCCCGCAGAGCACAGGGCGGCCCGGAGCGGGCACACGCCGCCCGCAGAGCACAGGGCGGCCCGGAGCGGGCACACGCCGCCCGCAGAGCACAGGGCGGCCCGGAGCGGGCACACGCCGCCCGCAGAGCACAGGGCGGCCCGGAGCGGGCACACGCCGCCCGCAGAGCACAGGGCGGCCCGGAGCGGGCACACGCCCGCAGAGTACAGGGCGGCCCGGAGCGGGCACACGCCCGCAGAGCACAGGGCGGCCCGGAGCGGGCACACGCCGCCCGCAGAGCACAGGGCGGCCCGGAGCGGGCACACGCCCGCAGAGCACAGGGCGGCCCGGAGCGGGCACACGCCCGCAGAGCACAGGGCGGCCCGGAGCGGGCACACGCCGCCCGCAGAGTACAGGGCGGCCCGGAGCGGGCACACGCCGCCCGCAGAGTACAGGGCGGCCCGGAGCGGGCACACGCCGCCCGCAGAGTACAGGGCGGCCCGGAGCGGGCACACGCCGCCCGCAGAGCACAGGGCGGCCCGGAGCGGGCACACGCCCGCAGAGCACAGGGCGGCCCGGAGCGGGCACACGCCCGCAGAGCACAGGGCGGCCCGGAGCGGGCACACGCCGCCCGCAGAGTACAGGGCGGCCCGGAGCGGGCACACGCCGCCCGCAGAGTACAGGGCGGCCCGGAGCGGGCACACGCCGCCCGCAGAGTACAGGGCGGCCCGGAGCGGGCACACGCCGCCCGCAGAGTACAGGGCGGCCCGGAGCGGGCACACGCCGCCCGCAGAGTACAGGGCGGCCCGGAGCGGGCACACGCCGCCCGCAGAGTACAGGGCGGCCCGGAGCGGGCACACGCCGCCCGCAGAGTACAGGGCGGCCCGGAGCGGGCACACGCCGCCCGCAGAGTACAGGGCGGCCCGGAGCGGGCACACGCCCGCAGAGTACAGGGCGGCCCGGAGCGGGCACACGCCGCCTGCAGAGTGAGGGTTAATGTTAAAGGAGAAGGGAGATTGATTCACTAAAGAGGAACAGGCAGACAAGTGATTCAGTCCAAGCAAAATCTATCACACTGGATACTCTCTTTCAAGTGTAAGTCATGTTTATGAGCTGCAGGGCTGAAATAGCAACGGCTTATTTCAGCCGTTTATTTCTCTATCTGCCTGCATGTGATGTCTCACACGCTTATTCCACTCCTCTCCGCTCAGCAGGAGATTGCCCAGTCCTGAGCAGCACCAGGTCCTCTTAATCTCTTTCACTCTTGTTTCCGTGCTTTTGGGGTCCCTTTTCTCACAGCCACTTTCACCACCTGTAAGCAAAGAGAAAGTCCCCAGACGCTCCCTTCAGAGTTTGTAGGGCGCAGAGGACAGCCTTTTTCTCCTGTGCTCTGCTGGCCTCCTGCTTGTCTTTATTAGCTGTGCGTGTTAATGCTATGCAGCCCTGCCTGTGACAGAAGGACACCTCTGCCTCTCGCCGTCACTGCTGTCAGCCTTGCTAATTAACCACACCGCTGCTCTGCTGTCTCTCTCTGTGGGCTTCCAGCTGCTTGAGTTTATTTTTAATTTGGGTTCTCAGGCCTTAGTCATGTTTGCAGGGTTTCTTCTTCAAGACAATCTAGTGCCAATAAATGCAGACAATGAGTCTGTGCCCTGGCTGATTCCCAGAGGGACTGGAGCTTTTTAGCACTTGCTTATGGATTCTCTCTCAGAGTCTATAAACTCTGATTAACAGACATTTGCTACGTTTTAAGCAAAGTCAAATGGCGCCATTTTTTCTTCAATAAGAACAGAATGCCAGCCATGTTTGTTTCAGAAATGGTGCAGGGGTTTTAAAGAATTGCCAGCTGCACTTTGATGATGCCTTAAAGGCAAGGCAGTAAGATCTCCGTGAAGGCGCCCAGGAATGCGGGAACTTCAGCGGTGGGGCAGGTCGCAAGGTTGGAATGAGTGCAGTTCCAGCCATGACTACTGCTGGGGAGGTCAGAACGAGCTCTGCGTCTGACAGTCGGCAGCCTGAGGGTAGGCAGTGTTGCGTTCAAATGTTCCTGTCCAGGTCCGAACTGTCCGAACAGGTGGACATGGCTGCCTGCCCGCTTCGTTTCTGCGGGGAGTTCTGTCGCAGTGGCGTCTGTTCTTCGGGCAGCGTCCGCCCCGGTGCCGCGTCGTTAACCCCAAGGGCAGCGTGGGGGTGGTGTCGGGCCCGCAGGAGGGGCAAGGGCGAGGAGGATTCGGCGTCGCGTCTAACCCTGATCGTCCCCGCAGGTGGCGGCTGATCTCCTGGCTTCGCACCCCGGGCAGGCAGAGGGCCATGCGCTGAACGGACACATCCGCCTCTCCCAGGAGGACTACGCGCAGGCCGAGCGCAGGTGAGTGCTGGGTGGCTCTCCAGTCTTCAAGAGTGTATGGCTCCAGCCTGAGCTGCTGGAGTCGCAGGCCTGGGGGTGAAAGGAGCGGTTGTCTGTGTGTGTGGATTTTTGCATGGTCACGAAACTGATACAACACAACACAATACGCGACACGCTGAACACGGCACGAAACCAATAACAAATAAGAGATGCATGTATGATGAGAAAAGAAACATATAAGTAAAGTAAAATATACAATCAGTTGTCCAAGCTAGTTTAGATCAATGGCTAGATGGAAGGAGCTCAAATTCACTGAACATCGTTATAATTGCTGTGCTCATTGAGGTTCAGTTTCTGTAGACATGAGTACACTAAGCAAAAGCCTTTTTTTCTGTGTCCATTTATCAGTCCTTCTCTAAAACACGTACTTGTGCTCTGTGCTTCATTGTGTTATGGCTGCCTAGAATTTAAAAAGGAACGTTATTTTGCATTGCATCCTCAAGTCTTAGTGATTGTGTTATAATGTTTATTTGCATGTCGTGAAAGTGAACCATATGGGCTCATTAAAGCTTATTAATGTAATTAAGTCTTCTGAGTCACGTGTTTGCCAGTGCTCTCCGTGTGTGTTTTCTCCATTCGAACACTGATTCCCACGTGACTCGCACTTTTTACATTGAAATTGCCAGAAGGTTTTCTTCCTTGGAAGCGTCTTCATGAGCCATGTGCGAGGAAAGACTGAGCATCTCGGTGCCCGAGAGTGGGGCTGATTGAACTGAGCACACATGCTGAACAGCCATCGTCACTGAACAGTGTGAAACTAACATGCTTGAGCTTCACGTGTCTCTGCTCTTCAATGTTCCTGTTTTCTGATCCAGCATCTGTACCTTTTAACTTGAACAAGGAGCCAAATGAGAGAAGTAGCCATCCATGCACTCTGAATACAGCCCATTTTCCGTTTGTGAGCAAGATAATGCAGTGTTAAATGAAACCTAATTGCCCATCTTTGAATTGATTGTTCAAAAAACTTATCTTAACTTATAGGTATATTTTACTGCAGAGTTATAAAACCTCTTTTTCTCCTGAATGCATATTTGTTCTAACACTTGTTAGCATAAAAAGCTTTTTTTCTTTTTAGTTGCCAAGTGCTGTATGATAGGCTTAATTTATTATTTCTACGAACAGTACTTGTTAGTCAAGCTTCACTCCAGGAAACCCAGGAAATTCACCCAGTCTCTTTATAAATAATTTATAAGTGCACTCAGTCTTCCAGAACATTCTTTTATTTCTGTTTATTTTGTCACAATCTGTCGAACAGAACACGTTCATGGAGTTCAGGAAAGGCTGGACATTTAAATCCCCGGTTTTAGGGGCTGTGAGTTTGGAGCTTCTGTTGTCTGGGAAGAGTTTTGGCTGAAGAATATAAAGAGCATGGATGCCTCGCAGCGCTGGGGCCCTGGGTTCAGTTCCTGGGGCGCTGTCTGTGTGGAGTCTGCATGTTCTCCCTGTGTTCGTGTGGTCGGTGCCGGTAGGTGAACTGGCTGCTGGGAAAACTGGCCCTGGTGTGAGTGTGTCTGTACTGTGATGGACTGGTGACCTGTCCAAGGCGTACCCCACCTTGTGCCTGTTGCTTTCTGAGATTAGCTGCCCTGCGACCCTGAACTGGTTTAATTGGGTGAATGGTATGTAAATAAAATTACAAACGAGAGGAGCCATGCAGCCCATCTAGCCTGTTTGGTACTTAGTAGATAATTGATGCAAGTATCTCATTCTGCTATTTAGAGAAGCCGGGGTTTGGGCCAGGCACCTTGATCCACTCTCCCACCACCCTTTGTGTAAAGGAATGCCTCGTGTCTTGACTGGAGGATCTTACCCAGCTGTGTCTTGAAAGAAGCTGGGGTATCAGTTTAAACAACATGGATAGGCGGCTTGTTCCCGACTCCCGCAAACCTGTGTGTAAGGATCGGCCTCTTGTTCATCCTCGATCTGTTTTTCCTCCCCTCGCAGCTTTCAGAAGGCAGTGGAGCTCAGCCCAGAGTCGGGGGAGTACTACCTCAACCTGGGGCTGCTGTACTGGCGCATGGGAGAGGACACCCGGAGAGACAAGAGCAAGGCGCACACGTGTCTGCTGAAGGTCAGACCTCGCACTGCGGTGGCGCTGGGTGCTGCACGGGGTATACACTGCGCCTGTCTAGAGGCGCAGCGCCTTGGTGGCCCTTGTCCCACTGGCCCCCAACAGACCCTGGTGCAGGAGACACGGACTGCACCTCATGGCCGCATGTAGCTTAGGCAGAGATTTCACAGAAAGTCTTTCTTTGACATAACATTCTTACTCGTTTTTCCCAGTTTTGAGTTACTGGAGGTAGCTTTGCTTTTTAAAAAGTGTGCGGGCTGGTTCGTGGTCATGTCTCTTGCGAAGATAGCTTTCTTCTTAACCGCGGCCTTTGGCACACTTGGTTGTGTCCTGTGATTTGTCGAGCATGAGTCGGATCGTCACTTTTCCTGCGAAGGACCATCTGCGTTCTTGTCCATTTTGTTTCACAGATCTAACTTTGCCTCATCCAAGGCGTTGTTTTTGCCTTCGCTTCGAGGCCCTGTGGCTCTTGTTTCTATTGTAAGGAACAAGGCCGTACCAACGCGCGTTCTCCTTGCAGGCCGCGAAGCTGGACGCTCGCCTGGGGCCGGCGTTCCGCTGCCTGGGGCACTTCTACCGCGACGTGGCGCAGGACAGGGCCCGCGCGCGGGGCTGCTACAGGAAGGCCTTCGACCTGGACGGCGGGGACGCGGAGGCCGGGGCGGCGGCTGTGGACCTGCTGATGGAGCTGGGGGACATGGTGCTTGCACAGGCGACCGCGGCATTTCCCCTGCGCCCCAGCGCCGCCGTGCGCGATACCCTTCCTCCGCTCGCCTGCTGTTGCGCCTGATCAGGCTCTCGGCGCTGACCTTTGTGTCTGAGGCATTTGAGTGCCTTTTCATTGTCTCCCGCCCCCTGCGCCGGCACACGGTCTCGCGAATCCCTCGTAAGTCTCGGCCTCTGTTCTCTCTCCCAGGAGTCGGCCCTCGCCATCCTGAAGTCCGTGACGGAGCGGGCCGGCGCCGGCGTGGCCAAGTGGGCGTGGCTCAGGCGCGGCCTGTACAGCCTGAAGATGAACCAGCACGCTCAGGCCATCGCAGAGTAAATTCCCTGTCTCCCTGTCTCCCTGTCTCCCTGTCTCCCTGTCTCCCTGTCTCCCTTTCAAGCACTGAGTTAGCCGTTTCCATGGAGCTGCTCAATCTTTTTTAGCCCAGAGAGCAGTAAATTATAGTTTGCAATGCTTATTTTTTTATTGAAATGATTGCAGTTAAAAGCACGCTTTAAAAGCCCACATATTGTGTGGTACAAACATTTATGGAGTTCATTGTCGTAGATTTGTCAGTGCTGTGCTCTGAAGAAAAGTTGCTGAGTTCACCACAGTGATTAATGACATGCTTTCTGTTCAGGCTGTTTCTCAGTATTTAAAGCCGATATAAAAATAGGGCGAATACACGTGTTGTGGGAAGGTTCTTGAGGTTTCGGTGAGCACGAGCAGGTCTTGCTTCAGGAGTTCTCCTTGGCCCGGGCTGCAGTCACGCCCTGTCTCCCCGCAGCCTGCAGGCGGCGCTGAGAGCCGAGCCCCTGGACGCGGTGTGCTGGGAGTGCCTGGGCGACGCCTACCTGAACCGCAGGAGCTTCACGGCGGCGCTCAGGGCCTTCAGCAAGGCTCAGGAGCTGCGGCCCCAGTCCATCTACAGCCTGTACCAGGTGGCCGCCATCAAGCAGACGCTGGGCAAGTGCAAGGAGGCGACGGGCGAGTACATGCAGATCATCCAGAGGCGGGAGGAGTACGTCCCAGCGCTGAAGGGTGAGGGGTGCCGGCAGCTGTGTGTCTGTCTGCGTCTGTCTGCGTCTGTCTGCGTCTGTCTGCGTCTGTCTGCGTCTGTCTGCGTCTGTCTGCGTCTGTCTGCGTCTGTCTGCGTCTGTCTGCGTCTGTCTGCGTCTGTCTGCGTCTGTCTGCGTCTGTCGTCACAGACTCTTCGCGCTCTTCTGAGGCCTTGAGTGCCTTTTCACTCTCTCCCTTTCCGTGCTCTGAAACGCGGTCTCCAGGGGCAGTTGATGAACCCATCAGCCCCTGCCCTTTCCACCCCTCCTCTGTTCTTCCGGCGCTGTGTGAAGTGCGGCAGTAGGCGCAAGCTGAGTGAGCTCCACTCGGTTTATGACCTCCTGTCGTCTCTTGCAATTTCAAAAGAATCTTTCCCCCCCGTTTCATGGAACCATCGATCTTACTGTTGCTCAAAGGCCCCATTGTTCTGTCCTTTCCTTTGATCATCTTCTTCCCTGCCAGGCCTGGGCGAGTGCTACCTGTCGATGGCGCGAGCTGCGATGGAGACGTTTCTCGATGCCAGAGCGGTGGACTACATCGAGCTGGCTGTAGAGTACCTCTTCAGGTCAGTGGTGCTCTACACGCAGAGCCGTTTTATTGGGGACACGCGTGTCTGCCATTTACACGCTGAGGGTCTGAGTTGTCTGGCATGTCGTTCACATCTGGGACTGTTACCAGGCACTAGGAGCTGGAGTTACATTTCAGGTCCATTTTAAGGTGTGACATTGTTTTTCCCCTCTATAAAAAGCTTGATTGTTGCCAGAGTCAGGCCAGAGTCAGGCCAGAGTCAGGCCAGAGTCAGGCCAGAGTCAGGCCAGAGTCAGGCCAGAGTCAGGCCAGAGTCAGGCCAGAGTCAGGCCAGAGTCAGGCCAGAGTCAGGCCAGAGTCAGGCCAGAGTCAGGCCAGAGTCAGGCCAGAGTCAGGCCAGAGTCAGGCCAGAGTCAGGCCAGAGTCAGGCCAGAGTCAGGCCAGAGTCAGGCCAGAGTCAGGCCAGAGTCAGGCCAGAGTCAGGCCAGAGTCAGGCCAGAGTCAGGCCAGAGTCAGGCCAGAGTCAGGCCAGAGTCAGGCCAGAGTCAGGCCAGAGTCAGGCCAGAGTCAGGCCAGAGTCAGGCCAGAGTCAGGCCCTGTTACACTGGTACCCAGGGTTTATTGGTTAAGGTTACTCCAGACTGGGCCTGGAGAGAGGAGTGACTGCTGATCACAAGCAGGAGATCAGGCCAGCACGACAATAACAGCACGCGCCTGCAGTCCAATTCACTGCCCTCGACGATCCAGTCTTTGAGCTGGTGTGTGAGGAGACAACAAGAGAGGGGGAACTGGCTGAGCGTTATTTGTGCCGAAATGTTTCCACGCTCTGCGCGTCTCTCCACAGGGCGGCCCAGCTGCGCCCCGACCTGTCCTGCCTCTGGAAGCTGCTGGGAGACGCGTGCAGCGCTGTCCATGCCGTGTCCCCCACCAGGGCCCGCATCGCCGTGCCGGGCCTGCTCTGTGGGCTCGCAGCCGGCGGCCAGAAGCACACGCTCCACAAGGCCGCCATCCTCAGCCTGGGAGGCCGGTGAGCTGCCGAGCCGCAGAACAGCGACCGGCGAGGGGAGGCTCGCCCATCCTGAAGTCAGGGCTTCGGCTTGGTTAGCTTGTCTCCTCAAACGGCAGGAGAGGACAAAGTGTGACTCGCCGGTGTCTGAATGGGGAAGCTATCCACTGTGACTGTGACTTTTCCACCTGACATTTGCTGCCCAGCAGTAAAAGTTCTGTTTGTCACTTTAGCTTCAGAGAATTAGACGTCTGCGTGACGTCGGGCTCTGTTTAACAAGAGATAGGCGACAGAGGCAGGAGATCAGAGGCGGAAGAAGTTGTCATGTAAATCTTATCTGTGTCAGAGTGAAACTGAATATACATTTTTGTATACGGTATATCTGACTGAGAGGAAGCGTATAAATAATAAAGAACAGTGGGCTGAAGACTGAACCCTGTGGCACCCTGAGATTGGCCGGGGTCACGGGTGATTTATGAGGACCAAGGGAGACAAAATGCTGCCTGCCAGTCAGACAAGAGCAGAAGCAGTTAAAAACAGTGCCATCAATAAGGAAGAATCTTTGCAAGTGATTGAATAAACACTGAAGGATTTAATTGATCTCAGTGCAGCTTTTGATACGGGAACATAAGGATACGTACAGCCCCGGAGTCAGACACAACAAGCAACTCTTTCACAATGGGGACCAGAGCAGTCTCAGTGGTCTCAGTGGTCTGATTATAGTGAAAACCGGGCTGGAATTGTTCAAGCAAGTTATTCGATATCACGCGAGTCTGTAATTGATGTGCAATCACACAGTCTGCAGAGCTTGAGATGCTGAGTGGCTCTGCGGGTGGGTGTGTTGCAGGAGCATGTCTGCATATCTTATTAAATAAAATTGCTTGTTCCAGATTGCGTGGGCATATACAGTAATAAGCAACATTTAGCAATTTCAAATTGAACGATAAAATCTATGTTTTCTTATCCCTTTAAACTGTTTCTTTTCTGCTCTCACTCTTGAAATTCTAAAATATGAATAGATTGAATGTCCATTAAATGAAAGATGTAAATAACAATTGGTTTCCAGCCTCAAATTCAATTTTCTGTAGTAAATCTTGTTCCAGTCAGATATACACAAAAACTTTTTTTTTCTGAGTTCTGAAGTGGCTCCTTATTTTTTAATTTCACTGCAGCTCTGTTTTCCACTGCAATAACATGGCCGTTCCTACAGTGGTGGCGAGGCAGAGAATTTAATAATGTCTGGAGCACACTTCCTTGCTTGATCCCCGCAGTATGGCAGCAGACGCCCTGCTGAATCTCTCAAGCCGCCCGGCCGCGCGTGCTGTCTGAGTCTCGGGGTCTGTCTGTGCAGGTGCTACGCCCGCGCGCTGAAGCTGATGGCAGAGGCTGCTAACCTGTGGTGTGACCTCGGCCTGAACTACTTCCGTCAGGCTCAGCACCTGCTGCCCGAGGAGGGAAGCGAGAGCCCGGAGCTGCTGGAGAAGTCCGTACAGGTGCGTTTCCAGTTCATCTCGCCTCGCCTTCAGCGTTCGGATTTAAGCAGCTCTCCTGATTTCAGTCTTGTTTTTCAATTTTGCTGCAGTCTCGGTTTTCTTGTTGAAATCGATTGCTTAATGTTATTTGATGTATGATTTAGCAGAAAAAGTAGGCTCAGAAAATTAAATGTCAGTCTGTGCAAGATATTATTTTTCTCAAACAATCAGTGACAAACACTGCCTAATCAGTGTACAGGACTGGGTTGTTGTACAGTATCTGTGTAAATGCTGTTTCTGAATACATGCTTTGTCCTGGTGTTTGTCCCAAAGTACACCTTTCAAACTTGAGTCACAAGGATCCCTACAGTTTTGGTTTTAGTCAAGCACCTCTCAGGAGAAGGTATTTTATACAGTAAAATAGCCCCAGTGATATAGTTGGTAGTAGAACTGAAAGTAGTCCAGTAGAGTCTTGAAATCTGCAAGTTTAACATTCTCAAATGTACTTATTAGTGATTCGGTCCGCCTGACATTAGCAATTTGTTAATGAAAGAAGAGCAGAATGGGATGAAACCAAGCTGAAGGTTCTTAACCACAGCTTTCAGATTAGTGGTGCAACAGAGGAGGAACATGAGACGAATCTAGCAAGGGAGTTAGCCTCTGCCTGCACCTCAGCCTGCTCTTGTTCCTGTGCTGTCACGGACGCTGCAGGTTCTGTGCCAGCAGTGTGGGGAAGGACAGGGTTACTGCCTGTTCATCATGCAGTGGAGCATGATCACCACAGGGGCGGAGAGAGGAACTGCAGGATGGACATAAAGAAGGGGTTCATGTTGTTTATTTTAAATGATTCCTATAATTTTGTGATTTACTATTGTTTCTTTTAGTTGATCAGTGTTATTTAAATTAACTTAAAGCCAATAGTACTTAATTATCATAGAAGTGAGGGCTGCTTATGTCTTTTAAACATGCGTTTATGCCTATACTGTGGTACATTAAGCAGCAGTTCTCTGCACCCAGTCCTTGCGAAGACCCTACTGTAATAAGTTTGTTTTTTTTCCTCAGTGCATTAAAAAAGCAGTGATGCTGGACAGCAAGAATCACCTGTACTGGAATGTGCTTGGAGTGGTTGTCATGAGCAAAGGTATGTGAACTGTAGAATTCAAAGGCATTGGGTTCAGATATACTACTAGTGCTGAAGAAGTGAGAGCCGGTGGAGATCAGAAGGAAACGCCTGCACTCTGCATAGTGTCAGCTCATTTGTGAGCCTTTCACTACTTCATCGGAAACGTGTTATCAAAGATCGTGGCATCTTCCCAGTGGGCTTTTGCAGAATTGGGTCCGGAACACTGTTAGAATTATGTTTAATCAGTTCGAAATCTTTTGTAAACACACTTGTTTCACTAAAACAAGCCAATAATGCAGCATCTTATTATTTTGCTTGATATGAATGCCAGCACTTTGCATTCATCTATTAAATGCATGTACTGTATAGTGCCCACTCAGATGTACAGTAAGCAAGCATCCTTTTCAGATGTGTTCTGCACATAAAAACGGCTTTGTACTTAGTGGATCTACTTTTGGTAACAAACATGTTTCAACATTGCTGTTCTTCCAAGAACCTTCAGACTAATCTGTCTTTCTTTTTCCATGGACAATTTCATTTTGTGTATGCTCCACATAAACACTTACACAGAGTCCTGAATGAAAGCCCACTGTGTATTCAAAACAATATTGGTGCATTCTATCTTATTCCAGTCCTACTTAAAAGGCACTCCAAAGTCTAATGAAACAGTGCATTACGTTCATTATGAGTCACTTAAGAGAAGCTAGCAGTAAGGTGGAGGAGTACAGGAGGCATTCTTCAGTGTTTTTGTGTTGGATAAATGGAGAACGAAAAATCCATTGGAAAAACAAAACTGAAAAAATAAAATAGCAATGCACTACAAACTGCTAGGGTCTGCCATTAAGTGTACCAAGTAAAATCTGCCAACTGATTCCAGGGTTTCTGAAACGGTGGATTTGTTGGTGGGGAAACACCACCTTGCTTTCTTTACTGGAGCTACAGACATTTTTAATTAGCATTAAAACAAAGGTGAGCCCTGTTCATGATCTTCCTGCTCTTTTTCTTAGAGGTCCCTTGAGGGTAAACTTCACTCGGTCTGGACTCGGGCTTCCTGTTGGCTTTGAAATTGTCCAGAACCTTTTTGTATTTCTCCTCCAGCTGTGTAGCCTTGCTCCAACAGGGCTGCTTGCTGGCATCAGTGAGGCTGTTCCACCACAGCTCTGATCCAGTGTTTCTGACGCGGGCCGCGCCGCGATCGGGTCTGTTAGGTGCTCACTTTCTGAAAGAGCACCAGGAGGAGCTCAGCAGCCAGGACGGTGTGTGCTTTCTGCTTTTCAGAGGAATAATCCTCTTGACCCTGACGCAGCTCTGTGAAGTGAGCTTTCGCTGGACTGTTTGGGTTATTTTGTGATGTGTAGCGCTGTGCCGCAGGATCCGTCAACAGTGCAGTTTTTGCAGTCTGGGTGGTAGGGTTTTAATTGGGGAATATACTAAAAGTAGACCCTGAAGTGAACTTTTTACAGCATTAAGCTTCTCTGAAGGAAGTGCATTGAAAGTGTGTCCTTGCTTTTGAATGGTCTGATTGGGAGGCAGTTCTCCTGGGTTTGCTCATAGTTGATGTCAGTTACTGTACATGTTTCTGCCTGAGGAAATCACTGGGGTAAAAACTGATCATGCGGTAGTTGTTTTTTATGGAAAATAAAAACTGTCCAGTAAATTAAAAACACCTCTTTGATTGATAAAGGGAAATCGAGTGTAGACTTTACGTACTGACAGGGCTGTAAGGGTTAAAGATGTCTATACGTTTTCATGCTCCTCTGGGTGTTTCGTGTCGCAGTAATGGCAGGATGAGTTAAACGGCTGCGTAGTTGAATAGGATGATTGTTTAATGGTCATGATTACCTTGTTACAGTGGAGAACGCACTGGATTACAAGCACACCGAGCCCTGGGTTTTGTTTGACTGGGTCTATTCAGCTGAATGGGCTCTGTTCATCATTCCATAGCGATCACACAGTGGTGGGGGACACAGTTCGTCCTCCCCTGGGGCTCATTGTATCGCTTCCCTCCACGCGGCCTGGTATGAGGGGGGCGAGAGTGTCGTGACACCGCCGTCGGTGCCCCTCCGCCTGACTCCTGCGTGTTTCGTGGGGGAACAGCAGGTTCTGCTGGGCCCTGTGCTCCGGGTCGCACCTCCCCCCCCGCCTGCTGGCACGGCAGAAGACTCTCACCAGCGACCCTGTCGACCCCTGCTTTTGAAGAACACCCGGTGTGCTGATTTACGGGAGCGAAGCTGTTTCGGGTTTATTTCCGTTTGCGTTTCTCCCAGAATGAACACACACACCCCGCACACAATGTTTCTCTCGTCACGCCGTCAGACCCCAATGTCCGTCTCCCTCGTTCCTGGACGCAGCCCAGCCGAGAGCCGGCAGTACTTCCTCCTCGCTCCCGTGCCGATTACTCGGGTCGCTGGTTGCCATGGTGCTGCCATCCTTCGACAGCAGGTCACAGTAACAACCAAATGAGAAGCACCATCATCTGAGACAAATAATACACTTGTACTCGAAAGACGTCTTCGTTTCATCTCCCGCCCTCGCTTGTACAAATGCTCTTAATCAGCTTCCTGGGAAATTTGCTCAAGTGCCTTTTCTCCTGTTTTCCTCTTCTAGGTATTGAGAACTTGGCCCTCGCCCAGCACTGCTTCATTAAGTCTGTGAACGTGGAGGCCAACGTAAGAGGATTTTCAGTCTGCAGAGCAGGGCGGTGAAGCAACCCTGTGCTGCCTTTCATAGAGATTCTGGGTTTCCTGTCCCTTTTTAACGATAATTCATTCTTCCTTTATCCAGAACGTAGTGGCATGGACCAACCTCGGGGTTCTGTATCTGAAGAAAGAAAGCATCGAGGTACGTCTCTTGACTCCAGGGAGAGGCTGCAGAGCTAGAAGTTAGCTGTGCTTTGTTCTCCACTTTCCCTGTAAATAGTTTAAGTTTTGACATCGACACCAGTGTCACCAGTAAACCAGACCTACACCGGTCAAAATGTGTTCACTGCCAGGGGTCTCTTCCTCCGTTACACTTTTCTCTGCATTTTGGTTTATAAGGACTGCATTGTGTTGAAAATGTGTAAGTGTTAATACACTACAGTGTCTTCCTGTCTAATATGTTATCCAAACATCAGGGAATCTTCCGTGAGCGTTACTGTTACTGGCTTTTAAAGACTGTGTATGTAAGCTACACTTAAATGAATTACACATACGTGTGTAAATATAGGAACAAGTAAAGGTTTATTCCATGCTGAAAAGAAACGCAACATTTCGGCTGTGGAGCCTTCTTCGGGTGCTGACGCAGCTCCCTGCTTGAACTACATGTGCAAATGTAGACTGGACTAGCCACAAACTGTGGTAACTAAACTGCATGAAATAACACTGAAGATGGTGCAGAGTTAATAATAATAATAATAATAATAATTGCTTACACTTATATAGCGCTTTTCTGGAAACTCCACTCAAAGCGCTTTACAGATAATGGGGACTCCCCTCCACCACCACCAGTGTGCAGCCCCACCTGGAGGATGTGACAGCAGCCATAGTGCGCCAGAACGCTCCCCACACATCAGCTATCAGTGGGTTGTGAAAGCTACAGTATC